>NC_090941.1:955547644-955847644 GCF_040938575.1 Ambystoma mexicanum
TGTGAGCCTGGTCAAGGGTCTGCAATGAGTCGACAAGACAAGTAATCAAGGATTAAAATTAGTCAAGTACTTATAAAAATAGTATATTTATTTATGGCCAAGCAAACAATATAGAAACGACTATTAGCAAGTAATACTATCACACAAACCAATAATAAAATACATATATACAGCCCCTGCAGTCAGTGCAAGAGAACCACAATACCCCGACCCCACAATACTGAAAGGAAAGGTATGGTTAGATTTACAATGGCAGGCCACAAGAATACAACCCTAACTATATAAATCCAACGCTAAGTTGTCTGGGGCCTGGTGCCTGAAAAGTTTACAAAGTTCCGAGTAGATTTTCTGAGCTGGGAAAAAGTTAGGTGAAGTGTCTTGTGGGTGGGGAAAGGGTTCCAAAAGTCAATAAAACTGTCCCTGAGTGCTTGCGTGAACAAGTAATGGCAGACCCAAACTAATGTAAACATTTTAGAAGTCAGATGATTTTTTTTAAGTGGATATATGGGTTCAGGTAAATACCTCAGTAACTCACCCCTCGTACTCTGGTTTCTCTTGGAAGTTGGCAGGTCTTCAGAGGGTCATCAGAGGTTGCATTTTCTGTGATTTCTTCCAGCTCCCAGGAGCTGCAGGTTCCAGTGAATCCTCTGTCGGCCACAGATGCTGGTGCAGCTTGTTCCAGTGTGTGGGATGTATTGACCCACTCCGCTATGCTATGCGGCATCACCCTGCCAGTTATGGTGAAAGAAACAGCAACAATGGCAGCAAAACCCTTGTGCGGGCCAAAACCATACACAAACCTAAAATAACCTACAAAAACCATGTGCATCAGCACACGAAAAGAGGGATGCACAACCTGCCACCCATGGTGCATGTGTAGTGGAATAGAGCACACCCTGCAGAAATGTGCCAGTGGGCGCCATGACCAGCAAACAGAGTGCAGAGAGAGAAGGAGCACTTTGTAAGTGAAACCCCAAAAAGGTGCCTACAAATGACATCTGCTTTGTTGCTAAAAACTCCAAAAATGCCCATAACACAACACTTTCAACATTCAAAATCTTGCTTGGTGCTAAAATTCATGTATCTAATGAAGTATTGTGAACATACAAAGTCCTAACATGAAGAGGAAAACATTCTTCAGACAAACTGGATTGTCTGAAAACTGACAGCCTATGCCGAAATCTGGGTGCAGTACCCAGGGCTACCTGAATGACAGCTGTCAGATGAGTTACTGATGAAATTTTAAAGGGACCTAAAACTAAACGTCTGCTGGATTAGCAAACAAAAAAAGGATTGTTGCCAGAAAGGAATACAGATTTTAGTTGTGTTTTTGATCTCACAGATTTTAAGGCTAGGAAAGTAATGTATTTATGTTTGATGCAAGAAATGTGGTTTTGGCTGGATTTAAGAAGTTAATTAGCCTGGCTGAAGCTGCAAGAACTGGAAAAGCAGGTTTTTCTCCCAGAAGGAGGGCATTCCTCTCAGCAGAAAGTCACCGGGAGGTGCTAATTGCTGGTTAGCCTAGAGTCTTGTCCATAGAAAGAGAAGGAACAATGACTGAGCTTCATTCCAGGAAAATGCAGGTGTGAAGGTGGTCATAAATGCCTTCTGGAGGGAACAAACAATGAGGGGGACGCCCCTGGACTGCAGGGAGACAAAAAGGGGCGGACCATCTGTTGCTAAACATGAACAAAGAACAATTCTTAAAAGACTCATAACTGGTCATCCAAAATGGTGAAAAATATAAAAAGGACAGAGTTGTTAATTTAATTTTTGGCTGCACGTGTGAAGAGGCAGTAGAAATGTGTGACATGTTCTGGGCAGGAATGGCAATATATGTGGTTTTATGTGAAATGTATTCATGTTAGAATTGTGAAAATGTACACACACATCCCTATGTTAAACACACACATTTGTGGCAATGTGCATAAAATTTGGAAATTGTGTTCATAGCAAAATGGACAAAATTCTGTAGAAAGTTGAAACAAGATCCCACAGCTACAGGATTTTGAGCAACAGATGCTACATACAATATAGCATATTTTTGTGTGATTTGTATAAAGGTGACCAATGTAAAAATGTACATTCAGTATACAATCTGATTTTGAGACCAGCGGCTAAAGGGAGGTTTCTAAAGTTTGTAAAGCAAACTATAAAATCTGACATCATCCGGCCTGGATCCAGTCACTCAAATTGCAAGGCGGAGATGAGGTTTGGTCCAATCCAAGCTCACAGGGACAAGCTTAGCTAAGCCGGCCCATACACCCACTTTGTGATGTCATTTTAAAGGATAAATAGAGACAGCTGACAACACATAGGGACTCACAGATCCACTCACTTTCCTGATTCCGGCGAAGCACTCTGATCCAGCATTCTACATCCAGCTTTAATATTCTTCCAGATCCAGAGGTCAAGCCTCTTACCAGAAATAGAGAACTATTGATTTCAGCAAGGCCCAAATCCTCAAATGTATTCATTCCACTCAGTAAAGCGCTGTGTGGTGTGAGAAGGCCTTTTGAACCAGTATCCTGAAATTCTCTGGCTTGCTACCAATAGGCTTGCCTGAGGAAATCACCATCCAGCAGATTAAAATACCTACAGATTAGGAGGGCAGATCCTGTGCAAACCCTGCGACTGGCATAGCTGATCCAGTAGCGTGCCTGATGAGCTGTCTTTCCTAGAACAGACCCAATCCAATGAACAGAGCTGAAAGTCCAATTTAATAACTGATCCTGTGAGTATTAATAGGAAGAACTGTGGCCCATAGTATATTTGCATTGTCTTATCCCTATCTCAAACCCATCATATCTTTCATTCAGAACCAGTATTGTCAGGAGTATCTTTGCATTGTCTTATCCCTATCTCAAACCCATCCTCTCTTTCATTCAGAACCAGTGTTGTTAGAATTATCTTTGCCCTGCCTCTTTTCTCATCTAAAGAAGTTGAGTTTCCTCAGCAGGTGGGTTACACTGACCACGTAACTGTAAGATTCCTCTGTGGTATTCGCTTTTTCATAGTCATCCTCTAGTGTAAGCAAACCCATTTTATCAATTTCAAAAGTGCATTTCTGTTTTCCATTCTCGCGCCTATTTTACAAAAACGACCTTTACTAAAACCTCTATAACTCCCTCAGTTTTTGTGATAGAAACGAAATTTCAACTCCTACTTCTACCTAACACTGCAATGCAGTGCGATTCTCCCGTTGTTATCATAAATATCATGCAAGGAAAAATTTGTAGCGATTTTCCCGTCTGAGAAATTTTTACACGTGTAAAATAGCCTTAAGCTGCTTCCAACTGGGACTTTAAGATTTCAAATGTTTTCTTTGGACTAAATCATTACTTGTGATTGTGTGCAACTGTTCAAAGTGGCTCCCATAGGAATTTATAACCATTTAAGTATTTTTGAACATATTTGGTGTTTTTGCCCAGTCAATTCTAAAGATAATTTAAAAGCCATGCTGCAGCTGAAAAGTCAATTCCGTTTTTCTCTTGTGTTTTATGTGGGAAGGTGGGACTGATATTCTGTTTGATTTGTGCTTTTCCTGAATACCTGCTCTCTCCTCCCATCTCTTTAAATTGTCTATTGGGGGGTTGAGGGGTGTCCCAGGGGGAACCTCTAACCATAGTACTATCTGATCTGAACCAACACAAAAGTATTTTCTGTGCTGCATTTGTTTTGCTCATTGGTGATTGTTGTATACCTATAAAAATACACTGTGATTACATTTTCAATACATAAATAAATATTTACCTTTGCAAACTGGCCTGATTCCTGGCTCAATGTGACCGGGGGAGGGTTCCAGGAGAAGGATGTGATATGAGTGGTATATCGTTCAGAATATTGAACTTATAAACAAAAATAAATAAGGGTTTCAGTTGTGCACTACACGCTGGGCTTTGACTTGGGTGTGTGCCCAATTGAAATCACTTACAGCTTGGGGTCTCTTTGCGAGCTCCTGAATTAGACAGTATGCTAACTGACAGGGTATATACACCTTGTTGGGTTACCATACTGTGCTACACTGTATAAGTACCCCTCAAAAGAAATGCTCAAAGGAGTTGGGCTTGTTTGCAAAAGTAAAGTAACCCTGAAATAAGCCAGAAGGAAATTAATATTTCTGGAATGGCAACCCCAGTGGAAATCGGTATTGCAAGGGAACACCCACTGCACAAATTGTTTGTCAGGGGTGAATGGCTAGAACATGACGAACAGGTATAACTGCAGGGAATAAAACAAGAAGTCACTGAAATCGACCTTAATACCTGGCAGGATAAGGGTCCATCACATCAAGCACTCAGTGAGCTGTACATGACCCCTAAAATAAAAGAGGAGCAATGCAAAATTGCCAATATAGCGGCCTACCTGTACCTCCACATAGGAGTCATACAAGAAAAGTATGCAGACCATGTAGATTTCACAAAGAGGCAAGGGGAAGCCTTGCAGAAAATCCAGAGCAAGCTGGACTCTGTAGAGCAAAGGCTCCAGAATAGCAAAGAATCTGAAATAGAGGCTAGGCAATATGCCACCAAGTTCCAAGATGATCTGGCTCTCTTACTGCAAAAGAATGCAGAGCAAGATGCCCAGGTGCAGACCCTGCAAAAAGAGTGTCAGGAAAGGTTGGACTCCCTACAACAAAGTCAACATAAGCTGGCACAGCAATTACCATTTAACAGAGTCTGTGCAGAACAGTTCAACATCTTACAAGACCAGATAGACAAATTAAAAGAGGAAAATAATACATTAATTATTAAAGACCTGGAATCCCAGGTAGAATTTGATGAGGACCGCCAGAAAGCTGGGTCACTTAAAAAGCAGAGGTATGACCTGGCTACACAGAGGGGCACTCTAAGTCAAGAGAGGGACGCCTTAGACCAGGAAGACAGCCATTTAAAAACAAGTTAGAAGAAAATCACCTGGCCCTTCAGGAACTTGCGAAATCAAAATAGATTAGAAAAAGCTACTAGAGCACACCAGGTGGGTGGAGGAGGCTCTGGCAAAGAATAATCAGACCAGTAAGGAGCAAACTCAGGAGGTGAGTCTCCTGCAGCAAATATTGGCCCAATACTCCCAATTCAGGCAGGAAGCACAGAGAGACAATGAGGCTCTCTGTGAAAAGAATGACAGGCCCCACCAACAGATAGCCAAGCAAGAACAACTCAGAGAGACCAGTAAGGCCTTAATAGAGGAGCAAAAAGGTCAGATATTGGCATGTCATTAGGAAATAGGGGCTGAAAGAGATGAGGTAAGATGGGAGAGAGAAATCCCTGAGCATAATCTCAGGAACCCTGGCTTCCAGGATTTTAATCTCTTCAATTCCATGGACTCTGCCACCCTCATTTCCACTGGCTCTTATGAACCAAGGGCCACAGGGATGGTAGACTTCAACACCATGGGAAATATGGGACTGATAGATCAACGCCACCCAGAAATGGATGGGTGGGCATCTATGTACAGGTTCCCAAATATTAGGGCCAGCCTCTCTGATCAGGGAGACTCCAGTGAGGGGAGAATCAAAGAATTGGATCCTCAGAAATATCACCTTCCAAGAGATCAGTAAGTCAAATTTGGTGGGGAATTCCATGACAGTAGACCCACAAAGAGCATTTTAAAAACCTCCTCCCAGCTAGGACAATGGGGGGTTGCTCTGCCAATCCTGGGAGCAAAGGAGAGTCAGAAGACTCTTCTGAGCGCCACAGGCTTCAAGAGAATAGGCCCCCACAGACAGCCACCTCTGGTATTAGTGCCTCTGAGCCAGAGGATGAGTGGACCAGGGTGACCAGAACTAAAAAGACCAACAAAATTAAGAGAGCTTTAGTGAAAGATCCCCTGAAGCAAATCAAGGCTATTAGGAGCGCCATCACGCCCTACCATAAAAATGCCAAATATTCAGTTTGGGAGCACCTCGAATTGTTTGAGCAAATGATGGATACTTTCCACCTAAAGGACAGCCAAAGCTGTATTCAGTATGTCAAGTGGACATTTTAACCTGAGTACTCTAGCTTCTTTGCGGGGCTGGAGGATCAGAACCATTCAAGATGGTCCACCTATAAGGCAGCCATCTTAAAGCATTTTTCAATCCATAGAAACCCTCGAGAGGCCCGCAAGGCAGCCTACAACTTGTAATGTGGGGAAGACCAGGCCCCACAAGAATTTGTCCAAGAGCTGAAACGTGCCATGCGCAGACTACTAGGAGGGTGTGCACTGACAGTAGGGAATTTGTCAATATCTTCTTTCATGCACTCCCTAAATACATTATGACCCAGCTGGTGAGGGACTTTCATGAGAAAGGATCACTAGACTGGGTCATTAAACAAGCAACCCACATTTACGAAGTGCGGAAGCCATCAGAGAGTAAAAGTGCTAACAAAAGCCTAAACCTAACCAACACCTCTGCTGCTGCTAAGGTGGCGGAGGTGAAGGTTGCCCCCATTTTAGATCTGGAGTAGGGGGCCCTAAAAACCTTCCAGCGCAGAATCCTACTAACCCAAGACCCAGAAGTCCCTCGGGCCAATCCCAAACAGGGATTCTGGGAGGTAACCCCTCAAATGGGACCCCTAACTCCCCGGACTACATCAGCCCCCGTTACAAGGGCAACAGACCCATCCTGGGCTATGTGTGGACTCCTCCAGCCCAAGCGGAGGGGGTTCAACCAGGCAGCTACCAACCCAGGAAACTTCCCTCCTCACTTTCCCCATGAGGGCAGTAATCCCCCAAATGCTGGGTTGAATTTCTTTCCCCGGTACCCACCAAACACCAACCCCCAAAACAACCCTTTTTTCTTTCCCCACTTTACTGAGCCCAGACAGCCCAATCTGGGGGAGGGGAGGCCAAGGGTGGAGGGGCACCAAAACTATCCCAACCAGGGGTATTATGGGGGAAGGGACGGTTACCCTTCCCGTGATCAACCAATGGTAGACCAGAGAACCCCGTACCAGCCAGAGCAGGTATCCCAACTGGAGCACCAGGTCCAGAACTTGGCACAGGATCTGGGTCACATGTTGAGGGTGCAGCAAAACCCTCCAATCAACATGGCGACACAGAATTCCTCAAATCAAGGGTCTGGTGCTCCAGAACAATGACGGGGGAAGAACCCCGAGAACCCATAGGTTCCCTGGGAGGAGACACAGGGGAAAGGGGGTGTAAAGCCTTAGAGGAAGCTTCCTACCGCACTTGTGGAAAGCCCCTGGGAACCCAGGAACCAGAACCAGAATCTCCTGCCCCCAAAAATCTGCAGCCTAAGGAACAGAGGGTGGGCAGGAGAAATAAAGAGCCTTAAAAGGCCCATTTTGTGCAGGAGGTGTGAATCTTCCAATTTGAAGGAGAGGGGTCCTGAGAGGATTCTGAGAAAAAGATCTTCTCCTTCAGGGATGGGGGACCTCCTCCCAAAGAAAAATGGGTCCCAAGAGATAGTGATCAAGACTGGGTTGATGTGGGGACCAAGTTAAAACCGCCCATCATCAAACCCCAGAATGACCAGCAAGAAAATCCCCTTGTTCAAACCCATTCTGATGACTGCCTCCAAAAAGGGGGGGAGCCCAGAATCAGAACCAGGGGAGCCCAAAACATCCCCCAAACCCAATTGCCACCTTTTTCTTACAGGTTCCCAAGATCCCAAACAGAATCTTGCCCAAATCACCCTGTTGTCAGAATCCAAAGCAAAGAAATGAACCTACCAATTGTCCAAAAATGTGCATTATCTTTGCCCCCTTGAGGAAAAGGTGGGAAGATGTTATGCCCTGGTCCAAATACAGGGGCAATGTACATTTTTTGGCACAGGTGGACACTGCATCCCAAGCCACCCTTCTGTCAAAAAGGGCCTTTGATCAGCTGAATTCGGAAGGGGGGAGAAATACCAAATCCCTCTCACCCCTCTTCCTGGACAACTTCAGAACTTTGATGGGAATGAAATTCCTGTCGAGGGGACTGCGGATTTAGACATTAAAATTGGGCGACACAAGGTGAAGCACCAGGTCATAGTTGTGACTCCAGAGGGCACACCATGTTTACTAGGGAATGACATCCTGCGTAGATTGTCTCCCCTCATAGACTGTGTAAACAAGGTCCTCTGGACCAGACTAACCGGCCAATAAAATTAAAACATAGTGGGCCTTATTACGACCCAGGCGGTAAGTTACCGCATCCCTACTTCATTTTACCGTGTCCCTACTGCATTTTATTTAGGCAGTGACTTTCTAAGTTACCGCCTGGGTCGTACCTTTACCACCATGGCGTAAACTACGTTTACGCCATGGTGGTTGGCGGACTTACCGCCCCATTCCGAGGTTGGCGGGGCGGTAAGTCCCCATTAACCCATTTACCCTTCCCCATTCCCATTTTTGCCCCATAGGGCATAATGGGAGTGGGGAAGGCGTTAATTACGCCACCGTAAATTACGGTGGCGTAATTAACAACAAGGTCCCTTAGGGCCATGGATTTTAACACCTGCTAAAAGCAGGTGTTAAATCCTCCATGGCGCTAAGGGACCTCGGAATCAGGCGGTAAGGGTCGGCGCTGTTTACGCCGCCGTAAACCCCTTACCGCTTGGGTCGTAATGAGGCCCAGTGTCAACCATGTTAGTTTAAATGGCACATGCCACATGGTTAAACAAAAACCTGACCAAATTGAATTCCACTTCAAGAACAACCAAATCCCAGACGTGACAGTAATTGTAGTAGGACAACAAACTGGTGATGGGGAGTCCTCTCTATTTCTGAAAATCAACCTTCCTTCCAGTCTAAGGTGGACTGGAAGGGAACACTCTGATAATCTATACAAATTCACAATCAGAAAATCCTACTCCTATAGTCCAAAATGATGATAAATCAACTCAAAACTTGGCTGATATTCAGAAAATTGGAGAGCAGTTGTTCATCCCTATTCAGTTAAATGAAGGGAAGGACTCTGTTCTCACCAGTGTATGTGTGAACAATTGTAAGAGCTTCATCAGCGAGGCCATGTTCTGCAAACTCCCAAAAGATCCAGCCATTCCCACATTTAAATAGGTAGAAAAATGGGAAATGGACCTGGAAACACCCAATCCCAAACATCTCCTGCCTAACAGGTGTATGCTCAAAATGTCCATAGGCAACAAGAGCATAGTCCATAATTGTTGGGTCGTGCGAGATGTCCCTACTGCATTTTATTTAGGCAGTGACTTTCTCAAATGCTTTGCCATTAGTTTGGACCTACTAAACTTCAATGCCTGGTCCTGATTAGCGGGTAATCCCATGGACTTTGATGACCCAGAGGAAGCATTTCGGTCAGCTCAACTGCTGCCATATGCAGTTGAAATTCAGATTGGAGAGGAAGTCACCATCCCAGAACGGACCTGACAATTCTCACTGGAAGTAAAAATTAAAAGGGGACAGAAGCTGAAAAATCCTGACACCTATGTTCACCTCAATGCTCATTTCCAACCGCAAGGGTTGGGGGTAAACCCAACACCACTAGTCAATATGGAACACAACACCATTCCAATAGAGGTGAATAACAGCCACCTAAAGAGTATCACTCTGGGTACAGGCACCATTATTGGAATGACGGTTGGTGACTCACATTTTTCCATAGATTTGGGTAACAAAGTGATAGGACCAATCCCCAATGACTGATTTGACAGTGATAGAGACGATGACACAACACCAGACAGGATCTTCACCTGGCATGGAGGGAATTTCCTGTTGTACTCTTCCTGCCCTTATGGTAAGGAAGATGTGACCTGTGACTTCAGGAGGGATGAGGTGATCTTTCAAGGATGAGGTGATCTTTCAATTCCACCAGGACTGCCTTCCCCACTTGAAGCCATCAGTCTAAGTCAGTACTTTGACCAGGGACTTCTCCACCCAGCTGAAGGAGGCCGCTGAGATAGCCAAACCAGAAGTCTTTCCTGGCTTCAGGCAGATGGTTGAAGAGCGAGTCAACCTAGCTGATGCCTGTGAGACTCAGGAGCAAAAGCAAAAATTGAAACAAGTTTTCTTAGATTTTCAAGATCTCTTTGCGGTGGACTCATATGACTGTGGTCGCACCGACAACCACACAACAATTCCCACAGACCCTGGCATGACTCCAGTGTTTGTGAAGCAATATCACGTGCCTCTCTTACTGAAATAATTAAGAACCTGGAGTCCCGTTGGATAATTCGTCCAGTCCACAGCACCTTCAATAATCCGGTGCTGGGGATTTTGAAACCAAACAGCCAGTGGAGACTCTGTGCTGACCTAAGGGAGCCCAACAAACTGGTCCATACTTCCCGATGGCCTCTTCCCTACATTGACCAAGGGCTGGCCCAGATTCAAGGGTCAAAGGTATACACTGCCATTGACCTCACCAATGGGTACTGGACTGTACCTGTCAATAGGGAGGACCAATACCAGCTGGCCTTTAGCTTCGGTGGGGCAGCAGTACTCTTGGACCCGGACTCTCTTTGGATACATCAACTCCGGCAATGAATGTAACATCTTTCTGCATAAGGCCATGCCCAACTCGGGTAAAAGGGGTAACCTGGCCTATATAGATGATTCTAATCAAAAGCTCAACTGTGGAGGAACACATAGCAAATATCTGTTATGTTCTGACACAGTTGAGGGCTGCAGGAGCAAAACTCTCTTTCCAAAAGGCACAGTGGTGCAGGACCCGTGTCAATTTCTTGGGGTATGAGATAACTCCTGAGGGTCTCTGTCCCCAGGAAAAGAAAGTAGAAGCACTCCAGAATATAAAAGACCCCACAACCCTGCGCGAACTAAGGAGCCTCCTTGGACTGACTAATTACAGCAGACAGGCAGTAAGACAACTCAAAAGAAGCCTCTCACAAGCGCCTTGCCTGCTTACCCGGTCAAAAACAAGGAGTTCTTCTTCGAGACAGGGTTCCCAAATACATGCTTGACTGCAGTATTATATCAAAAGCATGACAAGGTAAATAATCTCCTATGCGAGTAAGACTTTATCCTCTGTGGAAGAAAAATTCAATGATTGTGAGAAGGCACTCCTGGCAACGCTGTGGGCATTGAAGAATTACCGCCCATTTATCCAGGGGGAACACATCATAGTGGAGACTCCACACCAACCTTTGCAATATCTTCAAGGTGACATAATCTGGGCCGGAAGTGTGAGTAATTCCCGAATTTCCTGGATTCTGTCAAGGCAAGGCTTTCCTGTGGAGGTCAGATATGGCCAAAACAAGAAGAGTCCCCTCGCGCAAGGAAGGTCTGGCTGACTTGCATGATTGTGTCAGAGAAAACTGTCTCGTGGGCGAAAGTCTTAAAATCAGGGACAACATGGAGGCATACCTTAATTCCCCACACAAGGTTTATGAAGAAGACAAGTGTGAGGAAATGCCCACTGTCTATGTGGATGGGTGCTCTTACCATGTGGACAGCAACAGGGAAAAGGAACTTGTGGCCGGCGTAGGAAATGCATGGGTGAATGATGCCCCAGAACCCTCCGCTGGGTACAAAATCGGTCCCCGAAGTAGTCAAGTGGCAGAGCTGATGAATGTGCATCAAGCCATCCTCACTGCTGTCCAACATCAACTCCACAAACTGGTCATAATCACAGATTCGGATTATGTACGGAACGGGTTCGTGGAGCACCTGGTTAATTGAAAAACCAGAGGCATGCTATGTGCTAATAACAAACCATTGAAACACGGAAAATGAATACAAACATTGATGACCTTAGAGTATTGATGAAATGTCCAAAAATATTCCAAATCCAAGATGGTTTGTTGGTAAGGAAATCCATATCTGGCCATGACCAGTGGGTAGTCCCTACTTCATTCCATAGCCTGATGCTAAGTCATATGACATTGGAAATCCTGCGAGAGGTGGCATACTGGCCACACATGGGGCAGGACCTCAACCAATACTTGAAGGTGTTTCTTGTGTGTGCACAAATTCAGCCAACATCACTCACACACAGTGCTCCCCTCCAAAAGAGGGGGATGACACTGCCTTGGTCAGATTTGCAAGTCGATTTCATCAGGCCTGTGATTCGCTCCTCTAGGGGGAACAGGTACATGTTGACTGTAACATGCTTGTTTACTAAATGGGTGGAATGTCTCCCGGCCCCAAATTGCAAGGCAGAAACAGCAGCTGCCCTGATGATCAATCACATCTTCTCACGTTTTGGACTACCGCAAAGGATTGAGTCAGACTGAGGTAGTCATTTCACTAGCAAAGTGATGACAAAGATGTGGGAGATACTTGGGGCAAAAGGAAACTACACATTGCCTACTGGCGGTCCTCTAGTGGTAGAGTTGAGAGGTACAACAAAACAATTGTGAGCATATTAAAAAAGTTTGTGGCAGATTGTGGGCCAAGTTGGGACATTCGATTAACCCTTGTCCTGATGGCCATCCGATCTACCCCTTCTTCTGCAACAAAAATGTCTCCTTTTGAGCTGATGACTGAACAAAGGCTGGTGCTACCCCAGCATCTGCTCTACAGAACCCAATTACAGACCTTGATAAATGCCTCCGCAACTCATGGGTATGTTGAGAATCTGAGTAAACACCTTCAAAATGCTTTTGCCAATGCCCAGCGGAATCTAGAAAGATCTGCAGACAGTATGAAGACCACTATGACCTTAAGACAACGAAAAAGAAATATCAAGTAAGAGACTGGGTCTACTTGTACAGTTTCCAAAGGAATGAAGCCAAAGAGCGGAAATTCCTCCCAACTTGGCGGGTCATTTTGAAATTGTGGAAAGAATCTCACCGGTCGCCTACAGAATCCACATCCCCAAGGGCAGTTTGGCAGAAGGTTAAGACAAGTGGATCAATATAAACTAGCTGAAGAGTTGCCATCTCAGGCATACTTTGCGGCAAATAGAGGAGCCAACCTGAAACCCAGAGGAGGAAAATCTGGAAGCCTAAAAGAATCACTAAATGTTCACTGTGTATGTGCAAGAAGAGTTTTAAGACCATTAGTAAACATAGATGGGGAATATTGCCAATTATAACCAATGCAGGTGTCTTTCCCACTGCTGACATCCCCAGATGATGTGTGGACACAGTAGTGGGAAAATATCCATAACCATGTTATGTTCTATCTTCTAGCATCTGGACTAAGAATCATCCAAAGAATTATCAAGGAGGACCACTCGGGGACCGGGAGGAAAGACCCAAGGAGCCCGGAGTGCCGCTCCATACTCCCAACCAGAACCAGCAATACTCCTGACTAGAACCGGAGAGGAAAGAGGGTCACCTCCAGCACTGACGGGAGAAGCGACTGAAGTTCTCCACACGGACAGAAAAAGAACATCCCAATCTCCCGACTTCCCCTTGACGGGAGGTCAAAACCAAGTTGGGAGGGGGGGCTCTGTGGGATGTATTGACACACTCCGCTATGGTATGCGGCATCACCCTGCTAGTTATGGTGAAAGAAACAGCAACAATGGCGGCAAAACCCTTGTGCGTGCCGAAACCATACAAAAACCTACAACAAAAACTACAAAAACCTACAAAAACCATGTCCATCAGCACACAAAAAGAGGGATGCACAAACCTGCCACCCATGGTGCATGTGCGGTGGAATAGAGCACACCCTGCAGAAATGTGCCAGTGGGCTCCATGACCAGCAAACAGAGTGCAGAGAGAGAAGCAGCACTTTATAAGTGAAACCCCAAAAATGTGCCTACAGATGACATCTGCTTTGTTGCTAAAAACTCCAAAAATGCCCATAACACAACACTTTTCAACATTCAAAATCTTGCTTGGCGCTACAATTCATGTATCTAATGAAGTATTGTGAACATACAAAGTTCGAACATGAAGAGGAAAACATTCTACAGACAAACTGGATTGTCTGAAAACTGATAGCCTATGCCATCATCTCGGTGCAGTACCTGGGGCTAACTGAAGGACAGCTGTCAGATAAGTTACTGATGAAACTTTAAAGGAACCTAAAACTAGAAGTCTGCTGGATTAGCAAACATAAAAAGGATTGTTGCCAAAAAGAAATACAAATTTTAGTGATGTTTTTGATCCCACTGATTTTAAGGCTAAGAAAGTAATGTATTTATGTTTGATGCAACAAATGTGGATTTTGGCTGGATTTAAGAAGTTAATTAGCCTGTCTGAAGCTGCAAGAACTGGAAAGTCAGGTTTTTCTCCCAGAAGGAGGGCCTTCCTCTCATCAGAAACTCACGGGGAGGTTCTAATTGCTGGTTAGCCCAGACTCTTGTCTATGGAAAGAGAAGGTACAATGACTGAGCTTCAGCCCAGGAAACTGGAAGTGTGAAGGTGGTCGTAAAGGCCTCCTGGAAGGAACAAACAAGGAGGGGGATGCCCCTGGACTGCAGGGAGACAAAAAGGGGCGGACCATCTGTTGCTAAACCTGAACAAAGAACAATTCTAAAATTCTTAAAAGACTCATAACTTGTCATCCAAAAGGGTGAAAAATATAAAAAGGACAGAGTTGTTAATTAAACTTTTGGCTGCACGTGTGAAGAGGCGGTAGAACTGACAGGAATGGCAATATATGTGGTTTTATGTGAAATGTATTAACGGTAGGATTGTGAAAATGTACACGCACATCCCTATATTAAACACACACATTTGTGGAAATTTGCATACAATTTGGAAATTGTGTTCATAGCAAAAAGGACACAATTCTGTAGAAAGTTGAAACAAGATCCCACAGCTAAAGGATTTTGAGCAACAGATGTAACATAAAATATGGCATCTTTGTGTGTGATTTGTATAAAGTTGACCAATGGAGAAATGTACATTCAGTATAAAATCTGATTTTGAGACCAGTGGCTAAAGGGAGTTTTCTGAAGGTTGTAAAGCAAACCATAAAATCTGACATCATCCGGCCTGGATCCAATCACTCAAATTGCAAGGTGGAGATGAAGTTTGGTCCAATCCCAGCTCACAGAGGCAAGCTTAGCTAAGCCGGCCCATACACCCACTTTGTGATGTCATTTTAAAGTATAAATAGACACAGCTGACAACACATAGGGACTCACAGATCCACTCACTTTCCTGATTCCAGCGAAGCACTCTGATCCAGCGTTCTACATCCAGCTTTAATATTCTTCCAGATCCAGAGGCCAAGACTCTTGCCAGAAATGGAGTACTATTGATTTCAGCAAGGCCCACATCCTCAAATGTATTCTTTCCACTCAGTAAAGCGCTGTGTGGTGTGAGAAGGTCTTTTGAACCAGTATCCTGAAATTCTCTGGCTTGCCACCACTAGGCTTGTCTGAGGAACTCGCCATCCAGCGGATTAAAATACCCACAGACTAGGAGGGCTGAACCTGTGCATAGCTAATCCAGTAGCGTGCCTGATGTGCTGTCTATCCTAGACCAGACCCAATCTAATGAACAGAGCTGACGATCCAATTTAATAACTGATTCTTTGAGTATTAATAGGAAGAACTGTGGCCTATAGTATATTTGCATTGTCTTATCCCTATCTCAAACCCATCCTATCTTTCATTCAGAACAAGTATTGTTAGGAGTATCTTTGCACTGTCTTATCCATATCTCAAACCCATCCCCTCTTTCATTCAGAACCAGTGTTGTTAGAACTATCTTTGCCCTGCCTCTTTTCTCATCTGAAGAAGTCGAGTTTCCTCAGCAGGCGGGTTACACTGATCATGTAACTGTAAGATTCCTCTGTGGTATTCGCTTTTTCATAGTCATCCTCTAGTGTAAGCAAACAAATTTTCCATTTTCAAAAGAGCATTTCTGTTTTCCATTCTTGCGCCTATTTTACAAAAAACGACCTTTACTAAAACCTCTATAACTCCCTCAGTTTTTGTGATAGAAACGAAATTTCAACTCCTACTTGTACCTAACGTCTGTAGCTATCCATATAGTCTGTCTATACAGTGCGATTCTCCCATTATTGCGAATATCGTGCAAGGAAAGGTTTGCCGCGATTTTCCAGTCTGAGAAATGTTTACACGTGTAAAATAGCTTAAAACTGCTTCCAACTGGGACTTTAAGATTTCAAATGTTTTCTTTGGACTAAATCATTGCTTGTGATTGTGTGCAACTGTTCAAAGTGGCTCCCATCGGAATTTACAACCATTTAAATATTTTTGACCATATTTGGTGTTTATGCCCAGTCAATTCTAAAGATAATTTAAAAGCCATGCTAACAGCTGAAAAGTCAATTCCGTTTTTCTCTTGTGTTTTGTGGGGGAAGGTGGGACTGATATTCTGTTTGATTTGTGCTATTCCTGAATACATGCTCTCTCCTCCCATTTCTTTACATTGCCTATTGAGGGGTGTTGCAGGGAAAACCTCTAACCCTAGTGCTATCTGATCTGAACCAACACAAAAGTATTATTTTCTGTGCTGCATTTGTTTTGCTCATTACTTATTATTCGGTGTTCTGTCACCCCATTGGTGATTGTTGTATACCTATTAAAATATACTGTGATTACATTTTCAATACATAAATAAATATTTACCTTTGCAAATTAGCCTGATTCCTGGTTCAGTGTGACCGGGGGGTTCCAGGAGAGAGTGGTATATCTTTCAGAATATTGAATTTATAAACATAAATAAATAAGGGTTTCAGTTGTTCACTATACTCTGGGCTTTGACTTGGGTGTGTGCTGGATTTAAATCACTTACAAGTGGAAGACTGCAACTCCCTCAGGTGCAGGCCTCCTCTCAGCACACAAATTGGACATGGGAAAGCAGTTTCTGGTGATGGTCACCATTGCATGGCAACCGCTGGGGACAGTTGTCATGGTCAGGGTCAGCCTTGTACACAGAGGCCACTCTTGTAGGACAAGCGGGCAGTCCCCAAAGTTCCGGGGCTGAAACACAGAATGGTGAACTCTGCAGTGCGTTAGCCCAAACTTTGAACTGGCCAGCCTAATTGGCTCAGGAACACCTCGAAGGATCACGATCGCAGGTCACCGGGCAGACAGAAACTATGGTGAGACAGAAACTTAGTTCACCCAATGGTAGATCTACCCATCACACACATCCCAGCAGGGGTCCAATTAGGACCACTGATGGCAAAATTGATGCATACACTCTAGACATACAGAAACCAATTTGTGGATTGGTACCAGCCAGTCTCAGTCCACTACCTGGGAACACACACACACACACGACCCAGCACCAGCCTGGGAAAACCAAGGCTTTCCCGGGGAGTGCATGACCATAAAAGCAATTTCAAGACCAGGCAGGGCAGGGAGAAGGCCACAGGACACGATGGCCAAAAGAACAAGCAAACACTTTTTGGCACGGCCATTTTGGGACACTAACCACAGTAGCCAAACATGGCAAAAGTGGTAGGGCTAACGAAAAGTATTGCAAAGAAATTGTCAAACTACAACTGCTGTTACCAGCTTGTCTTCAGGAACATCTAATGTAACCAAGTCTACGGGCATACAACAGAAACACCATTGCACTGCAATGTAAAATGCATTGTACAATGATAAAAAGTTACCCAAAAATAGATAACATGTAACAAGATAAGGGAAACATAGTACTGACAGCCTTAAGGACTGGTCCGTTTCTCCATAACAATGAGCAAAAGTACAGTGGAGTCGCCGAAGGCTTCACTTCACTGGATAAAGGCAGGACAGAGTTTAAAAACAAAAGCAAAAGGTTTGGGGGTCCATAGAGATGGAGGGAAAGTTGCTAAAAAAAGAAAAAAAACCTTCCTAGCACTAGCCAATTGACATGGTATATTTTCTTTTTTTTTCTTATTTGTAACGCGCACTGGACGAATTCAATCGTAATTGGGCGCAGATGTATCATTTGCCCTTCGACCTGCCTTAATCCACTTAATCATTTGAGATTGATTTGCACCAACTCAAGTCCACGAAATCTAGCAAAACAGGTGGGTCTTCAGGGCCCTACGGAATGCCGGGAGGATTTTAATCTCACAAATAGGTAGTTCATTGCATTCTCTTGGGCCATAGGCTCCAGATCTACGGTCCCCTCTATTCACATACCTGGTGAGTGGTATCTGAAGCAGATTCTGATCTGCTGAGCACAGCTGTTGGGTAGGAACATGCCTCCTGATTTTATCTGATAGATATCTTGGTCCTTTCTTATTAATACACTTAAAAACCAGGCAGAGAACTTTAAACTCAATCCTCTCCTTTACTGCCAACCAATGGAGAACTCTTCTTAATTTAGAGGTTGGGGCTGATTTTTTTACCCTAGCCTAACTGCTGCGTTTGGAGCCACTTGCAGTCTTCCCAGCTAACAGGCCGCTATACCCGACAGCAGTGGATTTCCATAATCTAGTCTTGAGTTGACCACAGTACCAATAACCACTGGACTTTCATAATTCGCAATGAATGGTAGGATATGTTTCAGTAAGCGTAATGAGCGGAAAGCTGCTTGCACCTTCACGCTAACCTGAGCTCCACTTCCCATGTTATCCTCCCAAACACAGCCTACATGTTTAATGTTCTTAGAAAAATTCAGCTGTGTGCCCAAGAAGCATGGGGAGTGTAATTGCTCCCTCTGCAGATGGTGCTTTGAAGGGAATAGAGCCACTTCTGTTTTGCTGGCATTCAGCAATAGCTGGTTGGCACACATCCAAGCCTGTATTTCTTGTAGGCACCGTTCCACTTTCTCATACGTCTCCTCTAGATTATGTATCTTCATGAACAACTGAGTGTTGCCTGCATACAAATGGAAATGTATGCCATGCTTCCTCAGGATGTCCATGAGTAATTTAACATATCAATGAAAAAGCAGTTGGGAGAGGGAGGATCTCTGCGGGACTCTACAGTTTTGTAGCACTGAATCTGACAGGAAGTCTTCAAGTTAAACTCTTTGTTCTTTTTTAGAGAGAAAAGATTCAAAGCATCGAAGGGCTTGCTCCCCCACCCCTCCCACTTCTCTAAGATGTTTCAATAGGGTTGCATGATCCACCGTATCAAAGGCAGCGGACAGGTCCAGCATGACCAACAAAGACAAGCCCCCCTGATCCGCTGTCTCCAATAGATCATCCCAGACTGTCAGCAATGCTGTCTCGGTCCTAATGCCTGGTCGGAAACCGGATTGCAGCGGGTCCAACAGATTCTCTTGATCCACATGTTCCTTCAGCTGGGCTGTCACAATTTTCTCCAGGATTTTCGATGGCCATGACAGTCCCGCTACTGGTCTGTAGTTCTGGAAATTCTTAGAATCCAGATTGGTGTTTTTCAACAGCGGCATAACCACAGATTTCTTCAGAATCATTGGTACTACCACTGATGTAAGAGATTTGTTGTGTAATGAATAGGGTGATATCTGGGGCTATTCGTTGGGCTACTGAGGATGGAATAACAAAAAGCCCATCATTAGTTGCCTTTTTTTATATATTTTTATTCGGATTTGTAAAGCGCGCAGCAACCCTAGGGCATCGTGGCACTTGTTACAGACATGGCTTAGTTACATATAAATGAGCATACATAAAATTACAGGCAAGTGAGATTGTACAGAGAATTTACAGTGACAGTTAAAGAAAGTTACATTTTACAGGGCAAAGAGTGAGGTTTTGAGTTTTCTTCGAAAGGCAGGGAGTGAGTTTTCTGCTCTGATGTCTGTGAGTAGTGCGTTCCAGGATTTGGCAGCAATATATGTGAAGCCTAGGCCAAAGGCTTTGGCTCTATTGATTCGTGGGATGTGGTGTTGGTTGGTGTATTTTGTTCTGGTGGGGTGTGTGGAGGAGGATTTGGTGATAGTCTCAGATAGGTATGATGGTGCAGAGAGAGTGAGGCATTTATGTGTGAGGGTGGGGATTTTGAATGTGATATGCTCTTTAACTGGGAGCCACTGAGCTGAGTGTCTGGCCAGGGAGATATGCTCCCTTTTTGAGATGCTTGGGGTGGCACAAAGAGCATTGTTCTGCGTGACTTTTAGCCTGTTTAAGTTTTTTGCGGATGTGCCTTCCAGTAGGGCATTGCAATAGTCTAGTTTGGCTTCAATGGTTGCTCTGGCTATTGATAGACAATTTTGTTTGGATAGGTATGGTTTTATGGCGTTTATCAGTTTGGTGGTATGCGCGGAAGAGGAAGTGATAGCGCCAACCTGTCTAGTCATGGATAGAGTGGCGTCTAAGTAGACCCCCAGTGTCTTGACGGCTGTGGACACGGGGATAATGGAGTTGTCAATGATAAAGTTGGTGTACAATTTGTCATGTTTGACTAGGGTGTTCTTTTGACCTAATATCATTATTTCTGTCTTGTCCCCATTGAGGCAGAGTCCATTGCCCGCCATCCAGGCCTGGGTTGTGGAATAGATCGTATGAAGCGCCTTGGCATCTTCGTGGTATGAGCCGGAGAGAGGTAGGAGTACCTGTGTATCGTCAGCGTAATTCGTATATGTGATTCCAAGTGAGTCAAGCTTGTTGAAGAGAGGCTTTGTGAACAAGTTGTATAATGTGGGTGCTGTGCAAGATCCCTCTGGGACTCCGCGGTGGATTGTGGTGGGTGTAGCATTTGCTATATCCGAGAAAACTTTAATTTCTCTTCCTTCGAGGAAGAAGGTGACCCGGAGAGCTGCTTCTTTGGAAAAATTAGCTGAATGTGTAAGGTGTGATGTGAAAGTCTTGTGGTCAACCAAATCGAAAGCGGACGAGAGATCTAAGAGGAGCAGCAAGGCTGGCTTGCCTTTGTCCATGATTTGGGTGATCTGGTTCTATAGATCCACCAGGGCTGTTTCGGTGCTGTGTCCTTTCCGGAAACCAGATTGCCTAGTCCCTAAAATGGAGTGGGTTTCCAGGAAGAGTTGGATCTGGCTATGTGTGGCTTTGTCCAATATCTTAAGGAGGAAATAGACAGTGGTTATAGGTCTGTAGTTATTTGGTTGTAGAGGGTCAACAGTCTGTTTTTTTAGGAGGGGGCGCACCCAAACCTCTTTGAGGCTGTCTGGAATAATGCCTGTTCTGAAGGAAGCATTAATGAAAGCCTTGAGGAGTGGTGCAAAGCGGTCTGTGCAGTCGTTGATGAGCTTAGGTGGGCATATGTCCCGTTTACAAGGAGAGGGTTTGAGGTTTTTGAGTAGGTTCATAACTTCTAATTGAGTGATGTCCCTGAAGGAGAAGCCGGGTTTGGTGGAGTTAGTTGAGGCGGGAGTTGAGTTGGTTGGCTTAGTCCCCGTATGCAGTGATAGGGCTTTGCAGTGGTCCTGAATTTTCTTTTGTAAGAGGTCAATTTTGTGTAACATGGCAGATTGAATACTAGCACACCATGCTTCCTCTTTGACTATTTCTTCAGGTGTATTAGGTGGGGCGATGAGCTCATTGAAAATGGAGAAAATGTATTTCGAGTGCGATATAGCATTGGAGATGCGTGTGTTAAAGGCCTTTGCTTTGGCTATGGTGATGGCTGCTTCATATTGGTGGGAGATTAAGTTGAAATTGTTTTTGGCACTGTCACTTGGATTGGTTTGCCAGTTTTTTAATGCTACTCTTTTACAAGAGCGCAATGACTGAAGTTCTTTAGTGAACCAAGAATTGGTGTGTAGTGATTTCTTTTCTTTTTAACATTCAAGTGGTGCTATTTCATTAATGGCTTTAGTGAGAATATCCTTGTAAATGACTGCTAGGGTGTTAGGATTATTGGCGAAAGGGGGTGCTAGTTCAGGGATATTAAGGTAACGGTGCAAGTTATCCTCGTTGAGCTTCTTGGAGCTTCTCACTTGAACTGCAGTAGCAGGGGTGAGAGTTTTGTGGCGTTTGGAGATGGGTATAGTGAATTCAATACAGTTGTGATTGGTCCACGGCAAGGCAGTAATAGAGGTGATAGTGATGAGGCAGTTATGGTCAGCAATCCAATCTAGGATGCTGCCTTTGGAGTGTGTGGGACTCAAAACTTTTTGAGTGAATCCTAAGCCAGTAAGTTACTTAGTGAGGGTAACAGCAGGTTTGTCTTTCATGTCATTGAATCCTAAGTTAAGGTCTCCTAATAGGAGGGTCTTGGTGGAGCTTTTGATGTTATTACTGAGTATGTG
The DNA here is from genome assembly GCF_040938575.1 of Ambystoma mexicanum. NCBI lineage: Eukaryota > Metazoa > Chordata > Amphibia > Caudata > Ambystomatidae > Ambystoma > Ambystoma mexicanum. Next base: position 955,569,570 of record NC_090941.1, read on the forward strand.
GATGAGGTTTTTCCTGAAAGTCTAAGGGGAGACCTGGGGGACGGTATAGTACATGAATGTTGATGCTACTGTTGAGGGACAGTGTGAGTTTAGCAGATAGAACATCAGAGTTGCTGGTCAAGGAGTGACTGACAAGTCAAAGAGGGAGGCTCTCTTTGTAGATGAGGGCTACTCCGTCTCCCACTCGTGCTAGTCTATCTTGTCTGAGTATGGTGAAGCCTGGTGGTAGTGCAAGTACGACAGCGGGCCTGACGTTTCATGTAGCCAAGTTTCTGTGATGGAAAGCAGGTCAATGTTATTGTCTGTTATAAAGTCATGAATTTCAGGTGCACGAGCTGGGAGGGAGAGTACATTGAGGAGGGCACATTTGATGTGAGGTGTGTGTGTGAGTATTTTGTGGAGGTGAAGGTGGTGGTGGAGTCTTGTGTAGCGTGTCTAGTGGCAGCGTGGGGCCTGATGCGGTTGGTGGGTGACTGTTTGCATGTGCTAGCATGTTCGATGGGGGTGTGTGTTTGTGGGTAGAGCGGGAGCCTAGTCTATCATTTCTGAGTGCTGTGGGAGTGGGTTGAGAGCTGTATTCTGTAGGAAGAGTGCGAGCTCTGCGTCTGATCAGTCTACACAATGTGGTGAGGCATGGTGGTGCAGAGGATGTGACTGCTAATGAGTGGAGTGCTTGTTGTGAAGTATCCATGGCAGTAAGTTGAGTGGGAGCAGTAACACGGTTTAGCGGTGTTCGTTGCAAAGGGGGGAGTGCGGTGTAAGGGGAAAGAGCAGAGAGTGTGATAAGGAAGGTGAGCAGAGTGGTAGTGGTAGTGGTAGGAGAGTTAGAGGTGGAGAGCTTGCTGGTAACTATGGGCATCACTGTGTGCGTGAGTCAGAGACAGTTGGTGGTAGTAGTGACCATGTGGGATGATTAGTATGAACAGTATGATATTAAGGGTGGCCTAAAAACAGCAATAGGCAAATTAGATTTTAAGCAGGGTAGGCAAGTGTAGCTACATCATGAGCCTTGGGTGGCAGCCGGGAAGTAAATGATAGTAAGGAACAGTGGTACCCATAGGGGTGAGTGGGGATTCGAGTTTCAGCCACTATGCAATATGAATGAATTTAACAGATTGCAGAATTACCTTAAGCAGGAGGCAGCAGAGTCATGCATCCGTTGACAACAACGGGCTACCAATACATCGGAAAAACATGTGGCCAGGGACAGATACTTATTCCAGACGTCGGCAAGCAACGCGTTGGAGCACATCCATGCACAAACAGGGGCAAACAGGGCCTTAGGTGGCCTTCGGTGGGCCGGCTCTTACGCCTGCAGGCGGCTGGGGGTGTTTTTGAAATAGATGGTTGCTTATCAACAGAGATGACACCCAGCCTTGTTGTGGCGCCGCATCGCGCCCTACATGTTATTTTGCTTCAAATGTCGGCGCTGATGCTGGGCCTGGGCTGCACTGGGTGAAAAAATGGGCAGCTGGTGGCACAATGGCCTGCTGGATGGGATAAGCTGCACAGATTATGAGCAGCAGGTATGGAAGGGTGAGGAGGGACCTTGGCTGTAGTGTTGATCGTTGCTGAAGTGGATCGGGTCCGCAATGTTGATCAGGTCCTCCGGTGCAGGTAGATGGGGGCTCCTACCCTCGCCACCTGGCTGGAGATGAATGAGAGCCTTCAGAGCAGAGAGCAGGGAGCAGACCCTTTCCTCATATACTTCGATGAACGTAAATAGCTTCTGATCCACTCCGATATCTACATCATGGGCTATAAATTCTGGGCTAGTCTCCTCTGTTACCTCCAGATCCTCTTGAGGATCTAATGGTTTACTTTCTGTAATATTTCCTTGTATTTTATTTATAAAATAATGATTGAAGGCATCTGCCTGTACTAGTGCTGATTCTGGCGCTTCTGATGCACACCCAGGATTTACTAACTGGGAGATTGCTGCATACAATTCCTGTGGCCTGTTCGTAACTTTGTCAATTTTCCCAGTTATGAATTTGGATTTGGCTTCAAAAATAGCTTTTCCATATTCTCTTCGGGAACTCTTTGTGAGGGTTTCTTTCAATCCAGCTGTTGCCTTCTGCAATTTGGTGTCTTATCACTTATGTGACCAAGTAGGGCCCATGCCATTAGGCTAGCAACATATTCTCTGAGGTGGTGAGATGTACCAATAATGTATCCCTTACAAAAAAGGTCAGCGATTGGGAATTGTAGCCATATATCCTCTTTAGGCCCTTTTGTGCTTGTCTCTGGGATTGGTGAATAGTTTCCAGACTAGGGCTATTTGTTCTCTCAGCTACTGTACGAGATAGTTGTTTTTTATTGTTGAATTGTCCTCAGCCTCCTAACGCTCTCTAAGCATGTTCAGCACGTCCCTGGGCTGTCACCTGTATACCAGTTCAACGTGGGAAACCCATGTTAAGACTATGAACATGGCTATGTGTGTTTGATGTCTTCTGCTACTAGCTTACCTAACAGTTAGTTAGTGTTTGATTGATTTATTCCATTATGCCATCCTTCCGAGGTCTGTAAAAAGATGTATGTGAGGGGTTGGACTTTCGGAAGGGCCTTTACTTCCTCTATGAGTTTGGATATAAAAGTGGGCCTGGATCTTTGAAGAGCTCTTGTGGGAAGCCCACCTGTGTGGACAAAAGGCACCAGGTGATTCATCATGTGCTGGACGCTATTACTTCCCAGAGGGAATGTCTTTGGGCAATAGGTGGCATATTCCCTTATTACCGATATATACCAGTTCCCCATTCTCAAAGGTGCAAATGGGTCCGTGACATCCATCCCTATTCCAGGGAGAAGTATATAGGTTGAATAGGTCTTCTTCGTAGACTGACTTGTGGGGATCAGCTGGTAGATGGAGCATGTCTCAGAATATCGGCATAATTGCTGATAATTCCATAGCTTACTTTTTAAAAATGTTATTATAATTTTTTTATTGTGTTATAATCAAAAATTGGATTTTTCACAAAAAAAGATAATATTAAAAGAAATCTAAAAGAAGGAAAAACAAAAGAATCTTGCAATTATTAGCAAATCAATTAATACGATTCTTTTTTAATTTAAGAAACTGGGAACAACATATCTGTGTAAGTATTAACAGTATTTCGATAAAATGAATTCCATATCTTCAAGAACTCTGGTTACATTTATCGTCAATGTTGTTTCTTGCCCAGTGATCAGTCTATTCCAGAACATCTGTGATGAAAGACCTGTCTCTAGAGCTGAATTAGAGACACATTTTCCCAAGTGTTTTTTTCTGGCGTTTAAAGTGCCTTGGCAATGTCTCAGAAGATGCTCTAATGTCTGATGTTTTAGATCTCTGCAACCCATGCATAAGGATCTGCCTCTTTTTTCTTGACCCCTTGTAACTTGAACAGCTCCTGTGTGAACTAGATTAAGCTGCATTCTGAGAAAAGTATGTTTTATTTTGTAATCTGGACATTTTATTAGATATTTTGGCAGAAAACCCAGTTTCTTTTCAGATAGTGTTAAAGAGGTGAGGAGGATGATGCTCTCATGATCCCTATTGTCTTAATCAGTCTGCTCTTTCCAACTGTTTCTTTGTCTTCATCGGGTTTGACACCAAGAGATCTTCATCACTATCGCAATTTGCCAAAGTCTCTTTTACCAAATTTTTGAGTTTGAGCAGGACTGGCGGGTGCTGTTCCAAATGCCTTTTGAGATCTTCATACAGTGAATCCCGTAGAGGAGCTATAATAAGTCTGTATAAGGAAAGCAATTTCCAGTCAATTTGTGATTTTAAAGATTTTAAACCCAACTCAAAACGAAGGCGAGAAATTGGTAGGCTTTTGGGGAGATTTAGATTTTTTTTCCAAATTGAAGCTTCGATTGTATCCTAATCCAATTCCCAGGCCAAGGGTTCGGCCTCTATTCCATATAGAAGAGTTGGGATGATCTTTGGCCAACAATTCTTTGCAATTGCGCTGTTAGCTGTTTATTCGCATATACGATATCGGATAGTATTTGTGCCCTTCTTGGTTTGGCATACAATGTGTATCCTAAGTACTTGATTTCATCTACCACAGGGATGATATGGCCATCTTTCTTCCAAGGGAATCGGTCAGCGTTTCCGCTGCCACCGAAGACGACTATTTTTGATTTATTTGGGTTGACTATTAGATTTTTTTTAATGTAAGTTTCAAGGGCAGACAACATCCTTTGAAGGCCCACAGGTGTTCTATCTAAGAGCACAATATTGTCTGCATACACGAGCCATTTGATTGCTTCCTGCCCCACTTTCGGACGTAGTAGGCCTGCTGAATCTACTTCCTCACCGAAATCGACAAGTTAGAAATCGAAGAGGAATGGTGGCACCATGCAACCCTGCCTTACTCCTCTTTTCACCTGGATTTCATCCAACAGAATTCCTTCGCAGTTCAGCCTTACAACGGCTGTGTTATTGTCATGAAGCGCTGTTAGAATATTTATTAGATGCCTACGAGCATCCTTTGCGGTGAGCTTCAGCCAGAGTCTTTCTCTGTCGACTAAATCAAAGGCACTGGATAGGTCAATGAAGGCTGCAAGTATCTTTGGTGGATTTGTTGTAGTTTTCCCATAGCAGATATTTGCCAGAGTAATACCATTAAGGCCCATTGAGTAACCCCTTCTAAAGCCAGTCTGTTGTTTTGGTATGACATTCTTCACTTTATCCCATTTCTCCAGTTCTTTCAATAGGAGCCCGGCGAAGATCTTGCTCTCAATATCCAGCAGTGTAATGGGCCTATAGTTAGTGGGATCTTTCGGTGGCCCTTTTTGTAAATTGGTATTATTAGAGCAGTCTTCCAAGATTGTAGAATAATTTTAGTCCTCAAAATTTCAAGGAAGGGTTGGCACAATATTCTCGCACACAGTTCTGGATTTGCTTTTAGAACCTGATAGGTGAGTCCGCTAGGTCCTGCGGCTCTAGAAGAGGATTATTTATTAATTAACTCGAGTACTTCCTCCTCTGTGATTTCAAATGCCCATGAGGAGTCTGAGGGGATGAACAAGGGGCCTTTGTGTGACTTTATTCTGAAAAATGGTGAATCCATTCAGATTCCAGCACGCAGTTTGTTTGGATCGCTTCTTGATTGTGACCTTGAGAATTTATAGGGGACTAGAAATTGTGGGAGTTGTTATCTGACAATGTTCTTAACATGGATTCTCCATCCTGCTGCAGGTGTTTAAAATGCCACTGTCTGGACCAGTTTTTGTATGAATTTTTAATAAGTTATATTTCTTTCCCTAGGGTGCAGCTATCCAGAATTTATTTCTTTGCTGTTGCAATGATGCGGCTGGTTTCCCGCTTTTTCCTCATAGAATATTCATCAAATACATGTTTATTTAATTTTTTTTTGCGGAAATGGAATTTGAGGTTCATCTATTGTCCAAAGAAAATTGTGAAAATGCTGCGGATGACAATTTCCTTCTCAGAATTCAGGACCTGGGGCTATAGCAATGTGTGTAAGTTCCTTGTTCAACCAATGGCCTTCATTTCTGTATTTTGACACTCTATTCCTTTGATTCTTTACCTGTAAACTACTGTGCCATACAGCTGCTTTTAGTTTGGAATTCTAGCAGAATGAAGCCTATAGCTTTCGGTGATCACTGGAATTGGAATCACCCACTACTAGCTCATCGCACAGATGGAATAAACTGGGAGATACAACAATGTAATCCGGGGTGGATTTGATATTCCCGCGTGACCAGGTGTATGCTGGCGGCACATCTCCCTCTATATTGCCATTTAGGAACCTTAAGTTCCATTCTTTAAAGAAAGAGTACCATTTTTTGCCATTTGCACCTATTGTTCTTGCTTTGTGCAAATGATTCCCTGGATTGTATGGAACACACTGAGAATTTAGGTCCCCTGTGACCAAAATACATGAGTCCGGATAAGTAGCTTTAATATATGTGAGAATTTCACTCGAGGAATCTTGGTAGACCGATAGTTCTGTACTTGCGGGCTTCCAATATAGGTTGATCACCAGCAAGTCTTTCATGCCAGTGGTTGATGGTGCCTCCAATTTTGCAGCTAGGATGCCATCCTGGTTGCTTGGTATTCTTTGGACTTGTTTGAAAAAATCTGATCTGTAGGCCATAAGGAGCCCCCCTTTTGGTCTGCCCATCCCCATTGTTATTGCTGCTTGACTCACCATTGTAAAACCTTCTAGTTCTGGTGCATGCATTAACCAGGTTTCTTGAAAAAGGATCAAGTCATTACCCCCAAATACTTCCGATTTGGTCTTTGTATTTCTGAAAGTACTGGATTCCCTCATATTCCCCCTAATTATTTTAATCTGGTCCTTGCTAAAGTGTAGTCTGGCCTGTGCCTAGCTTTGAGCAGATTTGTGTGATCATTTCTGGAATTAAAGATAGTAGGACGGCATGATCTGAGCCGCTCTTTGGAGGGGGGTTTTTACCTCCCTGCAGACGACCAGCATTTCCCTGAGCTGCCTTTTCCTTAGGAGTAGGTGTTTTATTGTGTTCCTCATTTGCCCCTGATAGGGATTCATGCACCAGCAAGCCATGTTTTCCCAGGAGGTCTGCCGCGGTAACAATTGCTCTGGCTCCCGCTCTTGAGGTCAACCCCACCTCAGCCAAATGAATCTTACTGGGATTAGGGAATTTAGTATATTCTATATCTCTCGTTGAAAAGAGGTATAGGCTGGAACTTTTTAAATTATTGACAGTATCTCTCCTCTATTCAAAAATGTTGGATTAAATATGTGTTTTTTATAAGTGAAACATAACTTTGGAATGGCGAAAGATACCTGTTCCTCCTGTATTCTATCGAGGTCTTTGTGGTCTTTTAAATTGGTTGGTGTTTCCTCCTGTCTATGGATCTCAACTTTCTGGGCCACTGTACTAATCAGCGCTGGCGAAGGAGGTCCGGTTTTGACTTCTGTGGCAGCCACTCCTGGTCTTGCTTGGGTGTCTTCTATTGAGCAAGGCTTACAAAAGATAGGTGCAATTTTTAGAGTTGGTTCTTGAACTTGAGTTGATACTTTTGAAGAATTCAATTTTTTTAGAAGGAAGATCAGCACCCGCTTCATTTGTTTCCATCCGATTGATGACGTGGTCCCAGCTTTCGGGACTTGATTACCCTCCTTTTTAGGATTATTTGTTGGTAGATCAGTTTGTATGTCTATAGTTATTGATGTGATTTTTAATTCTTTGCTTATCGATGAATGTTTCTCCTTAGAGACCTTTCTTTTTCCCTGTTTTGACTTTTGAGTCCCAGATTGACTATCTGTCGATGTCTGACTGTCCTTTCCTTTCTTCTCCTGGATTTTAGAATGTGCCACTGGGTTAGTTAAGGCCTTTATAAAATTATTCGTCTTACTATTCCCCAGATTTTCGATCTTTCTATTTTTGGACTTTTTCCCTTCGGGGTTCAGTGGCTCGGAAACTTTATGCTTTCTTCCCCTCTTCTTTTTTCTCAGTCTTCTCCTGCGCTTATAAGTTTGTTGCGAGCCATCCTTCCATTCATCCAACTCTATGATCCCTTTGTGCCCTTGTTGGATGGAAGGTTCCTCTGGAATAGAGGATATGCTCTCAGGAATAGTGTCTGCCAACTGGGCCAAACGGCAATATTCATCCATGATGGACTCGGAGAGAGGAGTATCCTCAAATGTTGAGGGATAGTCAGTTGTTATAGATGGAGGAGGTATGTTGACCTCAAACGAGGCTCCTATTGATTGTTTTCCCTGTATCATAATTTGATTAATTGTTTTTTGTTGAAGGAAGTCCGTAAATAGATGTTTGACTTCGGAACTTTCTGTTTTTAAGTCCCTTAATGTGTTTTTTAGATGTTGTGTCTCTTCTTTTTGTAATGTCATAGCTTGTGTGATAGACTGTAAAGCTAGTGAAACTGTATTATTAATTATGTTTCTCAGGGCCATAATTGTTGAGTCAAACTGATCTATGTCTTTAGACATTTCCATTAGGATACCCCTGTCAGTCTGTACATCACCTTTGATGTTTTCAAAAGCTTTGACAAGAGAGTTAAGAACGAAATTTAGGCCAACCAGTGTTGCTTCACTCGCAAGGAATGTTCGCGTCTCCCTTACAGGGGGACTAAAATCACTATCCTTTTGGTGGCCAATAGTCTTGGAAAAAGGTGAATTTCTCCTTTGTTGTTCTGTCATAATCTGTTTGATTTAGGATTATGAGTATTGTTTGGGGAGATCGGTGATAACATCAACCTAGAGGGAGGATTCAATGCTGACGGTACTTGCTCATTTTCATCCCCTCCATTGGTTTGCCTCTTCCCAATTGCCAGACTTGAGTGCAAATTAATGGGAGAATTGGTTAGCCTCCCATGCCTTTTACTTGGAAAATAGTGTTTAATTGAACCCTTCATGGTTGTCGCTGTAAGGGTAAATTCTTTGATGGCTACCCCCTAGCCATCCTGCATGGATGTCTCTTCTCCTGAGCCTGTGTCGAATGTAGAATCTTTATCTACATTATGCAATTGAACTTGAGTAGAAATAGTTTTCCCAGCCAGCACGCTTTGTTGCAGAAGCAGTTGCTGCTGGAATTCTGGCCTGCAGGATATGCCAGCAAGAGAGTCCTCCCACCCAGGGACTCTCGGTTCATCTATTCCTGGGCTACTTCTAAGATTGTATCTAGGAAGCATACTTAGTTTTCAGAACCTTAGTAAAAAAAGGTCAATGAGAAGTTGACGTGGGTTACAAAGATTTGCTGTCTTTGTAAAAGTATATTGGAGGTGTCTTTCCTGACGTATAAATTATCCTTGTTTATTTGCGAGGTAGACAGCCCAACACTGTTATATATTGGCCTTTCTCGGTTTCTGCAGTTCTTGTAGCTTTCCCGGTTTTAATAAATATACTTTGCTTTAGGCTTTAAACTTTAGGCTTGACGCAATAGGGAGCAGTCCTGGCGAAACGGATCAAACTGTTATTAAACCCTGCAGTCTCCGAGCCAGCGGTTCCTCACTAGATTAAACCAAACTTACAGGTAGGCATGCAAAAGCCAGTCGATGTGCTTCCTGAAAGCTCCAGTAAAAGAATGACGGCAAGTCAGATTGAAGGGTTGTCTACCACACAGTCTCTGCGCGGTATGTCTGGCACCAATGCTGAAAAGTAAATTAAATGTTTTTTACCGCGCTTAGTATGAGGAGAGGCCCGCAGCTGCAGCCGGCTTTCGTTACAGCCGGCTTTCAGGAGATCCTACGTGGCGCGCTGGCAGCCCCCCACTCCAGAGGATGACCCCATATCACGGTCCAAACAACTTTTTTTTTTTATAATTTAACACGGCAGGTGGGGGGAGCACTGCTTACCAGAAAGGCAGAGTGGCAAACTGGTAGGTGCCTTATCTGGTGGTGACAGCCCCCGCTCGAGCTTCACTCAGGCTCACTCCCTGGTTGCTCCATGGTTGCTCCCGAGCCCGCCACTGATTTCTGGCTCCTGGTGAACGGGCTTCGTTGCTACTGCTGTTTCAGGAACCCGACGGGAACCCGACTATTCGCTGAGCCTGCAGTAGAGGAAGTAGAGGAAGGGACCTTAGGGTCAAAGAGACGCTTGTGTCAAGCCGCACTGTATGCACTGATCTTGTGAGCACCTCAGTGAATCAGCCGCTTCCGAGACAGAGCGAATCCCAGCGCTTTTCAGATCCATAGCTTATAGAATATCATCTGGACAAGCTCCAGCGACGCAGCAACACCGTGGTGTACTGCTGTCAGGTGGAGGTCAGCCATCTCTTGCTGAAGGGAAGGGGAACTATTAATTCCAGCTGGACCCGTTACCCAACATTGTTCTGTCCACAGTGTGGCAAAGCATTTTGTTCCACAAAGAACCGTCCTTGTTTCCAACCCTCTTCTCCAAAAGATAGTAACTGTTGGAAAACTTGCCTCAAAATGCGGAGAAGATCCTACTTCAATTTGGACAGGCAGAGGAGGTGAAGCCTTCAATGGACGGTTCATGGACTGAAATCCCACTTCTGTCTATACCATAGGGGACAGTTCATTGACCTCTTCCACTCAAAGGCCAGAATGTAGATCAGCTTGCAAATGAGTTGAGCAATCGCATCTGTTTGTTGCACTGCAAAGGGATACGTGGATCATTGATCAACAGTACCATGACTATACCCCAGTCGTCTCTATCAAAAACTCCAGCCCCCACATCAATGCCGTGATTGGTAGCCAACCCATACTTAGGGGCTATCTTGCCATGTGTTCTGCCGGGAACTTTAAACTTTAACTCTGTAGAGATTAATATCCTGTCCACTGCCTGTTCTCCCACTTCTGGCACCATCTGTCGCAGCGCCTAAGATCAACTTAGCCTCAAGAGGCAGTTTAAAGGTTACAAACAGGTTTATTGGGCAAGACAGAGGATTACAAAAGTTACAATCAAGGTGAAAACAGTCTTCTTAAAACTAAACAAGGCACACAATAAAAGAAACCGGTGCAGGGAATGTTCACAAGTCTTATACTCATTGTATCAAGTCTGCTCCCCTGTGCTAGAGTTCAAAGTTCAACGAGAGTTTGTGGTCTTGATGGTCTTGATGGTTGGTTCTGCTTGAGCCTTGAAACAAAGTCACTAACATTTCCTTACGGTTCACTGTCTCTGATGAGTCTCATCCTTTTTGGCCTCTGTGGATTCTCAGGCCATCCTCATTATGGCTCCTCCACCAAGAGCAATGTGACGCTAGACCTTCTCCGCCTCTCCTCTGGGCCTACAAGTGTTCTTCAGTGTCATTGGTGTACTTTCCAATGCCACCAGTTCCAGATTATGGCTCCTGCTTATTCCATCTCTGTTCTTCTTTACTGTCATTCTCAATCGATAAACGTAGACCCTGCCAGTCTATGGACCAACAGGCTTGTAACCAGTGATCTGTCAGAACTATCTGTAATTTCCTCACTAGAGTTCTGCTCCGGCAGTTGAACCTGTCGTGTAGCCGACGAGTTCGTTCTGCCAATGTACCTCTCAGGGATGTAGAGGAAATCACCTGACAAGTCTATTGACCCAAAGATGGATGGACGTCACAGGATGACGCTGACCTGCAAAGGAAATTCAAGGTTAATACCACAATGTAAACTGAGAAAGCAATATTCAAGACAAAAGGCTTTGTACCTTATGCTCAGCAGAAGTTTCCCTGTAATTGGTTAGAAACCCTGATGTGATGCTAAGTGGCGTATCCTATGATGAGGATAAAACAATGATTAGAATGTAGATATCCAAACAGTGACTATAGCAGTAGCAAAACAATGCTGTTAGTAAAGAAAACACTCTTACCTAAGAACACAGTGTGAGAATTCCATAGATACCGTAACCATCCAGAAGTAGTTAGATGATGCAAAGAAAACAAAATACTTCTCACACACGCCGGCACGAGGACGTCTAACAGAGTTCCAGGAGGCAGTCCAAGTTCAAGCGAAGTGAAGAGATGCTCCACCAAACACCCGCCGGCACGAGGACGCCTAACAGAGTTCCTCTAGACAATCCGAGTCTGTTAAGGCGTGAATGGAGTTTCCAAGAGAAAACGCTGGGAAGTTGAAGCGCTGATTTACGGTACAACAGGTTACTCGACCATGGTCATTGGTTCAATAATTCGTGGTCAGGTGGACTCCGGGTCGATAACAGTGTGGGCAGAAGGAAGTGCAAAATCGGGAGACAATGCAGGTCAAAGCACGTTCCAATAGTCATAAGGGGGAATACTTGATAACAGGCAGACAAGGAGCAAGACAATCGGATAACCGTGGGACCTAGCCGGGTCATAGATAAAGAGAGCAAGAGAGATCACAAGGTTCGGTAAGGCTGTAGAAAGTAAATTCATAAGCAATGAATTCAAAAACAGGCGGGGCATAAGTAGGAACGTACAGAAGTCACATGACAGCATGGGAATGTGCCTAATGTGAAAAAACATGTGACCTAATGAACGTGGAAGGACCGCGTCTCCACGGTAACCCCACAATGCCGCCGAAGAGAGACACAGCGGTTAGCTGTCGGCTTGGGAATACGTAGACAACGTTGACCGGATACTTTAGTGGGTAAACGGGAGGCTAATGTAGAAAAATAATTACCTGTTGGAAAACGCGCTTCCGACCTCCCTGAATACCGGGGCCCACGTAGTTTCCTGACATGATCGAAGTGAGTGGGAACTGTCGGGAGCGGTGTTCCACTACTTTTATTTTTTTTCTGTTTACCATTCCTCTACTTTTGACGACCCCATTCACCTTTCTATATAGAGGATTTGTCCATTCATGTCCATGTGCAAGTTTTAAGTTTTAATAGGAGCTTTAATTACTAGTCATTTAGACTATTGCAATGCCCCGGCCGCAACACTTGTTACATGTTGCACTATGCTTCCACCTACCCTCTCCCCTGCCAAGACTACATTTCCACTACTTTTTTCAGTACACTTCTACCACTGCTTGTAACGGTCTCAGCCATGGAATCTGCGTCCCTTCCCAATGGAGGCGCCATTGTCTCTGCCTTCTGCCTCTTAGTTCCCACTCTAACTGTTGACCCCTTTGGCTTGGCCAATGCTGAGTTACTTCTAGGAACCTTATTTTTCATCACCTCCTTGCACTCTGCATCTGCTGCTGGTACCTCCCCCGCCCCTCCTCCAGTTCCTCTCTCCACACCTGTTTTCTTCCATCCTTCCACCTGATATTTACATTTGTGTACATCTTCCTCTCCATGCCCTCTCCTCCCGCCTCCACATTTCTGCTCTCCTCCACTGACCTTTATTCTGCCTTTTTCCCCGCTCCCTGTGACTCTTCTTCCTTCCTCCTTCTTCCTCTCCTAACACGCCTTCCTCTCCTTCCTCTTTCTCCCCTTTGTGTCCCACCTGGATTTCCCTCCTCACCGTCCCTCTTTCCCTAGTGGCTCAATTTAAAATTCCTGTCCAAGCGTCAAAAATATTGGCTTTACCAATGCTTGTTAAAGTTGGATAGCTGACTAGTTTTACCATTAAATCGGCCAATAACAACACCTGTTACTGCAGTGCTTAGAAGAGTAGGGCACCCGACATATACTGCTATATAAGAACAGTAAAACAGTGCTTTTCCCTATTTGTACTTCTAATGTTGTGTTCGCCTGTTCTACTTTCCTTCTTTCATTACAAGCATCGCTTTTAAGCAGATTATGGCCCTTAAGATCGTGTGTTAGTGTTTAACGATAGCTCTGTTTGGGCACTAGAATACATGATATATAATTGTGAGTGAAACAACAACATAGACTTATTTAAGGAGGCAACTTTAATATTTGGTCGGTATTTATGTGTTCACGAAAAGTGTACCCTCCGTCCGTTTCAGGGAATGTACCGTATTCACGTGTGTGCAAATATCTTTCCCCAGTCTTAATTACTAGAAAGATTTTATTTTAGGACCATGACTTCAATATCTGTTTTGTGGTCGAGGTTTTCGAATACATACAACTAAGAAAAATATGTGAAAAACTGGAAAGACATAGACGAGGGGAGTCACTAGAAAGGCCTCTGTATGTAGCCGTGGCCTGCACAAGTATGTCAAGCATGGACAAACTAACGAGTAAACCTAAAATGACCCCATAAAACAACCCAAACATCACAGAAATACATTAACGGCTCGGTGAACCTTGAAGAGCGAGGGAACGAGGTGAGTGAAAAATGTGTACATCTGAGTCATCAACAGGCCTTCAGCGTCCCTGGATTCACAAAAAATATTACCCAGTATGTACTGACAACAGCCTGCAAATCAGGCACAATCATGTTATATTATGCTATGCTGTCACGCTATACTTCAATATGCTATGTAATAATGGGCAGCTAAGTTATATTCATATCTACAGAGGGGCCTGGTTTACAAAAATATCCTTTTACAATGGCACAATCCCATTGGACATGCTTTGTAAATAAGGCCACAGGGCTCTGATCTTGAGCATTACAATGTATTTATTTATAACATTTTGTAAAGCCCAAACCCAATGGCATCACGTCAAATCATGCTAAAATAAGCCATTTTGAAATGCTGCGAATCAGGCAATAATCCACTCTGCAGTGAACTGGAGACTGGGTGCTAATGGACCAAGTCCAAACTATTTATTTATTTATTGTTGATTTGATTAAGGCCAACGTCAGTTCGCAGGTTGCTACCTATCACCATACTGACACCTAATGGGGGAATAATGTCCATGCTTATGTCCATTAGTATTCCAGCATCATGTCTGCACAAATATTCACTTTTTCTCTTGCAGAGAGTGCCAACCACTTCTCCTGTCAGAAAAGAGCGGAATCCAAGATGGCCACCAAGGAATTTGGAAGGGGAGTTTACAGAGTCCCTTTTCATTATTTCTTTGGTGGCCAGGCTGTGAAAGAGATAGGGAGTTGGTAGTGCAGGCAGCTGGGTGCACAAATCAAACAAACATTGGCAATGTCAACAGTTTTGGCTTTTGTGTAGGAATTCCAAAGGTATTTGTCAGGCGCTGCCATCATGCTGTTAATGGTAGTAGCTGCAACATAGCGTAACTGGGCATATCATGGCAGTGCCTGGAAAATTCCTATCTAATGCATACTAAAGCCAAAACCTTTGGCTTTGCCAATTCTTCTTTTTAAAAGGACTTCACTGTAAAACGTGCATATTGCTTTTAAATCAAGTAGATGAAGCCACACTTGGTTAATACATTTTTATTACACCAATAGCACATCATTTACCACTCCAAATAAGCCATTAACACACAGAAGTCTGCTTTGAAATAACACTGGCAGGCACATCGAGCATAAAGTTTGAGTTTACTTCTTGATGCAGCTACTTCTAAGAGATCCCAGGACGATGTGTTTTGGGTGGCAAGGGGCATAGGCATTAGCAGTCAATGGGTGGGAAAATAATCAAATCACACCTATAAGGTTTGTTTCCCATCTCATATCCCATTTCCCTTCTAGTTGTACTGCAATGCAATTGTTTCAGCCAATAACAGAACTAAATAGAAGCCGAGGTGAAATGGGGTGGTGTCGGATGTTGAGGAGGAGCAGGTAGTGGAAAGTGGGGGTGTGGCGGCAGGAGAGGCAATGAGGGCAATCTGGGGAGTGTGACAGAGGGCAGCTGATTTCTGGAACGTGAGCCTTTGCCAGATGATTCAGCCAATGAGAAAAGAAACCCGGTAGGCTGCTCCCCCGCCCCAGGGTGCTAATGATTAATAAATGCACCTGTGTGAATCTGCTGACTCATAGATTTGAGTTGTCATATATGCAAGACTAGTGTACGTGACTGCCAACACATCGTTTTGTATTTTGTAATGTGTAAACAAAGTAAAAGTGCCTGCTCATTCTTTGCTGGCCAGAATCTTTTTCCCATGTGACTATCATTTTGCCGCCTCCCCTAGTTGCACAGCCCCTTTGGCAAATATCACCAGCCGAAAATGAAGTAATGCAAGGTCCTCGGGCACATCAGGTAAATTCCAGCAAGTTACTTTATTCCAGACACATTGGGACTCATTCTAACTATGCCGGTCCAGTAAAAACGCTGCCGGTATGCCCACGAGGGTCAGACCTGGCGGGCGGAGCGGCACACGCCCGCAGAGTTTCACAGAAGCACTGGCACCGTTATTAATGGTATATAAGGAAAACCACATTAAATTATCATTTGGCGAAAAAAAGGGTGATATCACACTGCGGCTAATTTATTAGAAAAAATATTTTTATTCAAGAAAAAAGAGATAAAATTCTCTTAAAAACGATGTTAAAAAGAATCCACAGACTAAGAAATTTTTTTTAACAGTACGATTATGCATAGCACTTAAATGTAAAGTAGAACAAACATAACACATTCAAAATTGAAGCAAACAACCACGTTTAACATACAAACATTGATAAACAATTCATTTGTTGTATTTCATATGTGACCCAACATGTTTCTGCCCAGTGACTCATAAGGGGCAGCTCTTCTCAATGTTGTGCAGCAAAACGTCCCCTCTAGTCCTGGTAGGAATGGATCTTGACTCGATCTTTAATAAAATCTATAAAACCTATAGCCATATGAGAGTTTGTGTGTGCACAGATTTCTCATAAATTATTATACTAATGATGTAAATACATCAACATCTTGCAAGAAGAGGAGGCATCCTTAATTAATAAAGAACCTCATGTACAGCCCCCGTTTGGGGACATCATAGCACCATAAAGTCTGCTAGGAATATATCTACCTTGAATTAAACATGTTCCAAGGTTCCAATGTAACCATATACAAATTAGCAACCGGCCGTACTTTAGCCGCCTTTTCGTTTTTCCCTTTGAATGGGTATTAGGTAAACACACTGTAAATGAAAAGAGAACCAGACTAAACACACTATAACACCCATTTGTATTGACACACTAAAAGACCACATGTATTAAGACACAGCCCCTGAGTAGAAATGCAATTACCTCAATATGAATCTCTGTCCAGATATATCAATAGTAGATTCTTGGTATCTATCCCAAAACTCTCGGATGTTAGCCAAAGTGCCACGTCATTGCTTGCTGTTTCCACTTTCAATCTATGGAACAAGCCAAACAAAAAAACGCTGAAGTAGCATGAAAACCAAACGTGCGCTTATAAAACACACCCAAAACGTCAAAAAAGTGCTAATGTGGAATAGAAGCAGTCACCGTATTGTAACCAGATAGCCATTACGCATCCTTACGGGTGAAATTTCCGATAGTGACCGGTCCTGAGAAAGTACCCCAAAAGTACTAACACCACTGGACAGAGATTCATATTGAGGTAATTGCATTTCTACTCAGGGGCTGTGTCTTAATACATGTGGTCTTTTAGCGTGTCAGTACAAATGGGTGTTATAGTGTGTTTAGTCTGTTTTTCTTTTTATTTACAGTGTGTTTACCTAATACCCATTCAAAGGGAATAACCAAAAGGCGGCTACAGTACGGCCAGTTGCTAATTTGTATATGGTTACATTGGAACCTTGGAACACGTTTAATTCAAGGTAGATATATTCCTAGCAGACTTTATGGTGCTATGATGTCCCCACACGGGGGCTGTACATGAGGTTCTTTATTAATTAAGGTTGCCTCCTCTTCTTGCGAGATGTTAATGTATTTACATCATTAGTATAATAATTTATGAGAAATCTGTGCACACACAAACTCTCATATGGCTATAGGTTTTAATAGATTTCATTAAAGATCGAGTCAAGATCCATTCCTACCAGGACTAGAAGGGGCATTTAGTTGCAAAACATTGAGAAGAGCTACGCCTGGTGAATGTCAGACACTTATGAGTCACTGGACAGAAACATGTTGGGTCACATATGAAATACAACAAATTAATTTTTTATCAATGTTTGTATGTTAAACGCTGTTGTTTGCTTCAATTTTGAATGTGTATTGTTTGTTCAACTTTACATTTAAGTGCTATGCATAATCATTCTGTTAAAAAACCTGGTTTTAGGGTTTTTTCTTAGTCTGTGTATTCTTTTTAACACAGTTTTTAAGAGAATGAGGTCTCTTTTTCATAAATAAAAATGGTTTTCTAATTAATTAGCTGCAGTGTAATATCACCCTTTTTTTCGCCAAATGATAATTTAATGTGGTTTTCCTTATATACCATTAATAACGGTGCCAGTGCTTCTGTGAAACTCTGCATGCGGGTGCCGCTGCGCCCGCCAGGTCTGACCCTCACGGGCGAGATGGCTCGTGCCCCCAGCATCGTACTGTGTCGGTCCGGTAACAACAGTGCCAGTAGGCTTACCGGCACCGTTGTTACCGGACCGGTGTAGTTAGAATGAGTCCAATGTGTCTGGAATAAAGTAAAGTAAAACCTGATTTTAGGGTTTTTTCTTAGTCTGTGTATTCATTTTAACACAGTTTTTAAGAGAATGATGTCTCTTTTTCCTTAAATAATTTTTTTTTTTCTAATTAATTAGCCACAGTGTGATATCACCCTTTTTTTTGCCAAATAATAATTTAATGTGGTTTTCCTTATATATCGTAAAGTATTGTCATGGTGTCCCCAGACAGTGGGAAACTTTAGGTTTTTGCAATAGAGCTTTTTGTGGGGTCCATTGTGCTGTGTTTACCTCATGTGTACTGCTACCGTTATTACTGGTGGCAGTGCTTCCATGGTTCCCATTCCCATTGAGTCCTATCGGCTATCGGACTCAAATGGGAATGGGAATTTACAATTAACGGTGTCTGACTTCCCGGGAACGCTGGGGCTGTAATCCCCCGGTGTTTCCGGCAAGCCATCTTCCGGTAAAATTCGCAGGTCTGGTTTCAACCTGATGGTTTTACCGGCACGGTTACCACCGGAGTTGTGATCTTGTGATGAGGCCCATTAAGTTATAGCAAGATGACTATGAGAAAACCACTGGCTCCCATCAACCAGGCACGGTCTCTCCAACTTACTCAGTCTGGAACCTTTACTACAAGCCTTCCCTCACGCACGCATAACATTCTCTATGACACACCTACACTCTCTCTTACTTCACCAAGCATCTGCATTCATGCCAAGCACAAAACAACACATCTCCCTTTTTTCCAGATCACCCAACATCACAACAAAGGACATCACAACAGAATCCAAACCCACTGGTCCAGGGTCCAGTCGATTAGCCAATCCAGTCGCACAGCAGGAAGAGTCTTCACACATCCATTTGGAGTTCATACACTGGAGGTTTTCGATGGTTGCACGTAATTTCCACGAAATAAATTACTTTGTGGTAATTTACTTTGTGAAAATGACATCGAAATTGTACTTTGAATTTTATTTTATGCTTCCCCAAACCACCCTTCCCCTTCATGACAACCTGTACCCCAACCCTCTCCTCGCACTCTTTTAACCACAAACACATACATCATTTTGAAGACATTTTGAAGTAATTTTCATGAAGTAAATTACCATAAAGTAATTTACTTTATGGAAGCAACGGGAGACTGTTTTCCAAATATGGCTTACTTTGGGCCTCATTACGACTTTGGAGGTAGCCATGGCGCTATTGGCGCCATGGCTGCCTCCAAAACTGTGTCCGGGTCCGGGTTCCCAGAATGGGGAATTACCGGGCCATTCCGAGTTTGGAGGGCCCGGTAATTCCCCTTCAGGGAACCCGGGCTCGGTCCTCCCCCATTCCCATTTGAGCCCCAATGGGAATGGGGAGGGAGCTAACAACGGGCCCACTCATAATGGGCCCGTTGTTAGCTCCCTGGTTCCCTCGAGGAACCCGCTACGGACGTCTGGATAAACCAGACGTCCACAGCGGGTCCCGCGAGGGAACCACGTAATATTGTAGAGTGGGTTTAACGGCGCTGGCACCATTACCGGAGCCGTTAAACCCATTCCGCAATAATGAGGCCCTTTGTCTTTTATGCGGCTCACCTGTCCCTGCAGCCATGCATCAAGCTACCCTGTTAACAATTTTCACGAGTACCATATTTTCTGTAAATTCACCAGCATATATGGCATATAGCATGGGATATATTAATGGGAGTCAATGGCACACCCCTCATAGAGTGTCTAAAATGTTAATAAGGCCATGTCTAGTAGCAACATGTCGATACTGTCAATTGAGGCATTTCCTCACGCCCATCTTTTGTCTCATCACAGTCGTTACCAAATGAATGCTCCCTGTCTTCCCAGAAAGAAACCAATGAAGTTGCCACATTTCTGAAATGTTCCCCTACTCGCTACAAGCAGTATCAAGCCCAACCTCTCCTTGTCCTCTACCTCAGGTTTTCTGGGCCTCATTATAAG
This sequence comes from Ambystoma mexicanum, assembly GCF_040938575.1. NCBI lineage: Eukaryota > Metazoa > Chordata > Amphibia > Caudata > Ambystomatidae > Ambystoma > Ambystoma mexicanum. Next base: position 955,589,266 of record NC_090941.1, read on the forward strand.
TTGGCCAGTAGGGTGGAGGATTTACCTCCAGCTCTGAGATGGAGGTATATCCACCACCCTAATGGCAAAAAACTGCCAGAATTACTGGTGCCGGTAATACCAGCAAAATCCCTCCATGGATTTCCTGCATTTCGCCACTTGGAATCTGCCGGTAATTCCACCAGACCAAGTGGCAGAAACAGTATTAGGGTGTGACGGGTATCCTCCTGGTAATACTGGCGGGATACCAGAAAACGTATAACTGGGGCCTCTGTCTTTATATGGAGACCAATGAAGAGCCTGGGACTAGGTTGTTGCATGCTTAAGAAATGTAAGAAGGGGTTCAGAGGAGACTGTTGCAAAAGTCAAACCCCATACTTCCCGCCTCCGCCCCACCTTCCCTTTAGTCATGGCTATTCTGTTGCAGGCTTGGGGTCTTTCCTTCCCCTAATCCCCAGAGAGGCTGTGCTGTTACAGACCGTACAAAGGGAACATACTAAAGTCTAAGGGATTAAGGGATATGTGGTTATGTAATTGCAGACTTTAATATTTGAGCATATATACCCTTTGCAACCGCAGTGTTGAGGATGCCAGGTGGGTCACAAATTGCAAGAAACTTTCTGACCTGGGGGCGCTGTTGCGCACATCCAAGATGGCCACCTAGCGCAGGAGCTCCAGCTCGGAAGAAATCCTTATTAAGAATTAATCCGGTCAGCAGCACCCCAGACTTGAATTTAAGCCACTTCCTGGCAGCAGAAGCTTTACTGCACATACTGGTGTAACATTGTGCGAAATCGAAGCCGGGGTGCTGAGATATTCCGTCTTGAAGATTTGGCGGTTGACGGAGGCCTGCGGAGCCGCCTGTGGGCTCCACCGACACCAGATAGAAGGCTGCGGTGGGGGAGGAGCGCCAGACGACCTACAACATCCTGCCGGGAGGGAGAGAGGGATTGAGGTGGTGGCCGCCCGGAGACGACGGAACCTGCTCCCTGCCTGGGCACAACCTCCGAGGCCCGCTCGGGGTGATTGGACCGCACAAGAGAGGTTCGGAGGAGCTCGGAACTGCCGTGCAGCTGCAGAACTGAGACGGCCGCTTGGCCTGACTCCCACCCTTGGACTCGCCGCGGAGCTGCCTGCGGCCCCGCTTGGCCGACCTTCTACTGATCGGCGGTCTACGGCTGTGGTGCGGCCCGGCCCCTGACTCGCGGCCCTCACGGAGGGGCCCGGGGTGGATTTCGGCCCTAGTCGGAGGACGCGGGTTGAGCTGAGGCCTGAACCCCCTCCCCCACCGCGGGCAGCAAGCAAGTGGCCGGGGGAAGGAGAGGAGGACTGCTTTGACCGCAATGCGGGGAGGCCCTACACGGGGAACAGAGAGCCACAGCCTAGGCCTACTGCGGCCTACCCCCAACTGGCACAGATGACAATAATCCTATAATGCCCTGGGCTGCCCCGGACCGACGCCCCGCATCACCCTGGGAACATAGAGTCCCGCCCAGCAACATCCAAGGGGAGAGACATACATCCCTCAGTGGGGAAAAATCGGCTGTGACCACGAATCCGCGGCAGAGCTGCCACCCAACGCTCGAACATAACAGGACTCCCTGGCGAACCCTGCGACACGGGACTCGAAACCACGGAGGCCTCCATTAACGGGACGTCGTACACCTAAATCCTACACATTGGCTGTTGGTTAGGCACTTGGGGCAAATATAAGAAAAGACACACTTTATCCACAACTGTGTCGCACAGCGGGGCACGGAACAGAAGACACGTGGGAAACCGCAGTCCATCCCCTTCTGGAGGCCGCAACACATGGGCCGCACCGAGAAGAGGGGGACAGGTGGGAAAAAGATTGGCCCGATGGACACTTTCACTAGCTCGCAGCCGCAAGGGGCGGGCAGCGGGGAGGTACACCCGCCAGATGGACATGAGGCTGACCCACTGGAGCGCCTGGCAACGCTGGTGCAGAATGGATTCATGACCATGAACGTCAAATTAGATGATATAGTGGCGACAATCGGATTCTTGAAGGCACGTGGTGAAAAGGAAAGTACTCGTGTCACGGAGGCGGAAAATAGGATAAGTGCAAGTGAGGACACAATACTGCAACACAGCCGGGATATAGCCCACCTCCAAACGGAATTGCATAAAACCCAAAACAAATGTGAGGACCTTGAGTAAAGATCCCGGAGGAACAACATCCGGATTGTTGGGGTATCAGAAAAGTTTGGAAAGGCCCCCATGGAGAAGCAGGTCGAGGCCTTGCTGAAGGACATCCTAGGTGCCGACTCCGTTTCGGATCACTTCCTGGTCGAAAGAGCTCATCGCACCCTAGCACCGCTCCCGAAACCAGGAGCCCCTCCTCGAACTATAATTGCACGTCTCCTAAATTATCGTGACAGGGACACTATACTCCGGCTGTCGAGAGAAAAAGGTACCCTACGGTATGAAGAGAACACAATCCACATATATCCGGACTTATCGACTAGTGTGCAAATGCAAAGGAGATCATATGAAGGGGTGAAAAAACAGCTACGTATGCGAAATGTGCCCCATGCCCTCATTTTTCCAGCAAAAATGAGGATACAACATGGAGGACGGGCCCACTTCTTCGAGAACCCCACAGATGCTTTGTCATACGTGGAGTCTTGCATTCCGCTATCCACCGGAGATCGAGGGGTAGATCAAAATGTGAATTCATAACCGAGGAATGAGAGGCGAGACCCAACAGAGCATCAGGGAAGTTTAAAATTCGACCAGCTGCCGTATGGTGAGAAAATAAGAAATTGGAAGTTACGCAATGGTGACGAACTGAATAAAATGTTGTTTTTCCGGGCTGTGACCCTCAGTCTAGAGCGAGCCAGATGGCTGCGATTAGTGACCCTCAGGAAAGTTCCACATGTTTCAGGGATTGTTTGTTGTGGGGCAGCATTGTCATGTTGGGGTTGATAATGTAGGTGGGGGCTAAAAGGTTGTATGATTGAGCAAGGCTAAAGTTTGGGAACCGAGACTCAGTTAGAGGAGTCTCACAAGTTAAAAAGAGTGGTGACATTGCAGCACACGGAAATCTCCTAAATAACAGCAAGGTAAAACAGACTAATTGGATATACAGACATGGCTAATTCTATTAACACGACCCAAGGGCTTAAACTGAAACTTCTTACTTGGAATGTCCGGGTGCTGAACAATCGAGTCAAATTGAGTAAGGTGGGTGCTTATGTTACCCGGCATCAGCCCCAGATTGTCATGCTGCAGGAAACACACGCACTGCAGAAGGTAAATGCCGAGCTCTTGAAAGGGTGGGGAACGCACAGGTACTGCAAGGAATAGTCCTCGCAGGCTAGAGGGGTATTGACCCTGATACACCCATCAGTTGGGTTCCAGTTGGTGAGGAGTAAGATAGACCCGATAGGTCGCTATGTTATGGTCTGGGGCAACGTCATGGGGGAAGAATTGCTATTGATTTTAACACCATTTTAGATACAAAACTAGATCGCTCCGCCTCCATACACAGAAACCCCACAAAAACAGCACACACTCTACAGCAAATAATTTTGCAACTGCAGCTGGTAGATGCCTGGAGGGCATTGCATCCCCATAAGAGACAGTATTCCTTTTATTCTTCGGTGCATGACACTGAATCCCGTATCGACTATTGGCTGGTGTCGGCCCCTCTCCTACACCAAATCAAGGGATGTGAGATGTTTCCTCGCACCCTGTCGGATCACTCCCCCGTTGGGTTAGAGGTCACACTAGGAAACCTTAGACCCCCACCCAGAAGATGGAGGATGCCCCTTGACATTTTAAAGGACCCTGCAGTGGCAGAGGAATTGCATACCGAGATAGAATTTTTTCTCGAAACCAATAAGGAGTCAGTGAGCAGCCCTGCGACATTATGGGAAACGTTTAAGGCCTGGGTGTGAGGTATCCTGATTTCTAAATCCACTGGGCTATTGAAAGCGGTCAGGAAGGAATTAGAGGAGGTTGAGAAACGGCTGGGGGAGCTAGAGCAACGGTATACATCCTTACATGAAGACAACACCCTGGCGGATATTAATAATAATCCACAATCCTTCGATAAACTTGCTAACAGGGAATCGCTTTACATGGCCACTCCGATCAGGGCACGCCGATACGGAGAAGGAAACAAGGCGGGGCGCACCCTAGCTAACCTGTTGAAAGCTGATAGAGGCCGCACACTGATCTCTAGCAAAGTGGCTAGCGACGGCACAGTGCAAACTAGCGAGGAGGGTATTAATAGGGAGTTTTCCCTCTTTTATCAAGAACTATATGCTAATCATGATAAAAAAAAGACAATGACATTGAAATGTACTTAGACAGTATCCCTCTTCCAAAGCTGACTGCTGAAAATAAGTTACTGTTAGATCAACCCCTTACAATTGAGGAAGTCAGGGAAACAATCAAATCATTAGCCAATGGAAAGGCCCCTGGCTCAGACGGTCTGGGAATCGAATTGTACAAGGAACTGAGTGACGAGCTTGCCCCGATATTACTGTCCATGTGGGAGGAGGCCACAGAGGTAGGGACGTTGCCACCATCTATGAGAGAGGCTATAATCACGGTGCTTCCTAAGCCCAGGCGTCCCCCCAATGATATGTCCTCATATAGACCCCTATCCCTTATAAATTGTGATGCTAAGATATTTGCGAAGATTTTGGCCAATAGACTCCTGTCACACATGCCAGTATTGGTACACCCCGACCAATGCGGGTTCATCCCCACTAGATCCACAGCGCTAAACTTGCGCAGGTTGTTTGGGGTAATGGCCCAGATCAAGCCGGAGGCTCAGGCAGTTGCTGTGTCCCTAGATGCCGAAAAGGAATTTGACTCTGTGTCATGGACATACTTGTTCATGGTACTGAATAAATTCGGACTAGGCCCGAGCTTCCAGAATTATGTCAAAGTGCTGTACACTAACCCGGAAGCCAGGGTGTTGACTAACCGCACTATGTCAGACTGGTTTGAGTTGAAGAGGGGCAGGGTTGCCCATTCTCCCCCATACTATTTGCCCTGACCATGGAACCAGTTGCTGCTGCAATTAGAGAACATCAGAATCAGAGGGGTATACAGATGGCGGTCCTGACCCAATCTATATCCTTGTATGCAGATGACACCCTCTTGTACATCCGCGAACCTGACTTACACTTGGGCCCAGTAATGGAAGAAGTGCACAAATTCGCAGTATACTCGGTATACAAGACCAATCGAGCTAAATCTGAAATTTTCCCCTTTATCCCTGCCACCCGATGCCCAAACAACACGCACGGTCTAAAATGGTCCCCAGACAAGATAAGATACCTGGGGGTTATCGTCTCGGGTGACAGAACATCCCTATTTTTGAATAACCATGACTCCCTACTAACTACGATTGCCACTAAGCTCCGATTTTGGGCTAAACTCCCCATTTCACTTATATGCCGGGTAGCCGTACTGAAAATGGTCATCCTCCCTAAGCTACTTTACATATTCACTAACATCCCGATTTGGCCTGGTAGGCGGTTTATTGATACCCTTCGATCAATGGCGGTTGAATTTATCTGGTGTGGGGGGGCGGCCAGGCTGAAGTGGGAGAAAATGGTGGAACCATACAATAGGGGAGGAATAGCAGCTCCTGACTTCAAATTGTACTATCTGGTCGCACAGGCCCAATTTGTTAAGCATTGGTATGACGAGCACGACAACTCGCCCCACATCTATCTTGAAAAGCACGTAGCGTGCCCGACCGACATAAGGTCAGTCATCTTTAAAGTTAAACACAGGGATGAATGCCCATTTGACCTGGTTAGCACGACAACACAGGCATGGTTCAAACTCTTCCAGAAACTTGGGGTGAAGGCACCTTACTATGCCGAGGCTCCGCTTTGGAACTTCCCAGGCATAGCACCCACATATGACCCAAGTATACAAAACAAATGGGACCCGGACGAGCAATTTAAAATTAAGGACATATTTCCTAATGGCAAATTTATAACATTAGAGGACTTCAAAACAGGGATGGGGAGGGACCAATTGATGATTTTGCAATATCATAGAATGATACTGGCCTATAAAGCCCGGTGGCCGATGTTCCCAGATGAACCCCCACCACACCCATGCCTGCTGACCCTTGCAACCCGAGCTGGAACCAGTATCTCGGGCCTCTATATGGCCGTGCAGGCCAATACCCCAAGGTTAAGCACACTTAAGTCCTCCTGGGAAACGGACCTGGGTGAAGACATAACAGACAGAAACTGGGAGAGGTACTGTGAAATGACCAAGAAAGTATCTATGAACGCCGGCCTTCGGTTGATACAGTTTACAATGCTAAATAAGCTGCACTATACCCCCCTTAAGGTAGCAAAGTTTACGAACAATGGTCCTGGTATGTGTCCGAAATGTGGGGTGGATCGGGCTGATTCGATTCATATGTATTGGAGTTGTCCTCATGTGTACGCTTTCTGGGGAGCGGTTGCAAATGTCCTAGAGGAGGTCACTCAAATTCCTGCAGACCTCACACCGTCAAAATATCTATTTGGGGATATTGGTAAGAAATCAGAGGTTACAAGGAGGCTCTTTAACATTGCATGCGCAGTGGCAAAGAAGTGCATTTTACAAAAATGGAAGACTGCACAGGCACCGAGAATATGCCACGTTTTCAAAGAACTGACGTACGTTAACGAATGTGAAGAACACTACATACTGTCACTCTCGAATCCAAGTAAACCGAAAGACATATGGGCCCCGTTTAAAATATACCTATGCGAGGCGGACTCGTCCAGCTGTAGCCCGGTAGGGCCAAGTGACTCATGAAATCTGTAATGTTGTTTATGCTGTAATACGGCTATACAGTCTGTTGATGTTCCGAATGTATGGTATGTGAATTGTTGTTGCAATGTCATGTACCGCAAGCATTAAATAAAGTTTTTTAAAAAAAAGAAACGTTCTGACCTACAGCCACACCACACAATCGCCACTGATCCTGCGAGTTTGCAAATCTGCATTTAAAATCATTTGATTCCAGGAGGAGGCCTTAAACCAGCCACAGGTGTACATTGACCAAATAAATAAAGAGAAGGCACAGTGTGCTAGGGCTGTGCACCTGCACATCCTGCTTGGACATCTGTTATTTGTTTACAGATGGAGAGGCCTCTGAATGCATGTGCCCGTGGCTTCTAGCATCAGTCAAAGATCGCAGAACACACCTTATAAAAGGGCTTACATCTGAATGCTGTCTTGTTCCACCACTAATGTTCGAGCATACCACGTACTGACTGTAATGAGTTGTTGATAGACAGGTTTTCCCTGTTTGCAATACATTCCGACCATGTATGCTGCATCCCTGTTTTCGAAGCACTAACAGTTCCAGCACTACCGGACACAGTATTTACATCTAGGCTTGGCTTTATTGGGGCCTTGTAGAAGTATGATACTGCAGCAAGACCATTCCACCCCTTCAGCTCCCCCCCCCAAATAGAAATGTCAATTAACTGATTATTTCTTTTAACAGCGTGCCAGACCTGCCCTCATGTGAAGCAGATTATCACTGTATAGATATATTTCGTATTTTATGCTCAATTCATTTGTTTCTGTAGTGCATAGAGTGTAGCTTGCATACCAATGCAAATGGGGCTACAGGGTAAACATAGTGGCCTCGCCTGGTCAGTCACTTGGGGAAGGGGACACTATCTTTAATTTCTGGGGCTCCACAGGTGCTTCCACTTGATATAGTTCCTGCTAATTATGTAAATAGCTGGGTAAACCTCTTCATAGAACTGAAATGCTAGCCCGCATACATCCGAGAGCAGGGTGTACCTTGCATAGCACCAAAAGTCACTGGGCCTCATTATGACTCTGGCGATAGCCTAAAACAGGAACGGCTGCCACCACAGTTATTTTTTTTCTGGCTCCCGGGTATGGGAAATTACCGGGGTATTACAGCCCCGGAGGACCTGGTAATTGCCCATTCCCGGGCGCTGGAAAAAATGCTCCCCATTCCCATTCTAGCCCCATAGGGCTCAATGGGAGTGGGGAGGCCGGATGCACAGGCACCATTCGTGATTAGTGCCGGTGCATCCAACATCGTCTGCTCGCGGGTCCCGTCAGCCCACCAGGTCAAACCTGGCGGGCGAAAAGGCATCCGCGAGCAGACCTCGCAGTTTGCCGGTCTGGTAAAAAAGGTACCTGCAAGCTTATCAGTACTGTTGTTACTGGACCGGCAACCTTAAAATGAGGCACACTGACAGCTTGCCGAAACAAAGACTGTGTAGGTCATTGAGAATACAAACTCTTACTATTTTTTTTTTTTAGCATAACCACTAACCAATGACTAACCCATTCTCTAATGTTACCAATTTCTTTTCTGCTTTTGTGGTGAAGCGAGCACCGTTAGAATTGCTGTCCTGGCAGCAATGAAACAAGGGCACCGACTAGCTCAATGAGTAGAACATGGGAGTACCATTGGTGAGGTTACATTTTCCAATCCCTAATTTCCCATCAAAATCATGACGTTAATGAAGTTTAAGTTTTCAGTTCCTACACTTGACTTTAAAACAAGCTCCCCTCCATCCATTTGGTGCTTTATAATGTTTCAAATGCTCGTACTGCGTTTTGTCATGTTTTTTTTTCTTTTTGGTGACGCAAAGAATATATATAATCTGGGTCTGTACCAATGTGTTCAGTCGTCTGGTTTTAGCATGGTGATAGATTTGAGGGTGCAAACCACCGCTTGTTTCAGGGTTTAGGGTTCAACCAATAAATGGTAGTCCATGTTTATAAACATCGTGATTTCGTCAAACAAGCACAGACTGTTTGAACGGCACCAAAGCTTGGCCAAGCCAGTTGAACAGGTCAGATGCTGTTCATGGGGGAAGCTGAGCAAGGACAGACTTTTTCCTCCAGTACTTGGATGGGAGGCAGCCTTCAGAGAATCAGCTTCTTGGATACTGGGGAATCCCCCGTCCAAGCAAAACCAATACAGATAAGTAAAGGGTACCATAGTGTGAAAAATATTAAGCATTCCCAGGCTTGGGTTTCTGTCAAATGCTTATGAGTCACACCTTGATTTGTCAACCATTTCTTACCTTCTGTAGTGGAGGTGTTTCTCTCATAGGTGTTCTAGTCAGCACACAGGGATACACATGTTCCTTATTAACTATGTCTCATTTGAAGGTCTGCACAGACATCTTTAGTCCTGTGGCTTGAGCATGGGCGTCCATCCTTGGAATAGTGATAGTGATCTTTCCTGATCATACAGAGATCCTTGCACCAGGAAACAAACCATGTTCTGGGCTATGCTCTGCATGGTTGTTCCTCCTATAAGAGATGTCCCGGTCAGGACAAATTAAGGCCCCAAGTGTACGTACTCTTGTGATGCAGTAGTGTTCTGCACAGTTGAACTACACTACCGGTACGCCTGGCACACCAAGTGTCGGAGTAGAGAGCAACAGGCCTCTACTGTCAGAAGTGGTAGACAGGTACAAAGGGGCTATTTTCTTACATGCAAATGGCTCTTTATTCCCTCTAAGGGTTAAAGTATGGATTGGGTTAGGATTCAGATAATATTATCCAGCCATAGATGGTTCGCCTCAACCAATCAGGGTTTGGCATGCACTGCAGACAGGGAACCTTACCAAGGTGCTATGCTCAATTGGATCAGAAGCCGAGACATCAATATGGTATTTGTTATGAATGAGGAAGAGACCTTTTCAGTAGTAAGAATGGGGAAGATGGCTCATTTTTTAACATGGTGATGTCACTTGCTGTGGAACAAATATTTTTTGGGATAGTGATCCATCCCCAGTCGCATACTTTGCTAATTGTTTGGTCAGTCACGTATTGTTAATCCCCCAGAGCTTTCTTTCAACAGTCCCACAGCATGATAGACAATATTGAGGGACCTTTGACTGCATATCAGCTCTTGTAGACAAATAGTTTGCCAAGATTTCTATGCTGTAATAGTATTTCAGAATTATGTTATGTATGGTGGCTCCTTTTGTCACATGTTCCAGCACGGTGTCTGTTGTTTTCTACTCCTATGTTGTCTCTGTGGGTTGGAGCATCGAATCCTCATCCATACAGGGTTTTCTGATAAGTGGTCCGATTGTATGGCACCCAGTTCCCAAGCTAAGTGCAACATGGTTACTTTCAGAACAGGTTGCATGCATGACGTTTGATGTATTTTATTATGTTTAACCCTCAGTACTAGTACTAGCATGATCGATCAGCCTTGCAGTGTCTTGCTTCTCTCTTTTTAATAATAATTTGGCACTTATATAGCGGTACGAACCCTCAGGTATCTCAGCGCTGCTTATTATTACCCACGGTGTGTGGTGCTCATTTATCGACCTCGGAAGGATGAAAGGCTGAGTTTGGCCCCACCGGGATTCGAACCTGCTTAGCAGGCTCTGCACGGATGTCAAAGCGGGCGCTCTACTCGCTGTGCCACTTGACCGCCTGTTTTACTTGAAAAGAGTATCCATTGAGGGAGAAGGTGTTGCTATATCGGCTTGGTGGTTTAAAGGAACAGTGATGCCCCACAACTCAGCATGCGTCAAGAGGAGCACCATTGGTTTTGTTTCTAGGCCATTGCTAGGGCCAGATGGATTATCTACATGCATGTGATTTTGAATGTCTGCCACAGGTTCAACTTCTCCCTGTTAACCTTGGTGACATTTCTCTCTTCTTATGCTAAATGTCTTCTGCCAGTAATTATACAGATAATTGTGTGTCATCCACAAATTCCTTTGTTCAAATCCATAGTTTGTTTTCTCCTACTGCCCTGTCAACAATAGTCTTTCAGAATCACATACGACAGGTTGTTCCAAATGTTTTACTTGGTTTTCTATGTCTACCCTTTAAATACATATGCTTGCCTTGAGTCCTTGTTAGCTGTCAGGGGTAAAACCTGATTTCAGGTTTGTTCCCAGAACATTTGTTACCCAGGGTCATGGGGTGGCCCATCCAGTGCACCCATGGTTTCAGTGTCCAATGGATGTCATTAAATGGTTTGTCTGTCATACCTTACTCATCTACGGTGAAACTGCTGATGGGTGAGTATATTTAAAAAACGGCTCCTCTGGAGTAATGATATTTATGTTTTTTCCGTGCAGCTCAGTTTATACTGAAAACTTAGGGGGTTCTTTTGCCATGACTTTTTTCAGCATATCCTCTTGGTCCGGAGGTACTACCGCCGGATTACAAGTGGCGGTGTAAGTGTCGGTGTAAGTCCCCATTTTTCTTAAGCCCATTGGACTCCAAGGGGCATTTGTGGGGCAATTACTGGAGTGGTAATTTGCCACGGTAATTGCACCGAAAATGGGCAGAAAGTTGGCAGATTTACCTTCAGCTCAGCAAACCAATGAGTATTTGAAGAATACTTTTGAATGTCGACCGAATTGAAGTAAAATAAAACAGAAAACATGGTAAAACTTTCATAACATGAGATGACCGTTGGGAAAAAAAACGGAAACTAGCATTGCCATAAGCCAAAACACATTGGGAGAGAAATAGAAGTGCAAACTTGGTTTACTTCTCCTGATATGAGATGTCAGTTGGGGGAAACCTGGAACCAGCATTGCCATAATTCAAAAGACATTGCGAGAGAGATAAGGAGGCAAGAGTTTGGAAGCTCTCCTGACATGAGATGTCAGTAGAGGGAGATCTGGGGCAAGCATTGTCAAGAGCCAAGAGAGAGTGAGAGAAAGATTGATGGACAGAGCTTGAACAAACCCTCATGTATGAAATTTCTTCATCGACGGAATTGGTACAAGTGAAGTCGTCAAGTTGTGTCACTGAACAAATAGAATTGCATAATATCTAAAATAGAAGGCAGACCTGATAAGAGTATCAGGTAATAATGCTAATGGAAGGAGATCTGTGTGAGTCAAGAAGAAGATATTCCTGGCAGGAGAGTAAACTAGGAGAAGAACAATTGTGTAAGAGAGAAACCTTATCATTATAAACAGTATTCTATGAAAGAGACATTTGGTTTTGCCATTCTGAGAAAAGTATTCTATGAAAGAGACATTTGGTTGTGTCATTTTGAGAAAAGTGTTCTATGAAAGAGACATTTGGTTTTGCCATTCTGAGAACACTGTTCTATGAAGGAGAAATTTGGTTTTGCCATTCTGAAAACAGTGTTCTACGAAAGAAACATTTGGTTTTACCATCCTCAGAAAAGTGTTCTGCGGGAAAGACGTGTTTGGCTGGTCTGACAGCAGTATTCTATGGATGAAACATTTTTGTTTTGCTAATCTAAAGAGGCATTTATAATTCGTTTGGACAGAACATTGTTGGAATATGGGCTCTCTGAATTGGTTCAGGGGAAGGGAGCCAACTCCTGAATATAAGGATTGCTTTACTGGAATCACCTATTTGAACCTTCACAGTCTTTCATTTGTTGGGTTGGAACCAGAGACATTTACCTTGCACATTTTTGTATATGCTAGTGTGAGAGTCAGATACAATTTGGACACACAGTCAACTTACTTTAGCTTTAGTTTCCTAGGAAGGGACATTGCTATTAGGATAGGGTCAGGGAGGACTTTATTACACCCTTTTTGTTTTAATAAACATGGAAAATGTTAAGAACCCCACAACTTTGTGTCAGTCTCTCATTTCTGACCCCTCACAAACCACCATTGCTAGGGGCCGATAATTAGCTGGATCTTCTCTAGGACCTTTTTTATAAACTGGAATTAGCAGGGATTTACTCCACGAATTAGGAATGACGCCTTCATCAGCCACTTTTTAAAACAGAGTATTCAATATACGTCCCCCAGCACTGCGGCTCTCTTTTATTCAACTTTGGATATCGCATCAGGACTGGAGACTTCAAAGGTTTGAGTCTCATGATTAGATATTGAATATCCTCCTCACCAAGCAGGTATTCACAAGCTAACAACCTCCCAGAGGAGTAAAGTATAGGCATCGCGTAGGATGGCGGGTTTCAATAAAGAGAGGCGGTATGTTATAGCCAAATGTGTACTGAAATAAAATACATTTCCTTTTTGTAAGGTATGATATAACATTTCTTGTGTAATTGCCAACATGTTTTACTATCATTCCCTCTTATAACATTATATCAAAGTTGCCTGTTGGCCATCCTGGTGGAATTCCTATGAACGTGTAACCGATTTATATATTTGGTGCATACATTCTTAATCAGCTTATCTGAGTGTGGATCTGCAGTATTGCCCAGCTATCTCAGCGCATGCCTTTGCTCGAAGTGTGGGCAGCGTTGTGAATGGATGCCACGCAAGGTGAAGAACAAGGAGGCAGGGTGTGGTAGGTAGGATGCGAGGGTCGATGGAGTGATCAGCTTTCCCTGTTACTGGGCTAATGTAGTTCTGGCATTGAAAGGTTAGAAAGACAGAAACACAAAGTGTGCACCGCCATTCTTTGCAAAGCACTAAAAGCCAGAACCCCTGCCACTTGCCTGAAATTGTGGTCAGACCGCGGAGGGGAAAGGTAGGCAGGTATAGAAAATACAGAAAACCTGTCGCATGCTGGGATTAAAGTCCTGCAGGAGGCCTAGAAAGATTAAGAAAAGAACACCGCGTGCAGTGCTGTTTACTTTGCTTAAAAAAGATGAAATTAACAGAAAAAAAGTACTCACAAAAATATTAATCTTGATAGAAGTGGAGCAATTATACTTACTGTGGTAGGTCAAAATCAGGAGACGGACACGCTGTCATGATTTTGAAAAGGTTTATTTCCTCTTTTGATTCAAAAAGACACCTAGGGCCTCATCAAGGCCTTGGCGGTATCCCGGCGGTAATTGCACCAGGATACCACCAACACTATTAGCGTTACCGCAACTCGGTCCAGTGCAATTTGCACCGGATCCCGAGTTGGGGTCGCACTGTAATTTCCCATTTATTTAGAGTCCATAGGACTGTATGGGACTTTTCGGAGCTATTAACGCCGGCGTTAATAGCGCCAGCAGTAATAGCGCAGAAAATGGTCGGAAAGCTGGAGATTTACTTCCAGCTGGAAGCAGGAGATGAGTCTCCAGCTTTCCGCCCAAACTCGGGATTGGGCAGATCAGTAATGCAGCAGTAATAGCGTTACTGTCGCATTTTTGCCACTCTGCCCAACTCATGATGAGGTCCCTAACCTTTCCCTAAGTATGTGGTAGTAAACCCGCCTCTACACAAAGAAAGGTAAACAGTGTTGCTTGTCAGTGGGTCCTGATGGTCAACATAAATTAGGTTCAATGTCCTGAAATACTAGTCTAACCTAATTTCTCTTCCTAGTGCTACAAAGTAAATACAGAAACAACCAGGCACATCGTGGCCTTTCCCAAGGAAAAGGGATGGCTGCTAGATTCTGACCCCCACCTTTGTGTCTCTTTACCATATGCCCTTGCCTGTGTTCACAGTCTAAACCATAAAGTTTGTGTTGGCTGGAGTGCCGTCCCAGGGTTCCTGGTGGGTCTCTCTGGTTTTTCCTGAACCCTTTGTGTCTCACAGTCCTTCTCCCCATGGGAAAACTTTTGTATTTCCCCTTTCCGCAGTCTGGGGTTCTTTCAGTCTCTCCCTTGTTCTTGCTCATTTCCCACGCTGGGATCCTCGGTTCTCTCACCCACACCAGGCTTCTCTCACATGACCCCACTCCGGAGCTTCTTGGTTCTTACACCCACACTGGGCTTCTCTGTCTGTTTATTTTCCCCACTCCAGGGCTTCTTTGTCATTTCACCCACACCGGGATTCCCTCTCTGACCCTTTTCCCACTCTGGGGATCTTCTCCTTCTTACACCCCCCTCTGAAGTGTTCTCAGCCCCTCTGCGCTTTGGGACATTTCCCCTTCTCTAGGGCTTTGCTTCCTCTTTCCCCACTATGGCTTATTTTCTCTCTTTTTCCCCACTCTAGGGCTTCTTCCTCTGGCCTTGCCGCCCACCGGTCGTTCCTTGGATTCCACTGCGTACCTGTATCTGACAAGCAGTGCTTCTTCAGAGGGTTATAGAGGACGACTGCCTCTCACTGTGGAGCCGCTTAATCGACTCCTCAACTGGACTCCACAGCCATGTCTACTCCTGCTTCCCGCTTGCTCAGTGCATGCAGGTTTCTGCCTCAGCCCACTGAGGTACTCGGTTCTCACTCAGGCTTCCACACCTGACAGCTCTGGTTTCTGAACTGCTGGGCCGAGTTATACTATACTAGTGCGGACCTCCTGGTATTCTGTCTTTCCGAGGGTCTCTCTCCTCAATGTGTGTTGTAGCATAATTAAAGTCTGCGAGCTGCGTGGATACTCTTCCTGGTTGGTTCCTCACCCAACGTGACTTAAGGAGGCTGGTTTTTCAATTTTTCTCTTATTTTCCCTAAATATAATTAAATGAGTTTTTGTCAGAATCCAGGCCAGCCATTGTTAAAGGGTTCTCACACATCTTAGTCCCTGCATACCCCAGAAAGATGTTAGTTTCTAGGAAAGAGGGATGGTGAGTTAAGTCTCTCCCTGGGGTTTCTCTGTGCCCTAAATCACAGTCATCTCCAGACTGATCCTGCTTACCCTGTCTATTAGGAGGTGATACACATAGCTGGCTCACCTCCCTAGAGCCCTAGATTCGAAGGGGATGACTCCCCCTTGGGTAGAGGTGACGAACTCGTCGGATTCTTTACATTATCTTAGTACAAATGTAAGAACACAAGAAGTGTAAAAAAATTAAGCTATATTATATGGGAATCTGGGACCAGATGGCTGCCATCTATTGTCCGGCAGTGCAGTAATAAAATGTGATGATTTCATATAATTTGTATCTGCTATCAGAATAAAGGAAGGAGTTAACTGCTTACTAGTAAGCCTCTGTGACTTTCCATAAAATTGCTTCATGACTACTATAGAAGCGTTTCTGAAAATGTGCATATGGCATGAGTGGCATATTGATTAAACCACGTCACTACGCTCCCTCCTTAAGTTAAGTATGGTTGCATTTTACTTTTTACAATTCTCCTGTTGACCACAAAACATTGGAGAGCAACAAGTAAAGTGTCCACATTTACAACCAGAGTTTTGATGACCAATAGCAACACAATGGACTAAGCATCACTATTTGAAGATGTGAACTACAAATCCCACAAACGTTGCTGTAAGTTTACCAGGTGCCTAATGCAGTAAAGGTTATGTTCCACTGTTGTTGACTTTTAGGTGCTGCAGACATCCACACTCGTTTTTTTGTGTCTAGGTTAGTTGAGGCCAGTACTGCACATATGTTACATGTTTTGTGTGTAACATAATGTGTTTGTCTAGGGTTCACACCCCACGGTATGTCCTCGTGAAGTAAGGACTGTAACTAGCATGATGGTCAAAGTGATAATGCTCAGATTACTGATAATATTCATCACACATGGGCCTTTTTATAGAGTCTCCACCCACAAGCCTTTTGTTTCCGAAAATGTGGTATTGGTTGGACATCACAAACAGGAATTTCCATTTGAGACATCATTTGTAAATGCCCCCCAGAGTAAGTAAGACATTGGGTTACATGTTTTCAATTAAAAGAGCCAGGTTTTTCCTGTTGCTGAGATGTCGATGCACCCTATGAAAGAGAGGTCTGTGACCCAGAAGAGTAGTTTAGTCAAGAATTCTGGAAAATAATGAGAACACTCTTAATTAAGTTCAGTGCCCTTATTACATAAGAAATAATCTCAGCAATAAATGAACACTATGCCATAGTTACTGTTGCACAAAACTGGGGCATGAGTGGTACTGGCATTATGCAACTGCCAGACGTTAGAAAACACTGCCAGTGGTTAATTTCATCTGGTGCCAAAATAGCTTTTTCAGCAATTGTATACGTTATATACCAGGGCACAAATTCACCTCCAGCAGTAGAAATGTGCTACAAGCCATAACATATATACATTCACTCCCCCATCAATATGAGGGAAATATTTGGTTGACTCGCTCTCTATACTGAAACGGCTGATCATCAGTTTTTAAAGGCCAGCCAAGAGGTGACCTTATTTTGAGAAGAATTTCAACATGCTATAGTGCAGAATCCTGTTCTATATTGGGGGCTGGTGGTGGTGACACAATGCTGGCAGTAATGGAATTAGTGCTGGAAATAATGTAATTACTGATTGGTGGAGTAGCTTTTACTGTCGGGCAGCATTGATCCTGTTGCATTTCACATATTTTATGTAAGCAGCTATGAATTACTTTTGAAACTAAAGCAAGCAAGTAATTTGTGTGAATGTATGTAATCTCCTTGCTACTGGGTTCAACATGTTGCAACCACACACGCAGATGCTGACCGGGTTGGTCCCACTGGCAGCGGTGGTGCCTCCCCCTCCGCACCATTCCATCATGCAACTAGACTTTAGTGGTGTACTCTGTCTAGTTGGTTTTCAAGATGGCACCTCCCCCATGCCTGGCCCACAATAAACCCTATGGAGCTCTCTCAAGCAGCGCATCACAACACAGGATGGGCCTTTACGACTTATTCCTGTTCTTGTTACCTCAGATTTTCCTCTCCCCTTCCCTCTATCCTGCCTTCCCTGGATCCCTTACTTGATCCCTTACTTGGCTGCCTCCTTCCCCACCTCATGGCTGTTTGCTGAATTCTCCATCCTGGCCTGGTGTTTCAGCTTCTACCCAGTTCAGCCCCCAGTCATTAGCACCTGGCTTGATACGATCGGCCAACAAGACCAATCCTTGGACATCAGAGGGTTTTTCACAACATGCCTTTTTTCTCTGGACCATTTTGGTCAAGATTACCCATGGGAGAGTGGTTACCATCCTACAACAACCCCAGGGTTGTTGTGGCCACGATTGTCCCCACTTCAGCACAATCACTGTATGCTGCTTATGTGGTAAGTGAGGATTTGCTGTCAGTAACCTTGCAACATTCACACCTTGCGAATGTGACAACCTTATATGAATTTCCCAAGTGCAATGTTATTGATATGTTTATTTCATCACAATGTTCAATTGTCCAAAGCCGATATGAGTTTCGAGCTATTTGCTCTTAATCAGGGATGTCAAACTTTAACAGTGTTAATCAATAATATTTCAAACTTCTTATATTTCCATATTCCTAAGTCTTCTTTTGATATTCGTTGCTTAGTCAACAATGTGTACCTCAGGCCAAAGTAGTTTCAATGAATGGATGGACATTCTATGTCCATTATTCTGGTAAAGCCTTCTCTATGATATTGCATGCAAGCAAACATTTTGCATCCAAAAAGAGGGAGCTGTACAGTAGACAGTTCCCCATCTCAGCATTGCTCGTGGCCATGTGTAAGCTTATATGCTACTCTCTTCTCTACCCTTGGGTTTTTCTGGGGTTGTCCACAAGTGGTTTCCTTCCTATCCTTACTACGTTTAATGAGTCATCATTCTTCCTCTGTACTACCACTGCAGTGAGTAGTTCCCCAAGGATGCGTTCTGGGTCCTCTCCCTTTTTCACTGTATATTATTCCTCTCTCGACTATTATTTCTTCTTTTCATCACTCATCACTTCTATGCTGATGATTCAGAGATCTTTGTTACTTTTTTGCCCTTATCCGTTTCTCTTCACTCTACTATTTTTGCACGTCTCCTTGCTATTCAGTCCTGGATTTCTGCACATGTTCTCCCGCTAGACTATTCTAAAATGGAAGTTCTTTTCCATCCTTCTTTACAGAGTACATATGCTCCACCTTACTTTAATTATTTTCCCCCTCTTATCTTTCTTTCTCTAACTCTGCCTAGAACATAGGCTTCATATTGGATTCTTCTCTCTCTTTCTCGTATAACTCACATGACTCATTCTTGTTGCTTGCACTTATATAACAACAGCAAGGCCCACCACTTCACACGCCTTCAAGCAATGTTTAGATGGGAAACTGTCTACTGCAGGGTTGTCCAACTCCAGGCCCCAAGCACTGGAACCATGTCGGATTTTCAGGATACGCCTAATTAATATTCATGAGGTAAATTTGCATACAATGATTCTAAATGTATACAAATCTTGTATCATGAATGTTAATGAGGGAAATCCTGAACACCTGTCAGGTTTCTGGCCGTCGCGGCCTGGAGTTGGACAACCCTCGGCTACTGTTATTGCCCAGGGGAGTCATACAGAAGCCTAATTTTTAATGCAAATTAATATGTTACATGCAATATCATAGAAAATACTTTAGATACAGGAATAATGTACATCTCATATCAACCCATTCAGTGGAATTACTTTGGCCTGAGGTACCTATTTTTGACTAAGAAAGAAACATCAAAAGAAGACTTAGGATATGTAAACATAAGAAGTTTGAAATAGTATTTATTGAGTGTGCAAGGTTTGACAGCCCTGATGAAGAGCAAGTAGGTTAAAACATGTGTTGGCTTTGGTAAATTGAACATTGTATCTTTGGACAATTGACCATTGTGATATAATGAACATATCAATACCATTACACTTGAGGCATTCTGTAAGGTTGGTGCAGATAAACCATGCAAGCATCTACAACAATGATGAAATAATCATGGAAGTGTCTCAAACCTTGGCTATGTTGCGACGGGTTTACATTCTCATTAGCCCAACACAGGAAGTCCAGTTATATCTCTGGCACTTCACACTATACACACACACAAACACACACGAACGCATGCACGCACACACAAAACCACACACTCACCACCCTGATGTGCGCTGTGTTTAAAAACGCTACTTTATTGATTATTAAATGAATCAGGCTCTGCTGAGCTCACACAAATTTGAGTGTGGCATTTACACTTAGCGCTGCTGTTACAATTTATAACATAAGCAGCACACACTGCTCTGTACCCTCTGTCAGTGCAATGTCCCCTCAGCAGTTTTATCTACATTTGATTGCAAAACCAAATGTCACAGAATCAAATCTAAACTATGTCCTGGTTTTCTTACTCACACCACTAAGTGTTTATACAGCTTGTTAGATGGTTTATTTGTTTACAAAGCGGTCCATTTTAATTGTCAGCATTATATTAGCACACAGACAAATCATTTTGGAAATATGCTCTATCTTAATTGTTCGCTTCTGTGTTCAAATTAAATTGTTTAACTATGATTTCTATTTATTTTTGCTCTATATCACATTGATCAATGTTCTGCACAAATGTACGATACAATTCTGAGTAGTTGAAAAAATGCATTATTCATGATAAAGAATAGGAAAAGAGGTGATGTTTTAATAGGGAGTGGTAGGAGTAAAGAGGAGTAACAGCCTTAAAGGGAAAGTGCGTTAAAAAATATTATTGTCCCGATCGTTCCAGCATGTTTTTTTATGCATATTACAATCGCTCCTAAAAAAAATTCATATCTCATCCGTTGAGGCATCGCTCTGAATTCCTGTGCGCTTGCGGCAAGAATTCAGATCACCCGCCCCTGAAGCTGACATCACTAGTCCATCCGATGAGCGCTACCTATTTTCGTGACATTCATAGCCAGTGTAGCCAAATGAGCAGAGTCATCACCCACGTCATATCGTTATCTACCGCAGAACCAGGAAGATAAACACACACATCCGATCACAATGCTTCACTTTTCTTTCTTGTCCCCGATCTGATAGGAAAACCTTATATTTCAAGAAAACATCATTAGCCTGCAATGTAACAAGTGCTTTTATTTATCAAAGAACTCTCACAAGAGAATATTAAGTCCACGGAATGAACAACATTTATTGGCCATAGAAGTAAGAGCTAGCGAACATCACATGATTCGAATGTTGTGCTCAACGATCCACTAATTCCCGTAATCACAATCTTTTGTGTTTATATGTTCCTGCAAAACTTTTCAATGATGGTCATGGTCTGCACTTTCAACAGCAACGTTTTCGCTTCATCACAATGTTAAATAATGAACGCTGACAGGTTGCTCCTTGTTATTGGTACGCCAAAGGGCAGATTGGTTTTTGTCAGTCATCCCACATAACAGTGACGCTATAAGCGCTGTTGATGGTGATCCACCAATGTTGATTGAAGAATCCATCCGACTATAGCTGGAAACTATGGCATATGCAGAATGGTACTATGTATCTGTGTATATAACAAAATAAAAATATATTTTAGTCGCCGTTCTGTAATCGAATGTAACAAGTTAATGTACAATTCAGAACACAATGAAATCTAATAATGAGCACAAACCACATATAATGAACACACATGAATAAATGGGGGAGTATTTCATACGACGACATGCTTGTAAGGTGTGCGCTGTGAGGCTGGTATAGCTCCCAATGGGATGTAGAAGCAGATGCAGAACATAAGGACTAAGATGGTAACATTCTATGTTGAACCACAGCCAGATGGCATTTTTACGATACCTGGTATGTTTATTGACCTAAAATGAAACAAGGGCCCACGTCAAATGTACATCCCCAGCCCGTCAACCAGCACCCTGACTTTATGGTGCTCAAGGATGCAACGAAGGATGCAATAGTGACAGCACACCTGGGTATTCCACTGACAAAGAAGTTTCGATAACACTAACATGCATACGTGTTCTAGTTGTCGATCGATTGATTACTACTCATCACAATATGATCCAGCGCTAATATGATCCAGCACACAACCCATATGAAGGCCAATAATCAATACTGAAGAAATCTCGATTCAGCCCTCTTTATACTATACATAAATAACAATCAATATTCGACAGATAAACAATCCACGAGTTAGGCACTCGGTTTCTTAAAGTGTGTGTTATCAATATAAATCAACATAACATTGCACGTCCATTATTTTGTTTTGAATGCACATTTGCACGTTGATGAATAAGTTGTTATGCATCGAGCACATGTGCCGTTTTTAATCACTAAAACATTATGTAAAGTTGAACTCACATAATTTCGGGAAATTCCATTTTCTAGACCTCTCCAAGTAACTGCTCCAAATGACAGCTCACATGAATGGAAACTGACTTCCTGTATGTCCACTTGCAATATAGTAAATGTTATTATTTTTGTGGCTACTCGACACAGTGTATCCTTCAAGCAGTTGCACACTTTTGCTCAAGGCCACGTAACAAATGCTGCTTGTTTTTTGAGATGGAAGAGAGAGACTGCTAGGTTTCGATTTTGTGAAACAATGCTAAAAAAAAAAACGAACCAGGCACTTCAGTTTGATAATGGTTCTGAAAGCCAAGGGCATTTACAACGAGCTATGTACATTTTGTTTCACAACATGAAGGTATGAACAATGGTGAAAGGAATGTGTTGCTGGTACCTCCGGTCATATATCATCTCTGTAAGAAAATATAATTGATACCCATCCTCTCCCTTCTGCACTCTTTCATGGGACAAATCGCACAATGTGTTGGTCAGTGGGAGTGTTTCTTCCTCCCTTCACCCATGCAACATCCGATGAGCATTCCCGCCGCATTCCGCAGCGAGATAGTAATAGGCTTAGCATATTATTGTGCTTTTCAAAATGTAACTTGTAAGAGACCAGACAATCACTTCATGGATAGATGAGCCCATAAGAGCCACGTGTTAATCTACATTCAGCCGAGAAACAAACCAATTGTGGCCTGGCATCCCCTATGGAAAACTATCATGTATACTGTCTAACCAATCAACCGTGCCATGGTCAGAACCTATGTGTGATGTGATTAATGATGCTGTGGCCTCGCAAAGGGCACCAACATACACTGCAGATTCAGAACGATACAGAGCAACAGAGGCATTTGATGTTTTTTTTATTTTATTCTGTACGATTAAACCTTGGTTTACTGAAACAGGTAAACTTTCTGGACAAGCCAGATCAATCGTGGTGGCTTGGCGTGCGGTCAATACTAAGGGCCTGATTCACAGAAGTGCTTTTAATGACGCAATTCCAATACGGAAACATTCTGTGAATAGGGCCCTTAGTCTGGGGAGGGTTGACAATGATCGCCTACCCCTTTACTCCACATTGCAGTAATGCTTGGTTCTTCTTGGAAAGGCTGTGCAAGGTCAGGAAGGGGCCTGAGGCGATGAAGAATATGTTCCCACTATTCGAGTATGCTGTGCCCTTGGTGGAAAATAATGTCTCATGAGATGAGAAAAGCTTGGGAGTGCAAGCCAACCAAGCAAACATCGAATGCCTTTACGGGATATTCGTGTATAAAAGTTAGTCATGTGTTGCAAGGGCTTCACACATGTGGCTAAATAGAGCAATGTGATAGATTTTATGTCTGAAATGGCACGCTTTTTAGCCCTTTTAATTATCCTTTCTTCCAAATTTTTGTCGACAGCATGCACCTCCACTAAGTACATATATAAAACATATACCATATTTGAAACAACTTATTGGGTTGACTACGGGAAAGCTGTTAGTGCATTTTTTCTGAAGTCAAAATAAGGGCTTATTGAAAGCATTCAACTAAAGCAGTCCAGCGCTCCAATCTTAGTATAATGCTGTACCACATAAGTTCAAGGTTGCGTAGGCAGAGCAGACAGATTTGTCTAAGGACGGAGAGGGGGCTGTGGAATTAGCTCAAGTGATAGTGTAATACAATCATTGCAAAGAAATGTATTGAAAAAATAAATTGTTTATTGAAATAAGAGTGGGCCTAGTAAATTCTCGGTAAAAATAAGAAATACATGATTATATACAACCACTTTTATAAAAAACACAGAACAGACGTTCTTTCATAGTCAGAACCAATTGTTACATTTACATTACTTTCAGTAATACCAGGGCAGTAGACCATATCAGTGGTACCTTGACGCTCAGCAAGAAATCACATACTACAATCAACTGGACAATATATTTCACAGGTTTGGTGAAACTCAGATACTAGGCACGGTATAAATCAATAAGTCTTATTCAGTGTAACACAGTATTTCTCTGGGAATTGGCCCTGGGTAATGTTTATTTATAAAGTGTCTGTGTATAAAGTATCTGTGCAATTCGGTCACTGTGGGAGGGGAGACCAAGTGCACCCGGTCACTGGATATTGTGGCAAGTGCAGAGAACCAGCTTTGATGGTCTTGAACTTGATCCTTGCAACCACGGGGAGCCAGTGAGGGGATCAAACCAATGTATAACACTAGGCACACCTATCCTTTGATGAATATAGGTGATGATTTTAGGACAATGTAGTTTGATTTGTTGGATAATAACTTTAAAAATAGTTGAGGTGCGGGGGAGATAGTCTCAACCTTGGCATCTGGGTTGGAAATTACATGGAAAAAGGAGAATGTTCCCAAGATGGGGAACTCCTGTCCCCTACAAACTGTCTAATATCTGTAAAACATATCAATAATTTGACCAAGTGGTGTATTATACATACGCAATAGTAATATTGTCCAGTATCACCAAATGTTACTATTAAGTATTATTTTCATATGCATTTTTTAACATGTGAAGACATTTTAGTCAAAACAAAAACATTAGTAAATGACAGTCTTCAGGTTTAACACAAGAGTTTGAGATTTATTGTAATTGAGGGTCCAATGCGTTTTGAGAATTCACTCTTCATCAGGGGCAGATTAGATATTTCATAAGTTCTACAAAAGTAAAAAGGTGAGACAAACTTAATAATGAAGTGTACCACAATTTTATGCATCATTGAAAAACTTCATGGCAATTTTTACCAAATTCCTTTTATGTTGAGTAACTGTCTATTCCTAAGATGTACTCTTATACATCATTGAAAACATCATGACATTTTTACCACATTTGTTTCATGATGGTCATGAGATATACTCTTGCAAACAATAGAAATTTGGAAACATGTATTAAAAGTCCATGGACCACAAGCACTGATGAAATGTATTTGCTTTAAAAATATGGGCTAAATAAAGACCATTGGGGATACTGACCTTGTATTTTAAGTGTATCCTCTCATCTGGATGTGCTGACTCAAAAGCAGCAAATTTCATCTGAATACAGTAATATGGCAGCAAAATACGCCAATGAACAATGTAGATCCCTGTAGATATATTAAATAAATTCTAATCATAATTTGCTACAAAATGTATGGGATCTCCGAAAAAAAAGAACGTAATTAAAGTTAATTACGACAATTACAATTACTTATGATTAACATGATCCCATGTTAACGTGGTTGAACCCAAAAGCTGGGTGTGGATGCAAGGCGTCACAGTAATCCCCCTTTGGTTGTTAATGATCACTCCATCAGATACATAAAGGGAGTTCATATTGAAGAGAATACTCACTAGGATATTGCTCTGTCTGAGAAAGACAGGGAACAAAAATGGTCTTGTTAAGATTGTATTTCAAAAAGAGTCAGTAAATAAATCAGAGATACTATCTGACGAGCAAGACTTACTTGGTTTGGAAATCCGCTGTGACAAATTCGCTGTGGCCACTGTTCCTGTGAGAAGGAGATGCTGCAATGATTGAGCCAATTCACTTTCTATAGCGTCATAATGATGACATCTGTGCGCAACTGTGTAGCTGCGTCAGAACTACTGATGTCACGATGCGCATGCACGATTGAAAAAACAACTCAAATCAATAGATTTTTGGCATAGCCGCGTCAGAACTTCTGACGTCACGCTGTGCATTTGTAATTGTGAGAAATCAATTTGTTAAAAATAAGAAGCCATAATAATGGCTACCAAATGCCTGCAAGGATTGGTATATATTTCTAAAATGGATGTCCGGCTATAAGGAAAAAGTAATCCTCGTACAAAGAGAATAGATATAGAAAAACATACGTGGTAACACGTATACATGTCAATGATGCTTGCATATATATACATATATACAACTGCTACTAGTGACGTCATGCTGTGTACGTAACTAGTAATATTACTTTTCAATTAAGATAAATGCGTGAGAAACGAGAGGTAATCTTAATGTGGGCTGAAATGACCCAGATGATATATTTGTGAAAAAAGACAAAAAAGAGGAATAATCATGTCTGTATTTAGAGTGGTGCGATTTACTTGATGACATGAAGTCCATATGATGGTACGAGTATGTCATACTTAATAAGTATATTGGACAGCTATGAAGTAAATCTAATCATGTTGTTATGGTCCTCCTCATTCTGTTACAGTTCCGGATTCACAGTCTTATACAGAATATGACCCCATGCGGTTTACAAAGATATTGTTTAGTTCTTATGTCACCAAAATAGTTATCATGTTCACAGGTTATACATTGGTTCATTTCTATCTATGTAAACATACAGAAAAATGTAAAGAGTAGTATGACCTATAATAGTGTGTTGTAGAGTTGTTTCAGTAATGGTCTAAGATGTTTCTATTGAATTCTGGTGCTATAAAAATGAACCCAGGTAATAATCCTCATTGATCCCTAGTGGATTCAGTGAATCAAGTCGGTGAATCCAATATAACTCTCTTTGGGACAGTCTTTTTTGAAGACCTCCCCCTCTTGGGAGTGGATGTATTACCTCAAGTATTACTACCCTCATTTATCATTTCCAGAATCATCTTCCCATGTTCTAAATAGTTGAGTGATATGGTTTGTAAAAAAGTACTCACATGATTTCAGACCATCCCTGTGCTTAATAGATGTGTAGAGGGAGACCACATCCAGTGTTGCTAATACATAAGTCTTTTCCCAAGGTATTCCGTCAATTTTATTAAGGAAGTCCTTAGTATCTTTTAAGTATGACGGTAAGGTGGTGACAAATTTGATTAATGTTTCATCCACTAATTTCGATACATTCTCAAGGAGTGCTCCACACAACGTGACTATGGGCCTCCCTGGTGGTCTAGTTTTAATTTTATGTACCTCGGGCAAAAAATAAATGGTGGGCATCACTGGGAATTTAGGATGCAGGTATTTACACATATCCTCATCAAACAGGCCTCTCTCTTACACATTCTACACTCTGAAATATCACTTTGAGCAAATCGGTAGTGCTCACCATTGTAATACTAGATGTGTCGGTGGTTTCGTCACTGGAGAGCGTCTCTGCTTCCATCCATATGTCAACCAACACATTGCAAACAGATTATGTGACTTTTATAGTTCAGTATGGTAGCTTTTACTAAGGGTCACATTTCAGTCAATTATTTGAGACTACCGCAAGCGGGGATAGATGAAGTAGTCTGAAGTGAAACATTTTAAAATTCTCTTGAATCTGTTAACTATCAAAACTTGAGTAATACAATTTCGATGTAATTAAACTCGAAATCTGTAAACCATTCATGAAGTTACCTTGTCAATCCACTACTTTAAATAAAATGAGAGATCATAGAGAATACCTATTAATACAGACAATTGTCCTAGATACCAACAAACATAACAGTTTCATCGTACACTACTTACTGGATCCGCAATGTGCCCACATTTTGTCGGAATTGCATTTGGAAGCAATTTACAAATGATTCTGGGTCGAAACATTTTTGTGTACTTTTATTGTGGGTACATATCGTCGGTAAAGTACAGGCTGCAGACGTGGAATATTTGGACCTCAAGACAACCCGGTCTCTACTTTCAATCTCGTCCACTGGAAAACCACAAAATGTAATCCATCTTCTTATTAATATCCTTCAGGAATGTATGCAGGACTGTGCCCAGAGTTTTGACATGGCTCACAGAAGTGCAACCGAAGACCATACTGTGTGGGAGCGAGGGGCTAATGGGCCCCTCTCTACCATCACTTCTCAGTACAAAACTCGGACCAAGTGCCTCTAGTGGTGGGTACGCCCCTCGCCCTTATGCAATGTTAACTTTGGGTTACATTTGCTTAGATGGGACCACCCAGCAGGACACGGGGCATCCATTTTTTGTACCCCCTTTTGACTCCATCTTGGTGACCAGGCCTCACTGCGATAGTACAAAATGCCTCTCTCCCTTTTGCCCGCCGCAGTAGCTCGGAGCACATGGCCCCCACCCTCGTTCCCACTCCAACTGGAAAACTCTGCAGCCCCATTCTCACGCTGAAGCCGAAGCTGCTTGCAACAAATAATAAATGTAACACATCCCTTTTCCTCTGAGATCACTGTCCTGCATGTGAACCAACATGAGCCAAGCACATAGCTCGTCCATCTCCACAAAAGTGTCCTTGCCCTCATACCCTCGCCAGTTGAAACTTATTGCCATTCTAACCCTGTGTCCTTGGAAGGCATTACTTTCATGTGCCAGACTGCAAACCATGCTATGAAGCCCACCCAACAGACCCCCAACTAACATTAGACCCCTGCTGCAGTATATCGAGCCCAATACTAACAAATGCCACATACCTGAGATTCTTGTGAGACTAACCATATAGTTCAATGACAGTATTATAGTGGTTAAGGCCCGTAAACCTGTGACCTGTATAACCCAAATCTTGTAGATGATATAAACTCTTGAGTGATTTGTACAATGACATGATACACTACTGAGGGTCTTTTGATCAACCATTATTTAGTGCATGCATTATTCAGAATGTATTTTCTTAGTTTAGCTTAGATAGTGACCACCGTGTTTCACAGCGACCTGACCTTCACCAATCCGGAGCACAGATGTCTGACATCAATCCTCCCGCCAACCAAACAACCAACCCGGAGGAAGAGATGATGCCCACACCTAAAACACCACCCCGGCTGACCAATCCAGGTCCAACGTAGCATCATATGTTAAAGATGTCAATGTACTATATAAATGTGTTGTAACCTTGATGTGGTCAGAGCGCTCTCAGAGATCTAGATAAACTTTTCCTTGAACTCTCGCAGCCTGCTCTTTTGTGCCTTATTCCCTGTCCAGGGAGTGTCTGTATTATTCATTTTTTCACGTAAATTTGGGGAGGGCACAAACATTTGGCAACCCCGACGTAATCAGAGAGGTGCCTCGACGCCGGCACCGTGAGGCGAGATCCGGGACGCCCCCCAGCAAAACCATTTCCTCCGCGGCCGATCAGCCTGTGTGCACTACGAAGAAGGTCAAGGGGTCCCGGTTGATGAATACCCGACTGAAAAGCTGCTTGCCGAGGCGGGCCACGGCTTGGTTGGGTGCAAGCCTGACTGGGATCAGACTGCGAGCGGCGACCCTCGGGTCACCTGACTGAACACGTGAGTGCCGATTGCAAAGGTTACGAAGGAAAGGTAAGGTGGAAATAGGGGGGACAGGTGGTAACGGGTAATAGGGAAGAGTAGGGCCTGTGTGAGGGATGATGAGGCTTTTCTGATCTGTCCTTTATATGGCCATTAGGTTTTTGTAAGAAGTGAAGAGAAAAAAGAGAAGTGGTATTCTAGCCCGAACAGAATAAATAAGTGAAGATACAAAGAAAATAGTAGGAGTCTCATATATTGAGTAGACTTGGAGTAGTTATTTAGAACATTCTTTTTCTGGGTACGAAAGGATTCTTGGAAAAGAGTAAGAGGGTGTAAGAGGTGGGGAGTGAATGAGAAGAGTAGGCGAAACCGGAAAGGGGGGAAAAAAGAGCAAACAGGGAGAAAACGCGCGCAGGTAGTGCATGTGCATGATAAGTGTTATATGTGCTTTTGTGTTCTGTTCATTTTTCGTCAAGGATATCCAAGTACTGTGATTAATTTGTGGTTAATGTGGCAAAATATGCAAAAATTAACTGTTGAATTTGAACATGCAACAACTATAAGGTTAACGTTGAAAAGTGATTGATATATTTATCTTGATACATATATGTGCATACAAATTACAAGTAACTGATAAGATTTGTGGTGTATTGTCCGGCTAGAAGGAAAGAAAGACTAGTGAAGAAGTGATTAAAATGAAAGAGAGGTCGAAGGGCAAGTACTGACAAAGGGAGAAAAGGAAATGATAGCGTTATGGGGGAATAACACCACTAGCACATATCTGTCAGCACCTTCCGTTACACAGTGAGAAAATACAAAAATACCACGATCAATGGTTGACGAAGATAAAAGGAGACAGTTTGACGCCAATTTGGCCAGAAGGTGGGTCATTCGACAAAAGAGTATTAGTTTTAGTATGCACACACTTGTTAGCAAGCTATAAGGGGAAACAAAAAATAGAAGGGAAGTAGTAGACTTGTGGCGAATGTTTGAAGAAGTTACGCCTACAGCAGAGGTAAATAAAGAAAAAACGAACGAAACACAGAAAATGCAGAAAGAGGTAAGCGGAACGCCAAAGGGCGAGTGCACAACCACTACAGCTGAAGGCGATACAACCAAAATATATCCTTTAATGTCAAGGACAGCAGTAGGATACAGTGAGCCCCTGTACATACCAGCATGTCCCACCCGCGCACCCACAACCGGAGCAGTTGCCACAGCACCACCACCCTATGACAAAGGAGGTTTGTATGGCCCAACAAGTGCACCCCCCGTGAATTTGGCACACTTCACCGGAGAATTAGACCGCCAGCTAGCGCATGCACAGATGGAAATAACGTGGCTAAGAGCATTGTGCGATAGAGGCCAAATGCTGCCAGGGGGAGGAGAGGTGCCACCATTATCCATAGCGTATCTAACGCCAACATTGAGCACAGCAGGGGAAGTGGCGCAAGCAATCTCAGAGCCAGCGCGATCAGTATCATCACAAGGAACACGCATACCACAAGGGCAAGAGAAAGAGTGGCGGTCAGAGGAGTTCCTGTTCCATCTAAATGACAAACCCGTGAGGATTATATGCCCACCCACCCCAGAAAGTGAGAGAGGGGAAGGATGTGAAGGGAACAATGAGCAGGAATCAGAAATAGAAGAAGTGTGGAGTGACTTAGACGAATATGAAGAGGCAGCTGCCGAGACCGGGTCCCCACTGCCAAACCGCCGTTACCCAGATACACCATTGCCACCACTATGGCAGGGTAGACTAAGACAGCGAGGGTGATATATGATGGTAAGTAAAATAAAGAAAGGTGCAGTAAGTAAGGTAGGAAAGAAACACAAGTTACAAATGCCATTGCTACATAAAGGAGCAAGTAGGCCACACTACAATCCCATGGGCTCAAATGGATAAAAACAACTTGCTAAAGGTCCTCCCCCCACTATCGGGAGGGGCTGGGAAATGGATACACGCCTTTGAGAAAAACACAGCAGGAGTGCCGCTAGCGATAGGGGATGTGAAGAGTTTATTAGTGTCAGCAATTGGTGACCAAGCAGACGCAGTGTGGGAAAAGGCCGGATTCCCCGGAGTAGCAATGAGTTGTGACCGCCACGATGGGTCGGCGTTCAATAACGTTCGAGCACAAGTATGGGATGCACTAAGGCGCACGTTTCCAGATATTCCAGATTTACATTTAGTGATGCAGTGCACAATGGAGGAGAACGAGGATCCTACGCAATTCATACTGCGGGTGCAGGATTTATGGAGAAGCAAAACTGGCACGGCGTGGAACCAGTCCACCGCCTTGTTTTATTTTATCATTAAAAAGGGGCTCCCGAAGGAGGTGCAGAAGGCCTTGGACAAAATAGCTGGGATAGAAGCCAAGGGCTGGCTTGAAATACAGAGTATAATTGTGCACCACTGCAGGAGGATCAAAGAGAGAGAAAAGGAGATAGCACAAAAAAACGCTGGCAGACGAAGCAAAGCTGGTACAGAACAAATTAGTGAAGGTCGCCGCCGTCAACGCCAGCATAGCCACAGACCGAGAAAACGAGGGGGACGAAGGAGCAGGAAACAGACCAGCAACAATAGCGGCACTGTGGGCCACAGGAGGACAAAGACAGTGGAATGGAGAAGAGCAATACGGTGGACAACAGTGGCAAGAAAGACCAACAAGAGGAAGAGGTGGGTACCATGGCCGGAGAGGGGGGTTTGGAGGTATGGGGAATAGAGGATTTGGTGGCCAAGGAATGAGAGGCGCACCACAAGGGTCATGCTGGAACTGTGGGAGATGGGGACACTACTCCAGAATGCAGCCTTCAGGGTATTTCCAGGGGCAACAGCCCATGGAGAACGAACAAGGTTGGGGGTGCCCACACCCAGGTAGACTACCGATGGGAGGTGGGAGGCAGCAAGACCAATGCTATAACGGAACTCAGATGCAGCAAGGACAGCAACCCCCACCACAACCTATGGCAAGACAAAACGCAGTAGGGAGCGCAAACAATAATTGTTATGCAACAGCCGCCAATGGTGCGCCCGCACCATACCGCGGCGTGACCGTAGTTGGAGACAATGTCCTTTCAGTGCCAGGGCAAGAAAGACATTCAGATTAGGACAGCCCACAGGGAACACTTGCGTGTCCAGTCCTATCCACCACCCTATGTGCAGAAGAGGAACCACTAGTGGGGGCAGAGATAGGAAATAAGCAGTTTATCTTTATGGTAGAATCAGGAGCGGAGAAATTATGTCTTATGGAAGGGCGATTTCCACTCTCAGGCAGGAATGTAGAGACGCAGGGGTTCTCTGGGGCTATTTTAAAAGTTCCTTACACTAAAGATCTTGATATAACGGTGGGGGGAAAAACCGTGCGCGCACCCTTACTGTACCACAAAGATGCGCCTATCAATTTGCTGGGGAGAGATTTGTTAAGCAAATTAAATATGACCATCTCGTTTACAGAACAAGGAATAGTGTGTTCAACCCCTTGAGTATGCCCAGTACAAGCCATGTTGATGATCAGCACAGTAATGAACGAAGTTGTGGTGGGAGGAATACCCATTGATATAAGTATGTTCATTTATGGCATCAAGGTATTAGCGCGAGCGGTGCCAGAGATAACGAGAAAAGAATGGAGAACACCATCAGATTTCATATTCCGCCCAATTGCACACACAGACGTCGTGCCAGGCACGATAATGTCCATAGACATCGAGGCAGTTCAAGTATCCAGCAAACGTATTGTGGTCATAGGACTGGACGCGCATGGGTGCGAGTGGAGAACTGTGTTATGCATAGACCCAAACATAATGCTACGAGATATAACAGACGAGGAATTATTCACTGATGGTGAGAATGATGGAGAAATAATATTGGAAATAAGCATACCATGTGATATTATGATCGAGTACAGAGAGATACACAACCCACTGATTAAGCATTAAAGCCCCACTGACTATATTTGAGGAAGACATGGCAAAAGTAACACCTGAAATTTGGACCACAGGGCCCCACGATGTAGGGCTATTGCATGAGGTGACACCTTTAAAAATAAAACTCAAGCCAGGTGCAATACTGCCGAGGGTAAAACAATATCCCATATCAAGAGAAGCAGAGGAGGGAATTAGCAAGACCATAAATGCACTCCTGAAACAAGACATCATAGTGCCATCAAACTCCCCATGTAATACAGCGATTGTCCCGCTCAAGAAAGCAAAAGGTGGGGCGTGGAGGATGATCCAGGATCTCCGCCCACTCAATGATGTCATTCAAAAAGAGTTCCCATTAGTGCCTAACCCGGCATCAATATTGTGCAGCGTGCCAAAAGAATCAACATGTTTCACTGTAATTGACTTGAAGAATGCTTTCTTCTCCATGCCACTCGACCCAGGATCCCAATACCTGACAGCTTTCACATTAGGGAACAACAGGTATGAAAATTGCAGACTCCCACAAGGGTATTGTGAAAGCCCGAGCATTTTTAACAGGGTGTTACGGGAAGACATTGGAAACATAGATGTAGAGAGCACCATCATTCAATACGTGGACGATTTACTCGTCTGTAGAAATACAGAAGAAAAGTGCAGA
Source organism: Ambystoma mexicanum (assembly GCF_040938575.1). Lineage (NCBI taxonomy): Eukaryota > Metazoa > Chordata > Amphibia > Caudata > Ambystomatidae > Ambystoma > Ambystoma mexicanum. Next base: position 955,622,737 of record NC_090941.1, read on the forward strand.
GAAAACTCGATAGTACTACTGAATGTGCTAGCTACCAAGGGGTGCAAGGTGGATAAAGGAAAATTGTAATACTGTCTCGCCGAGGTTGTATACCTCGGACAGCTAATATGAAAAGATGGGAAGCGAATACTCCCAGACAGAGCAGCTGCTATACGCAAAAAAATAATCCCAAAAACTGTGAAAGACATGCAAACGTTTCTTGGCATTTGTAACTATTGCCGAGCATGGATCCTTGATTACGCGGCGTACACACGCCCCTTACTACAAGCATTAAAAGAGGCACATAAAAATAGAGCAGCAATAAAATGGACGCAGGAAATGATAACACAGTATTTGAAATTAAAAGACCTCATTGCTGAAGACCCAGTCCTCGCGAACCCAGATTATGAGAGGGAATTTTTCTTGTTTTCACACTGCAATGGGACACTGATGACAGCAGTACTGACACAGAAAACATCACTAGGTCACAAACCATTGGCTTGTTACAGTGGGACACTAGATCCAGTAATGCAAGGCCATTTCGCGTGCGAACAGGCTCTCGCAGCTGCGGCCTTCGCAATTGAAAAGAGCGCCACCATTGTCATGGGATGTTCAGTAACGCTATATGCGGAGCATTCCCTGTTCGCCATCCTTGAGCGATCAAAATCAACACTAATGACACAAAGAGCAATAGCATATGAAGTAATAATTTCAAGCCCCAACGTACACGTTGTGAGGTGCAAAACAGTGAACCCAGCAACATTTATTACAGAGCCATGCACGACAGAGGACATACAGGAACACGATTGCCACATATGAGGGGGAAGGAGATGACATCCCAAAAGCAAGTGAAAATGCCCTACAGGAGGGAGAAATATATTTCATAGATGGGTCAGCATCAATGAATGCCAAAACAGGGGAAAAACACGTCGGAATGGCGGTAGTGCGCATGGAGGAAGATGACTATGAGACGATTGTGCAAAAGTGCCTCCCATCCCATTATTCAGCACAGGCAGCAGAACTAACTGCCCTGATCGAAGCACTGAACACAGCCAAGGGCTGTGCAGTGACAATATACTCAGACTCAGCCTATGCAACTACCACAGTGCACTCAGGGTTGTTACGGTGGTGTAGACGAGGATTCAGGAAGGCAGACGGGTCTCCAGTACAGCACGCAACATTGTTGAATGAGCTAATAGATGCATTAGCAGTACCATCGGTCGTGGCAATGGTGAAATGCCAAGCACATACCAACAACACAGATGCAATCTCATTGGGAAACGGGGCAGCCGACGCAGCAGCGAAGGAGGCCTCATATTTCAATGTGACACCAACACTCGAATGCATTGTAAAAGCAACCACCACAGATCCACAAGAAGAAGCATACAATAATACCCCAATAGCGCAGATAATAGAATAACAAAGAAGAACACCACAAGAGGAGCAAGAACTGTGGAGCAAACGGGGATGTAAACAATCAGCCACAGATCTCATTTGGAGACAGGACACACAGGAAAGGTTGTAATGACCATAGAGTTACTAGAAATAGCATTCCAACAGCTGCATTTCCCCGGCCATGTAGCAAAGCAACACATTGCCGCAGACATCCAGGAACACTGGTTAATCCCCAATAAGCAAGAGCACCTGTCGAAATTCATTGTAGAATGCATAACATGCCAAACATATAATTCAGGAATGACATTAAGAACACTGCGCGGTACCCTACCCCGACCAACAGGACCATTTAGAGAGCTCCACATAGACTATGCTGATATGGGAGAGCGGTGTAATGGAGCAAGATATTTGATTGTGGTAGTGTGCCCCTTTTCAAGATGGGTGGAAGCGGGCCCATGTCCCCACCCAGACGCAAAGTGTGCGGCCAAGTTCCTTGTGTGAGAGGTGTTTTCACGATGGGGAATATGCAATGTGATTATATCAGACAACGGTACACACTTTGTGAATGACCTCTTTAAGGAAGTGACATCACTCTTGGGAGTAAAACACAAACTATGCTCAATTTATCATCCGATGGCGAATGGGGTGGTAGAAAAGATCAATGAATTATTAAAGAGTAAGTTATCTAAGCTGTGTAACACATTGAAGAAAAACTGGGTGTATTGCTTGCCCCTAGCACTGTTCCAACTCAGGACGCAACCATGTAAAGACCACCATCTGAGCCCCCACGAAATCGTGACTGGGAGGCGAATACACACACCAGTATCCCCGATTAGAAGAGCATCGGATGCGCACAGGGCTGCCACAGTGCTGGGGGAAGAGTTCAAGGAATACCTGACCCAGTTAACACGCGCAGTACGCATCATAGCGCGACAAATAGCACAGCCTTTTGCTGAAAATGTGGCGACTGATACTACCACATCGGCCACAGACAGTTCAAGCGGGCCACTGATGCCAGGAGCACATGTGTACGTCCGCAGCTTTGTGAGGAGGTGGAATTCACCCAGGTTTCATGCCCCTTATGAGGTCATCTATAGTACACCCACTGCGGTGAAGGTAAAAGGATTGAAGTATTGGGTGCACTTATCAGACGTTAGGAGGGCACACGATAGTACAATCCCCCAGGAGGAGCAAGATGGTGCCACTGGTACCACAAATGAGGTTGAAAAAGGATAACCAAATTGTCAGTAAAGAGAATATGCAGAGATAAAAGTTATGATATGTATTTTGTTCTGCATGACTTATCTCCTCCTTCCTTCTTTTCTATGTTTTCCTCCTCTCCTCTTTGATTGATCGAAATACTCTCCATACACCTCAACTCTCTCTCTCTCTCTCTCTCTATCTCCCACCTTCTTTTCGATTATTGTTCCATGCTTTTCTCCATCACTGTTTTACTACCATCTTCTCCATAGCAAAAGTACATGTGCAATAGAGTAAAAGAGTAAAAGAACAAACAATACTAAAAATGATGATTAAACATGAGTTGAACAAAAAATGTAAATACATGTATATATTGTGATGACTTAACGAATTTATATCGCCCCTCCAGGTGAAAAATGGCCCAACGACCTACAATCGCGGAGAACCAATTAATGCTAGATAGTGATAGGGTCGCCATTAGGGCTAAAAGGTTCAGTAAAGTTGAATGTGTTTTGAAATGTGCTGCAATTTTGATGTCAGTAATGTTGTTTTTCGCAGCTTGGTATTATACCCTTTTTTATCTTTTGTTAATGACATGCAAAGGGGACAAAGCGGGGCTAACATGATACGAGAAGGATCGCAAATGATATGGACTGGGGTAAAGACTATATGGAAAGAGTCACATGAGATTAATGTCAACAAAACAGATGTGATGCAACCCTCAGAATACATCACTGTAGGATCAACAAGTGTGTCAGTGTTACGTTTCAATATAAATCTGAGTAATGCTTATGGATATAACGAATATGATGGAGATTATTATTGGCCAAATGATTTAATTAACACTAGTACTAATTCACAGACAAACACACACACGCTACCTCACATAACATTGCTCCTACTGATGACGATACACATGCCATATTGAATATCAATGATACAACCTGAGCTGGAATGTTTCCAATACATTACAAAAGGGTCAAAAACAATAACGGGAAGGGAGGAGGAGGATTAAAAGGGGGGCGGGAAGGAAAAGATACAACATCTATCATGACCTGGGGTTAGACGAAATAGAAGATCCCCGCCACCCTGATCAATCAAATAAATGGTATTCCGACATGAGTGCCACGACGAAGCAAGCAACAAATGAAAGTTGCTACGTCTGTTCACTCATTACGCACGCATCAGGAACACCGAAAATGTTAGTACCGCAGGAAGTGCCCTTGTCGGAGGCCCAATGTTTAATTCATCTTGTTTTATGCAGAATAAAGAGCACGTTTGTAAGAAGATTCAATCCAGTACTACAGCCAAGTCAATGCCTAGTCTGGGATACTGAATGGAAACCCTTATTGATATATCATTGTTTCCAGTTCATGAGTTCTGGATGACTACCCCTATATAACACCCCTCTCTTGGAATCCCCTATACCACACTGAGCCAAGAAGTAGTTCTGTTTTGCAAGTTTAAAAGGTTTATTTGAGAATTTAAACAATATATATATATATATCACACTTTATAATAAATTAATAATTGAATATCACACTTAATCTGAGCAGAAATCAATAGTGGATAGTCTGGCACTAGCACACTTCTTTATAATCAATGATGAGTGGTTATAGGATGGATAAGACAGCAACAATACTTTTATGGTTTCAAATAGATGCAATGTGGAATGAAAATGCAGTACAGAAAATAACTTGATGGTATTTCAGCAAAAGACAATGTAATCACTTTCTTGGACAATTCACCCCCCCCCCCTTATGCAATGTAAGGAGATGAAGAGGAGAGCACTCAGTTCTTAGGAATGCAATCAAATAGAATTCAGTTCAATTCCCCCCCCAGCAGCTTATACAACAGATAGGAGTTTTGAAACACAGACACAAGTGCTTTGAATGTGGTGGCAATGAAGTGAGAAATATGCTGAAAATGCTTTTAATTCCCTTTAGGAGGTTCAGGGTGAGTAGTAGCTACTTGGGATGAGTTCAGGCTCACTTTAGCAATGATTCAGAGATGGTGATTAAGAGACAGACGAATTTTTAGCAAGGAAAGAAATGACTGCTGATGGTTACACGTGGCTGGATTTTTAACCAAATCGCAAATCGTGGCAAAATTTGCGAGTGCGTGAATCGTGATTACTGCAAAAGTATAAGGAGTAGCAAGTCGGTTCTAAGCTTGTTGAAAAGCTGAGATTCTGAGATTTCAGAGGAAAGTTAAATCAAGTTCCTAGCACAAACGGTTAGAGAGTTATGCACAATCTTGTGAAGGTTGTTTTTCGGATTTGAAATTTTAAAAGTTCAAAGCGACAGGTTACAGCTTTGCAGCTGCAGAATTGACAAATGACAGTGGTGCAGATTTACAAATGACAGGTGACAGTTAGGAGGCAGTTCTGGTTAGATTAAAATAGTTTGGATTAGATTATTTTGACTAAGAGATTGGTTCTGCACAGTTCTGCTAGGTACTCACAATATATTTTTGAAATAGGCCTTGCCACGGATCTGGTCAGGTTTTGGACTGGACTCCGGTTCTGGTCTCGGCACTTCACAGTGATCTGCGTCAGCTCTCTGGTTCTGCTAACAGCGGTCTGGGTCACTCTGGATCTCTGGCCTCTGGTTCTGGATACTGCTCTGCTTTCTCTGGGTACAGCACTGCTTCTGGATCTTTCTGGCACAGGGTTTTGGGCCAGAATCAACAGCTGGGTCCGGCTGTGAATAGTCTGCAAATGATTTTTGGGCCTGCTGACAAATACTTTTGCTTGCAGTGGGCCTTCTTGGTTCAAAGTTCTGTAGTCTCTGTTTAGCTTGGAAGTCTAAGTGTAGGATCTCTGGATGTGAAGTCGTCGGTCAGCATGCTCCGCAGAAAATGGAATTGAATGTCTATACCTGTCCCAGCAGTCTCTTTTTATGTGTTTTGAAAGTGGGTGTGGGCCTGGGCCTAGCTAAGCCTGCCCCTTTCTACTTGTCATTGGCCCAATTCTCCCCTCTCCCATGATTGAGGGAAGGACATGTGAGTCAGAGTGATGCTGTAGGTTTTATGGGTCAGAGGATCCTCCCCTGGTCAGTTTGCCCACAAATCTATATTTGATTCAAATACATATTGCACGGATACACAGTTGTTTAAAATTACATGCACCCATCACATATCACATGAGGTATGCTCTGTTCAAACTCTGCTCTTCCTAAGGACTTGCATTCAAAAATGGCAACTTATTTTCGATTTTAGTGGGTTATGCAACCTTGGTTCTTCATTAAAAGTTATACACATATACACAGGCTGTCCATACCTACTCCAGTAAATTCCCATATCTCTACCTTAAACACAGAGTATGTGGTGTCAATAAATAGCGGGGTTGTGCCCCAGAACATCACACAAATTGGAGTTTGGGCTTGAATCGAAGGTACATTTTTTAAATTAAGGCTCTCAAAGTAATACATTCCTGTCATTTGATTACAAAGAGTTATCAGTGTTTCTGTAAAATATATATTTTGCTTTCAATTCAGTTCTCAGAGTGTTGGAGTCCGCCTCCAAGACTTGGGTGGGTCAGTGACCATGCCTCTGCTGGCAGGCAGGCCTTTGTTGACAGGAAACAGTCAAAATCAACATATTCTATTCAAGTGCAAGAGCCTATTTTGTGGTCTCCAGGAGGCTGAGGTCAGCAGACCAGGGGGTCACTTTGCATTTGGTTATTATGACCATGTGATATCCTGGGCTGTGGTGTGAATCTCTTGAGGTGAGAGGGTTTCCCAGGCTTCTGGCCTCTGGGAACAACAGGTGGCTAATTTTTCATTAAAATGCGGCCTTTGAAGTCAGCTGAGTCAAATTCCTTTGTCAGCAACTGCACTCAGTTCTCCTGTTAGAGTTTAAACCGCTAGCGCCGCCTTGAGGATTTTGTTGGTACTGCATCCATTTTTGGGATCTTTCTTGGATTAATGCATTCCAAACAGGAATGGTTCTTACATGGTAGTAAATAATCCTTGCTTAACATTGTTTTGATGGGGCTCCTTACAGTAAAATGGTTATGTGGAACCCCACAAAAGGGTTGAATCTTTAAAGTGGACCGATGAGCCACGATTTCAGCAACTTTTTGACATCAGTAATAGTGGATTTTGTTATCAAAGATCTTTCTTTACACTGGTGGGTGGCAAGTTAGGTAACCATTTTGGTGTGCACACAAACTGCGTGGTTCTCCTGGATTCTGGCGCACATGTGGGTTTTTTGGTCATCTTGGATTTCCTAAGCCCACAGCACCAAATGTTGCCGCATGATAGCTCAAACGCGGGTCAGGACACCCAACAAAGCCCCCCCACACGACTGCACTTTGAATTTGAGTCGATGGGGAGTCGGGTGCACAGAAGGTTATGACCCACGCACTGGTATGTCCGCATAATCTTCTTCCAATTCTGCAAATGGCACAGTTCAGCATCTTTTCCTCCCTCCAGTCGATCAATCTGTTCTCCTTGCTGGTCCTGATGGGAGGATTGGGCGGTACCCCGGGCCCCTCGGGTCTCTGCTCCCGGTCTCCGGATCGTCCTCCTTGGCCAGTCTCCAGGTTTTCTTTCTCCTAGGACGACAAAGGAAGAGCGGCAATACCTATTCATGGACATTTCTCCCCCACCATTGATATAGTGGGGTGGCATATATATTTCAGAACTCAACAGATATGAACATGCACATTTTTTTAAATTAAGAGACAGGAACACAAACTTGAGAAACACAGAATTTGATAGGCTATATGTAGGATCTTTTAGGGTTGGAATTGAATTACTCTGGAGCGGTACCCTCTGAGATTACCGAGGACTCCTCCAGTTGCTGCAAAGTGTGCCTGGGATGGCAACACTTCAACTGGTTTATGTGGACCCACTTGTCTTCCCCCTCTGCCAAACCGCCTTTGGGGATGCGGATCTTGTAGGCCACAGGGGAGATCTTGTCTATAACCTCAAAGTGTCCCTTGCATGTAGGCAAGAATTTTCGCTGTTTTGCCTGGTTTCTTTGGAAGTTGTATAAATAGACCCGATCCCCCACCTGATATTCCTTCCTGGAAGTTTTCAGGTCATAGTGGGTCTTCATACTCTCGGCTGATCTTTCTAGATTCCGCTGAGCATAGGCAAAAGCATGTTGAAGGTGTTTCCTTAAATTCTCCACATACTCATGAGTAGTGAAGGCGTTTATTAAGGTCTGCTCTTGGGTCCTGTAGAGCAAATGCTGAGGAAGCACCATCTTGTGTCCAGTCATCAACTCAAATGGTGACATTTTGGTTGCAGATGAAGGGGTAGATCTGATGGCCATTAGGACCAGAGGTAATCGGATATCCCAACTTGGCCCAGAATCTGCCACAAACTTCTTTAATATGCTCACAATTGTCCGGTTGTACCGTTCCACTGCTACAGAAGAAGCTGGCCTGTAAGCAATGTGTAGCTTTTTCTTGACCCCCAGTATCTCCCACATCTTTGTCATCACTTCACTGGTGAAGTGGCTACCTCTGTCTGATTCAATCCTTTGAGGTAGACCAAAGCGGAAAAAGATGTGGTTAATCATCAGGGCAGCTGCAGTTTCTGCCTTGCAATTATTTGGGGCTGGGAGACATTCCACCCACTTGGTAAACAAGCATGTCACCGTCAACATGTACTTATTTCCCCTAGCAGAGCGAATCACGGGGCCTACAAAGTCAATTTGCAAATCTGACCATGGCAGCGTCATTCCCCTCTTTTGAAGAGGCGCACGGTGCGTGAGGGATGATGGCTGAAATTGTGCACACACAAGACACCCCTTCAAGTATTGGTCAAGGTCCTGCCCCATGTGTGGCCAGTATGCAACCTCTCTTAAGATTTCCAGTGTTGTGTGAAACCCCCTATGACCGGCGGTGGCCGCATCATGGGCGTGACTTAGCATCAGACTTCGGAATGAGGTGGGAAGCACCCACTGATCGTGGCCAGCTTTGGATTTCCTTACCAACAAACCGTCTTGGATCCGGAACATTTTTGGACATTTCATCAACACTCTTAGGTCCTCTTTCCCAATGTAATCGGTATCCGTCAGGGGAAAGTTCTCAGGGTCCTCAATGTGTTGGTAAAATTTACCAATTATTGGATCCCCCTTCTGAGCGGTAATCAAATCAGCATCACGGGTCTCCTTACTCCATTGTGCAATTCAAAGATCATTGTGAGCATTTGTCTGGGACCTAGTTATAGCAGTGACCTGGATTTCCGCCAACAGGGACTCAATCTCAATTAGATCCCCTTGGATGGCCCCGGTTTTGGCCAGCTGATCAGCTAAGTCATTTCCAGTTTTGTCTAGTCCCTCTACTTTGGAATGACCCTATGACTTTTTTTCAATAGATGGTCATCTCATTCGAGGTGACCAGATCATCAATGTTTTGGATCAACTTCCCATGTTTCAAGGGTTTGTTGTTAGCACATAACATGCCTCTGGTTTTCCAATTAACCAGGTGCTCCACGAACCCGTTCCGTACATAATCCGAATCAGTGATTATGACCAGTTCGTGGAGTTGATGCTGGACAGCAGTGAGGATGGCCTGATGCACAGCCATCAATTCTGCCACCTGACTACTTCGGGGACCAATTTTGTGTCCAGCGGAGGGTTCTGGGAACTCATTCACCCATGCATTCCATACGCCAGCCACCAGTTCTTTCTCCCCGTTGTTGTCAACATGGTAAGAGCATCCATCCACGTAGACAGTGGGCATTCCCTCACACTTGTCTTCTTCAAAGACTTTGTGTGGGGGAATTAAGGTATGCCTCCGTGTTGTCCTTGATTTTTAGACTTTCGTCCTCGAGACAGTTTTCTCTGGCACAATCATGCAAGTCAGCCAGACCTTGCGCGAGGGGACTCTTCTTGTTTTGGCCATATCTGACCTCCACAGGAAAGCCTTGCATTGACAGAATCCAGGAAGTAATTCGGGAATTACTCACATTTCCGGCCCGGATTCTGTCACTTTGGAGATATTGCAGAGGCTGGTGTGGAGTCTCCACTATGATGTGTTCCCCCTGGATAAACAGGCGGTAATTCTTCAATGCCCACACCGTTGCCAGGAGTGCATTGAATCATTGAATTTTTCCTCCACAGAGGATAAAGTTTTGCTCGCATAGGAGATTACTTTATTGAGCTTGTCATGCTTTTGGTATAGTACTGCCGTCAAGCACGTATTAAAGAACCCTGTCTCCTGGAAGAACTCCTTGTTTCTGACAGGGTAAGCTAGGCAGGGCGCTTGTGAGAGGCTTCTTTTGAGTTGTCTTACTGCCTCGGCTTGTTCTGGACCCCATTCCCACTTGACCCCCCCCTTCAGGAGATGAGTCAGGGGTCTGGTGACCTATGCGTAGCCCTCAATGAACTTTCTGCTGTAATTAGTCAGTCCAAGGAGGCTCCTTAGTTCCCGCAGAGTTGTGGGGTCTTTCAGTTTCCGAAGTGCTTCCACTTTCTTTTCCTGGGGACAGAGACCCTGAGGAGTAATCTCATGCCCCAAGTAATTAACACGGGTTCTACACCACTGTGCTTTCTGAAAGGAAAGTTTTGCTCCGGCGGCCCTCAACTGGGTCAGAACATAACGGATCTCCGCTATGTGTTCCTCCACAGATGAACTTTTGATGAGGACATCATCTACATAAGCCAGGTTACCCCTCGCACCCAGGTCGGGCATGGCCTTATGTAGGAAAATGTTGAATTCATTGCCGGAGTTGAGGTATCCGAAGGGAGTCCGGGTCCATGTGTACTGCTAGCCCCCAAAGGTAAAAGCCAGTTTGTATTGGTCCTCCCTACTGACAGGCACGGTCCAGTATCCATTGGTCAGGTCTATTGCTGTGAATACCTGTGACCCCTGAATCTGGGCCAGCCCTTGGTCAATGTAGGGCAGAGGCCATCGGGAAGTATGGACCCGTTTGTTGAGCTCCCTGAGGTCGGCGCAGAGTCTCCACTGGCCGTTTGGCTTCAATATTCCCAGCACCGGATTATTGAAAGTGCTGTGGACTGGACGGATTATTCCCCGGGACTCAAGGTTCTTAATTATTTCAGTAAGGGACTCCATGGATGTGAGAGGCAAACGATATTGCTTCACAAACACTGGAGTCATTCTAGGGTCCGTGGGGATTGTGGTGGTGTGGATGTCGGTGCGGCCACAGTCATATGAGTCTACCGCAAAGAGATCTTGGAAATCCAAGAAAACTTGTTTCAACTTTTGCTTTTGTTCCAGAGTCACACAGGCATCAGCTAGGTTGACTCTCTCTTCCACCATCTGCCTGAAGCCTGGAAAGACTTCTGGTTTGGCTATCTCAGGGCCTCCTCCAGCTGGGTGGAGAAGTCCCTGGTCAGAGTGCTGATTTGGACTGGAGGCCTCAGGTGGGAAAGGCAACCCTCATGGACCTGGAAAATAACCTCATCCCTCCTGAAGTCACAAGTCATATCTTCCTTACCATAGGGGCAAGAAGTGTACACCAGGAAGTTCCCCCCATGCTGGGTGAAAATCCTGTCTGGTGTTGTGTTGTCATCACTGTCACCGTCAAAACAGTCCTTGGGGATTGGTCCTAACAGTTCATTTCCTAGATCAATGGAAAAATGTCGGTCATCAACTGCCATTCTTATAATGGTGCCTGCGGCTAGAGTAATACTCTTTAAGTCGCTGTTATCCACCTCTATTGGAATGGTGTCATGTTCTATGTTGACTAATGGTGTTGGGTAACCCCCAACCCTTGCTGTTGGAGAGAAGCGTTTAGATGTATGTAAGCATCAGGGTTTTTCAAATGTTGTCCTCTTTTAACTTTCACTTCCAGGGAGAATTGTTGGGTCCTTTCTGGGATGGTGACTTCCTCTTTAATCTGAATTTCAACTGCATAAGGTAGCAATTGAGCTGACCTAAATGCTTTTTCTGGATCATCAAAGCCCATGGGATTATCCGCTAATCGGGACCAAGCTTTGAACTTTATTAGGTCCAAACTAATGGCAAAGCGATTGAGAATGTCACTGCCTAAGTAAAAGGCAGCAATTACGTCTCGCACGAGCCAACAATTATGGAGTATGCTCTTGTTGCCAATGGAGATTTTGAGCATACACCTGCTTGGCAGGAGATGTTTGGAATTAGGTGCTTCCAGGTCCATTTCCCATTTGTCTATCAGTTTGAATGTGGGAATGGCTGGATCTTTTGGGAGTTGGCGGAACATGGCTTCGCTGATGAAGCTCTTACCGTTGTTCACACACACTCGAGCGAGAACAGAGTCCTTCCCATCATTTAACTGAACAGGGATGAACAACTGCTCTCCAATTTGCTAAATATCAGCCAGGCTCTGAGCTGATTTCACATCTTTCTACACTACAGGAGTGGGAGTTTCTGATTGTGGATTGGTGAAGAATTTCAGAGTGTTTCCTTCCAGTGTGGAATACCACCTTAAATTGGAAGGAAGGTTGATTTTCAGAAATAGAGAGGACCCCCCCATCACCAGTCTGTTGTCCTACTGCTATTACTGTCACGTCTGGAATTTGGTTGTTCTGGAAGTGAAATTCTACTTGGTCAGATTTTTGTTCAACCATGTGGCAAGTGCTGTTTAAACTAACATGGTTGACACTCTGTTTTAATTTTATTGGTCGGCTAGTCTGGGTCCATAGGACCTTGTTTACACAATCTATTAGGGGTGACAACCTTCTCAGGAGGTCATTCCCTAGTAAACAAGGGGTGCCCTCTGGAGTCACTACTATGACCGGGCGTTTCACCTTGTGTCGCCCAATTTTAATGTCCAAGTCTGCAGTCCCTCAACGGGAATTTCCTTCCCGTCAAAGTTCTGCAGTTGTCCAGGAAGAGAGGTGAGAGGAATACGGTAATTCTCCCCCTTCCTGCATTTAGTTCCTCAAAGGCCCTTTTGGACAGAAGAGTAGCTTGTGATCCAGTGTCCACCAGTGCAAAAATTGTACCCTGCCCCTGTACTTGTACCAGGGCATAGTATCTTCCCTCCTTCTCCTCAAGGGGGCACAGATAATGCACATTTTTGGACAACTGGTGGGCTAACTTTCTGGTTTTGGACATTGCTAGAGAAGAGATTTGGGCAGAATTCTGTGGAGAATCTTGGGAATCTGAAAGAAAAAGTTGGCAACTGGAGATCGGAGCCATTGTGGGTTCCCCTGGTTCCGGTTCTGGGCCGCCCCCCCCTTTTTGGAGGCAGTCACCAGGATGGGTTTGAACCAGGGGATTTCGGTATTGTGGGTTCTGGGATGAGATGATGGGCGGCGGTAGCTCAGTCTCCATATCTCCCCAGTCTGAAATGTCATCCCTTGGGACCCAATTTTCCTTGGGAGGAGTTCCCCCATCTCTGAAGGAGAAGATCCTTTTCCCAGGATCTTCTGAGGATCCCTCTCCCTCAAATTGGAAGACCTGTACCTCCTCCACAAAGTGGGTCTGTTTGGGTCCTTTGTTTCTCCTACCCCCCCTCTGCTCTTTGGGAGGCAGGCTTTCAGGGGCAGGAGATTTTGTTTCCGGTTCCTGGTTTCCCAGGGGCTGTTTACAAGTTGGGAAGGAAGCTTCCTCCAAGGCTTTACACCCTCCTTCCCCTTGTGCCTCCTCCCTGGGAACCGGTGTGTTATCGGGGTGCTGCCCCCGTCATTGTTCTGGAGCACCAGGTCCAGAGTTTGGGGCATTCTGCGGTGGCATGCTCATCTGAGGGTTCTGTTGAGCCCTCAGTATTTGACCCAGATCCCGTGCCATATTTTGGTCCTGGCGCTCTAACTGGGAAACCCGCTCAGGCTGATACGGGGCTCTATTTTCTCCCCTGGGCTGATCCCGGGAAGGGTAGCTATCCCTTCTCTGGTCGTACCCCTGTTTGGGAAGATTTTGGCACCCCTCCACCCTTGGCCTCCCCTCTCCCGGATTAGGTTGTCTGGGCTCAGGGAATTGGGGAAAGAAGGGTGGAGGATTTTGGGGCTGGAAATTGGGTGGATACCTGGGGAAAAAGTTCTGCCCAGGATTTGGAGAATTTCTGCCCTCCTGGGGGAAGTTAGGAGGGAAGTTCCCCGGGTCAGGTGCTTGGCTGGATCCCCCCCCTTGGGCTGGAGGAGTCCACACATAACCCAGGATTGGCCGGGTTCCCTTGTAGCGGGGACTTACATAGTCAGGGGAGCGGGGGACCCCATTTGTGGGACTACCTCCTCGACTCCCTGTCTGTGACTGGCCCGAGGGCCTTCTGGGCTGTGAATTATTTGGTGCAGGCAGGTTTTTAGGCCCCCCCATCTCCAAATCTAAAACGGGGGCAACCTTTACCTCTGCCACCTTGGCAGCAGCAGGGGTGCTGTTGGTTTTGGGGTTTTTCGACGCGTTATTTTTATTTTCGATAGGCTTCTGCACCTCATAGATCTGGGTAGCCTGTTCAATGACCCAGTCTAAAGATCTTTTCTCATGAAAATCTATCACGAGCTGGGTCATTATGTATTTGGGCAAGGCATGGAAAAATGTATTGTCAAATTCTCTGCTGTCTGTGCGCACCCTTCTGGTGGTCTGCGCAAAGGCATGTTTCAGTTCTTGCACAAATTCTTGTGGGGCCTGATCCTCCCCACATTGCAAATTGTAGGCTGCCTTGCGAGCCTCTTGGGGATTTCTGTGCACAGAAAAATGTTTCAAGATGGCCGCCCTATAGGTGGACCACCTTGAATGATTTTGGTCCTCCAGCCCCGCAAAGAAACTGGAGTACTCTGGGGAGAATGTCCACTTTAAATACTGAATACAGCTTTGGCTGTCCTTCAAATGAAAGGTCTCCATCATTTGCTCATAGAGCTCCAAGTGTTCCCAAACAGAATACTTGGCGTTCTTATGATAAGGGGTGATGACACTCCTGATTGCCTTTATCTCTTTCAATGGGTCCTTAAGCAAGGCCCTTTTTGCCTTATTGGCCTTTTTGGTTCGGGTAACCCTGGTCCATTCATCCTCTGACTCAGAGGCACTGCTCCCAGAGGTTCCTGTATGATCTTCCAAGTTTTCCTGGATTCTGCGAGCCTGGGAGTGGCTGGCAGAATGTGGGGACCTGGTTTCCTGTGTCCTGTACCGCTCAGAGGAGTCTTCAGATCCCTCCTCGCTGCCAGGATTTGATGGGTACCCCCCCCCACTGACCTAACTGGGCAGAGGTTTTCAGGATGCCCTTAATGGGCCTACTCTCCTGGGGTTCCCCACTAAATTGCACTGTGCTTGGGTGCCCATACCCAGATGCCCGCCCCTCCATACCTGGGTGGTACTGGCCTGTGAGCCCCATGCTTTTGGCTGGATAGTAATCTGCCATCCCTGTGGCCCGATGCTCATGTGCGCCAGGGGACATGGGGGTGGAAGAGTCCAGGGACTGAGAGAGATAAAGGCCTCTGGTACTAGGGCTCCTGAGGTTATGCTCAGGAGTTTCCCTTTCCCAGCGAACCTGGTCTCTATCCGCCCCTGCTCCCTGTTGCAATGCAAGAGCCTGCGCCTTCTGTTCCTCAGTTAAGGCCTTACTAGACTCTATCAGTCTCTCCTGCATCGCTACCTGTTGTTGGAGCCTATCGTTGTGCTGGCAGAGAGCCTCATTCTCTATCTGCATTTCCTGATTGGTCCTGGAGCACTGGGCCAGTCTTTGCTGCAGGAGGGTTACCTCCTGAGCTGTGTCCCTATTGGCCTGCTCCTGTCTTGCCAGAGCCCCCTCCACCCTCCTGGTGTGCTCTAGCAAGTCCTGGTGTTCTTTTTGGAGGTCACCCAGTCCCTGGTGGGCCAGGTGATTTTCTTCCATTTTTCTTCTTAAGTGGCAGACTTCCTGGCCTAAGGTGTCCCTTTGAATTAGTGACGCCAGGTCGTCCCTTTGCCTTTGGAAGGCACCAGCTTTCTGGCGCTCCTGATCAAACTCTGCCTGGGTATCCAGGTCTTTCAGGATCAGTTTATTGCTCTCCTCTTTCTCTCTGTCAAGTTGGATTTGCAGGGTGGCTACCTGCTCTGTGCATGCCCTGTTGAAATTGATCTGTTGCTCCAGCATTTTCTGGCTCTGTAGTAGGGAGTCCAAACTGTCTTGGCGTTCCTTCTGCAAAGCCAGAATTCTGGTATCCTGGTCTGTCTTTTCCTGTTGCAGTATATCCATGTCCTCTTTTATTTTAATCATATACTGCCTACTATCATTTTCTAACTCCTGGCTCCTCTGCAGCCTCTGCTCAGAAGAGACCAGGTCAGATTGGACCTTCTCTAACGCCATCTGTCGCCTATTTGCTGGATCTTTGCTTTCAGTACATTTATCCTGCATGTCTCCCATATATAGGTACAGGTATGCCGCTATCCTTGCAATCTTATTGTGTTCATCTTTGGCTTTAGGAGCCATATATAGTTCACTCAGGGCCACATGTAATGGACCCTGATCTCTCCATCTGTCTGACCCTGTTTCAGTGACCTGTTGCGCGATGGCCTGCAACCAGACCGTTTGGTCCTGGTGAGTCCACTCACCTCTCACAAATAGCTTATGTAAGAGGTGCTCCCTCGCTATTTTCATGTCTACCAAGGTCGTCATTCTAGAGATTGATCTCTGTCCTGACTTACAGAAATTAGTATTTTATTTTTGCAAAACAGACCTTTTCCTTAGAGTGTCCCTTTGAAGAGTGCTTTACGGCGTAAAACAGCGTGGTGATCCGACCGGATGTATGTATGCCGTCAGTTAGCACACTGTATTAAGCTGCACAAGTGATAGATCTAACCCAAACGTCCGGCTCGAGCCCCAATTTGTAAGAAGATTCAATCCAGCACTACAGCCAAGTCAATGCCTAGTCTGGGATACTGAATGGAAACCCTTATTGATATATCTTTGTGTCCAGTTCATGAGTTCTGGATGACTACCCCTATATAACACCCCTCTCTTGGAATCCCCCTGACCCCACTGAGCCAAGAAGTAGTTCTGTTTTGCAAGTTTAAAAGGTTTATTTGAGAATTTAAACAATATATATATATATATATATATATATCACACTTTATAATAAATTAATAATTGAATATCACACTTAATCTGAGCAGTAATCAATAGTGGATAGTCTGGCACTAGCACACTTCTTTATAATCAATGATGAGTGGTTATAGGATGGATAAGATAGCAACAATACTTTTATGGTTTCAAATAGATGCAATGTGGAATGAAAATGCAGTACAGAAAATAACTTCATAGGATTTCAGCAAAAGGCAATGTAATCACTTTCTTGTCACCGCCTCCCTTTACGCAATGGAAGGAAATGAAGAGGAGAGCACTCAGTTCTTAGGAATGCAATCAAATAGAATTCAGTTCAATCCCCCCCCAGCAGCTTATACAACAGATAGGAGTTTTGAAACACAGACCCAAGTGCTTTGAATGTGGTGGCAATGAGGTGACAAATATGCTGAAAATGCTTTTAATTCCCTTTAGGAGGTTCAGGGTGAGTAGTAGCTACTTGGGATGAGTTCAGGCTCACTTTAGCAATGATTCAGAGATGGTGATTAAGAGACAGACGAATTTTTAGCAAGGAAAGAAATGACTGCTGATGGTTACACGTGGCTGGATTTTTAACCAAATCGCAAATCGTGGCAAAATTTGCGAGTGCGTGAATCGTGATTACTGCAAAAGTATAAGGAGTAGCAAGTCGGTTCTAAGCTTGTTGAAAAGCTGAGATTCTGAGATTTCAGAGGAAAGTTAAATCAAGTTCCTAGCACAAACGGTTACAGAGTTATGCACAATTTTGTGAAGGTTGTTTTTCGGATTTGAAATTTTAAAAGTTCAAAGCGACAGGTTACAGCTTTGCAGCTGCAGAATTGACAAATGACAGTGGTGCAGATTTACAAATGACAGGTGACAGTTAGGAGGCAGTTCTGGTTAGATTAAAATAGTTTGGATTAGATTATTTTGACTAAGAGATTGGTTCTGCACAGTTCTGCTAGGTACTCACAATATATTTTTGAAATAGGCCTCGCCACGGATCTGGTCAGGTTTTGGACTGTACTCCGGTTCTGGTCTCGGCACTTCACAGTGATCTGGGTCAGCTCTCTGGTTCTGCTAACAGCGGTCTGGGTCACTCTGAATCTCTGGCCTCTGGTTCTGGATACTGCTCTGCTTTCTCTAGGTACAGCACTGCTTCTGGATCTTTCTGGCACAGGGTTTTAGGCCAGAATCAACAGCTGGGTCCGGCTGTGAATAGTCTGCAAATGATTTTTGGGCCTGCTGACAAATACTTTTGCTTGCAGTGGGCCTTCTTGGTTCAAAGTTCTGTAGTCTCTGTTTAGCTTGGAAGTCTAAGTGTAGGATCTCTGGATGTGAAGTCGTTGGTCAGCATGCTCCGCATCAAATGGAATTGAATGTCTCTACCTGTCCCAGCAGTCTCTTTTTATGTGTTTTGAAAGTGGGTGTGTGCCTGGGCCTAGCTAAGCCTGCCCCTCTCTACTTGTCATTGGCCCATTGGCTCGATTTTCAGAAATAGAGAGGACCCCCCATCACCAGTCTGTGGTCCTACTGCTATTACTGTCACGTCTGGAGTTTGGTTGTTCTGGAAGTGAAATTCTACTTGGTCAGATTTTTGTTCAACCATGTGGCAAGTGCTGTTTAAACTAACATGGTTGACACTCTGTTTTAATTTTATTGGTCGGTTAGTCTGGGTCCATAGGACCTTGTTAACACAATCTATTAGGGGTGACAACCTTCTCAGGAGGTCATTCCCTAGTAAACAAGGGGTGCCCTCTGGAGTCACTAGTATGACCGGGCGTTTCACCTTGTGTCGCCCAATTTTAATGTCCAAGTCTGCAGTCGCCTCAACGGGAATTTCCTTCCCGTCAAAGTTCTGCAGTTGTCCAGGAAGAGAGGTGAGAGGAATACGGTAATTCTCCCCCTTCCTGCATTTAGTTCCTCAAAGGCCCTTTTGGACAGAAGAATAGCTTGTGATCCAGTGTCCACCAGTGCCAAAATTGTACCCTGCCCCTGTACTTGTACCGGGGCATAGTATCTTCCCTCCTTCTCCTCAAGGGGGCACAGATAATGCACATTTTTGGACAACTGGTGGGCTAACTTTCTGGTTTTGGACATTGCTAGAGAAGAGATTTGGGCAGAATTCTGTGGAGAATCTTGGGAATCTGAAAGAAAAAGTTGGCAAGTGGAGATCAGAGCCATTGTGGGTTCCCCTGGTTCCGGTTCTGGGCCGCCCCCCCCCTTTTTGGAGGCAGTCACCAGGATGGGTTTGAACCAGGGGATTTCGGTATTGTGGGTTCTGGGATGAGATGATGGGCGGCGGTAGCTCAGTCTCCATATCTCCCCAGTCTGAAATGTCATCCCTTGGGACCCATTTTTCCTTGGGAGGGGTTCCCCCATCTCTGAAGGAGAAGATCCTTTTCCCAGGATCTTCTGAGGATCCCTCTCCCTCAAATTGGAAGACCTGTACCTCCTCCACAAAGTGGGTCTGTTTGGGTCCTTTGTTTCTCCTACCCCCCTCTCTGCTCTTTGGGAGGCAGGCTTTCAGGGGCAGGAGATTTTGTTTCCGGTTCCTGGTTTTCCAGGGGCTGTTTACAAGTTGGGAAGGAAGCTTCCTCCAAGGCTTTACACCCCCCTTCCCCTTGTGCCTCCTCCCTGGGAACCGGTGTGTTATCGGGGTGCTGCCCCCGTCATTGTTCTGGAGCACCAGGTCCAGAGTTTGGGGCATTCTGCGGTGGCATGCTCATCTGAGGGTTCTGTTGAGCCCTCAGTATTTGACCCAGATCCCGTGCCATATTTTGGACCTGGCGCTCTAACTGGGAAACCCGCTCAGGCTGATACGGGGCTCTATTTTCTCCCCTGGGCTGATCCCGGGAAGGGTAGCTATCCCTTCTCTGGTAGTACCCCTGGTTGGGAAGATTTTGGTACCCCTCCACCCTTGGCCTCCCCTCTCCCGGATTAGGTTGTCTGGGCTCAGGGAATTGGGGAAAGAAGGGTGGAGGATTTTGGGGCTGGAAATTGGGTGGATACCTGGGGAAAAAGTTCTGCCCAGGATTTGGAGAATTTCTGCCCTCCTGAGGGAAGTTAGGAGGGAAGTTCCCCGGGTCAGGTGCTTGGCTGGATCCCCCCCCCCCTTGGGCTGGAGGAGTCCACACATAACCCAGGATTGACCGGGTTCCCTTGTAGCGGGGACTTACATAGTCAGGGGAGCGGGGGACCCCATTTGTGGGACTACCTCCTCGACTCCCTGTCTGTGACTGGCCCGAGGGCCTTCTGGGCTGTGAATTATTTGGTGCAGGCAGGTTTTTAGGCCCCCCCATCTCCAAATCTAAAACGGGGGCAACCTTTACCTCTGCCACCTTGGCAGCAGCAGGGGTGCTGTTGGTTTTGGGGTTTTTCGGCGCGTTATTTTTATTTTCGATAGGCTTCTGCACCTCATAGATCTAGGTCGCCTGTTCAATGACCCAGTCTAAAGATCTTTTCTCATGAAAATCTATCACGAGCTGGGTCATTATGTATTTGGGCAAGGCATGGAAAAATGTATTGACAAATTCTCTGCTGTCTGTGCGCACCCTTCTGGTGGTCTGCGCAAAGGCACGTTTCAGTTCTTGCACAAATTCTTGTGGGGCCTGATCCTCCCCACATTTCAAATTGTAGGCTGCCTTGCGAGCCTCTTGGGGATTTCTGTGCACAGAAAAATGTTTCAAGATGGCCGCCCTATAGGTGGACCACCTTGAATGATTTTGGTCCTCCAGCCGGGCAAAGAAACTTGAGTACTCTGGGGAGAATGTCCACTTTAAATACTGAATACAGCTTTGGCTGTCCTTCAAATGAAAGGTCTCCATCATTTGCTCATAGAGCTCCAAGTGTTCCCAAACAGAATACTTGGCGTTCTTATGATAAGGCGTGATGACACTCCTGATTGCCTTTATCTCTTTCAATGGGTCCTTAAGCAAGGCCCTTTTTGCCTTATTGGCCTTTTTGGTTCGGGTAACCCTGGTCCATTCATCCTCTGACTCAGAGGCACTGCTCCCAGAGGTTCCTGTATGATCTTCCAAGTTTTCCTGGATTCTGCAAGCCTGGGAGTGGCTGGCAGAATGTGGGGACCTGGTTTCCTGTGTCCTGTACCGCTCAGAGGAGTCTTCAGATCCCTCCTCGCTGCCAGGATTTGATGGGTACCCCCCCCCCCACTGACCTAACTGGGCAGAGGTTTTCAGGATGCCCTTAATGGGCCTACTCTCCTGGGGTTCCCCACTAAATTGCACTGTGCTTGGGTGCCCATACCCAGATGCCCGCCCCTCCATACCTGGGTGGTACTGGCCTGTGAGCCCCATACTTTTGGCTGGATAGTAATCTGCCATCCCTGTGGCCCGATGCTCATGTGCGCCAGGGGACATGGGGGTGGCAGAGTCCAGGGACTGAGAGAGATAAAGGCCTCTGGTACTAGGGCTCCTGAGGTTATGCTCAGGAGTTTCCCTTTCCCAGCGAACCTGGTCTCTATCCGCCCCTGCTCCCTGCTGCAATGCAAGAGCCTGCGCCTTCTGTTCCTCAGTTAAGGCCTTACTAGACTCTATCAGTCTCTCCTGCATCGCTACCTGTTGTTGGAGCCTATCGTTGTGCTGGCAGAGAGCCTCATTCTCTCTCTGCGTTTCCTGATTGGTCCTGGAGCACTGGGCCAGTCTTTGCTGCAGGAGTGTTACCTCCTAAGCTGTGTCCCTATTGGCCTGCTCCTGTCTTGCCAGAGCCCCCTCCACCCTCCTGGTGTGCTCTAGCAAGTCCTGGTGTTCTTTTTGGAGGTCACCCAGTCCCTGGTGGGCCAGGTGATTTTCTTCCATTTTTCTTCTTAAGTGGCAGACTTCCTGGCCTAAGGTGTCCCTTTGAATTAGTGATGCCAGGTCGTCCCTTTGCCTTTGGAAGGCACCAGCTTTCTGGCGCTCCTGATCAATCTCTGCCTGGGTATCCAGGTCTTTCAGGATCAGTTTATTGCTCTCCTCTTTCTCTCTGTCTAGTTGGATTTGCAGGGTGGCTACCTGCTCTGTGCATGCCCTGTTGAAATTGATATGTTGCTCCAGCATTTTCTGGCTCTG
The DNA here is from genome assembly GCF_040938575.1 of Ambystoma mexicanum. NCBI lineage: Eukaryota > Metazoa > Chordata > Amphibia > Caudata > Ambystomatidae > Ambystoma > Ambystoma mexicanum. The sequence continues at coordinate 955,644,296 of NC_090941.1, forward strand.
CAGTAGGGAGTCCAAACTGTCTTGGCGTTCCTTCTGCAAAGCCAGAATTCTGGTATCCTGGTCTGTCTTTTCCTGTTGCAGTATATACATGTCCTCTTTTATTTTAATGATATACTGCCTACTATCATTTTCTGACTCCTGGCTCCTCTGCAGCCTCTGCTCAGAAGAGACCAGGTCAGATTGGACCTTCTCTAACGCCATCTGTCGCCTATTTGCCGGATCTTTGCTTTCAGTACATTTATCCTGCATGTCTCCCATATATAGGTACAGGTATGCCGCTATCCTGGCAATCTTATTGTGTTCATCTTTGGCTTTAGGAGCCATATATAGTTCACTCAGGGCCACATGTAATGGACCCTGATCTCTCCATCTGTCTGACCCTGTTTCAGTGACCTGTTGCGCGATGGCCTGCAACCAGACCGTTTGGTCCTGGTGAGTCCACTCATCTCTCACAAATAGCTTATGTAAGAGGTGCTCCCTCGCTATTTTCATGTCTACCAAGGTCGTCATTCTAGAGATTGATCTCTGTCCTGACTTACAGAAATTAGTATTTTATTTTTGCAAAACAGACCTTTTCCTTAGAGTGTCCCTTTGAAGAGTGCTTTACGGCGTAAACAGCGTGGTGATCCGACCGGATGTATGTATGCCGTCAGTTAGCACGCTGTATTAAGCTGCACAAGTGATAGATCTAACCCAAACGTCTGGCTCGAGCCCCAAATTGTAAGAAGATTCAATCCAGCACTACAGCCAAGTCAATGCCTAGTCTGGGATACTGAATGGAAACCCTTATTGATATATCTTTGTGTCCAGTTCATGAGTTCTGGATGACTACCCCTATATAACACCCCTCTCTTGGAATCCCCCTGACCCCACTGAGCCAAGAAGTAGTTCTGTTTTGCAAGTTTAAAAGGTTTATTTGAGAATTTAAACAATATATATATATATATCACACTTTATAATAAATTAATAATTGAATATCACACTTAATCTGAGCAGTAATCAATAGTGGATAGTCTGGCACTAGCACACTTCTTTATAATCAATGATGAGTGGTTATAGGATGGATAAGATAGCAACAATACTTTTATGGTTTCAAATAGATGCAATGTGGAATGAAAATGCAGTACAGAAAATAACTTGATAGGATTTCAGCAAAAGGCAATGTAATCACTTTCTTGTCACCGCCTCCCTTTACGCAATGGAAGGAGATGAAGAGGAGAGCACTCAGTTCTTAGGAATGCAATCAAATAGAATTCAGTTCAATCCCCCCCCCCAGCAGCTTATACAACAGATAGGAGTTTTGAAACACAGACCCAAGTGCTTTGAAAGTGGTGGCAATGAAGTGACAAATATGCTGAAAATGCTTTTAATTCCCTTTAGGAGGTTCAGGGTGAGTAGTAGCTACTTGGGATGAGTTCAGGCTCACTTTAGCAATGATTCAGAGATGGTGATTAAGAGGCAGACAAATTTTTAGCAAGGAAAGAAATGACTGCTGATGGTTACACGTGGCTGCATTTTTAACCAAATCGCAAATCGCGGCAAAATTCGCGAGTGCGTGAATCGTGATTACGGCAAAAGAATAAGTCGGTTCTAAGCTTGATGAAAAGCTGAGATTCTAAGCTTTCAGAGGAAAGTTGAATCAAGTTCCTAGCACAAACGGTTACAGAGTTATGAACGATTTTGTGAAGGTTGTTTTTCGGATTTGAAATTTTAAAAGTTCAAAGCGACAGGTTACAGCTTTGCAGCTGCAGAATTGACAAATGCCAGTGGTGCAGCTTTACAAATGACAGGTGACAGTTAGGAGGCAGTTCTGGTTAGATGAAAATAGTTTGGATTAGATTATTTTGACTAAGAGATTGGTTCTGCACAGTTCTGCTAGGTACTCACAATATATTTTTGAAATAGGCCTCGCCACGAATCTGGTCAGGTTTTGGACTGGACTCCGGTTCTGGTCTCGGCACTTCACAGTGATCTGAGTCAGCTCTCTGGTTCTGCTAACAGCGGTCTGGGTCACTCTGAATCTCTGGCCTCTGGTTCTGGATACTGCTCTGCTTTCTCTGGGTACAGCACTGCTTCGGGATCTTTCTGGCACAGGGTTTTAGGCCAGAATCAACAGCTGGGTCCGGCTGTGAATAGTCTGCAAATGAATTTTGGGCCTGCTGACAAATACTTTTGCTTGCAGTGGGCCTTCTTGGTTCAAAGTTCTGTAGTCTCTGTTTAGCTTGGAAGTCTAAGTGTAGGATCTCTGGATGTGAAGTCGTTGGTCAGCATGCTCCGCATCAAATGGAATTGAATGTCTCTACCTGTCCCATCAGTCTCTTTTTATGTGTTTTGAAAGTGGGTGTGTGCCTGGGCCTAGCTAAGCCTGCCCCTCTCTACTTGTCATTGGCCCATTGGCTCGATTTTCAGAAATAGAGAGGACCCCACATCACCAGTCTGTTGTCCTACTGCTATTACTGTCACGTCTGGAGTTTGGTTGTTCTGGAAGTGAAATTCTACTTGGTCAGATTTTTGATCAACCATGTGGCAAGTGCCGTTTAAACTAACATGGTTGACACTCTGTTTTAATTTTATTGGTCGGTTAGTCTGGGTCCATAGGACCTTGTTTACACAATCTATTAGGGGTGACAACCTTCTCAGGAGGTCATTCCCTAGTAAACAAGGGGTGCCCTCTGGAGTCACTAGTATGACCGGGCGTTTCACCTTGTGTCGCCCAATTTCAATGTCCAAGTCTGCAGTCGCCTCAACGGGAATTTCCTTCCCGTCAAAGTTCTGCAGTTGTCCAGGAAGAGAGGTGAGAAGAATACGGTAATTCTCCCCCTTCCTGCATTTAGTTCCTCAAAGGCCCTTTTGGACAGATGAGTAGCTTGTGATCCAGTGTCCACCAGTGCCAAAATTGTACCCTGCCCCTGTACTTGTACCGGGGCATAGTATCTTCCCTCCTTCTCCTCCAGGGGGCACAGATAATGCACATTTTTGGACAACTGGTGGGCTAACTTTCTGGTTTTGGACATTGCTAGAGAAGAGATTTGGGCAGAATTCTGTGGAGAATCTTGGGAATCTGAAAGAAAAAGTTGGCAACTGGAGATCAGAGCCATTGTGGGTTCCCCTGGTTCCGGTTCTGGGCCGCCCCCCCCCCTTTTTGGAGGCAGTCACCAGGATGGGTTTGAACCAGGGGATTTCGGTATTGTGGGTTCTGGGATGAGATGATGGGCGGCGGTAGCTCAGTCTCCATATCTCCCCAGTCTGAAATGTCATCCCTTGGGACCCATTTTTCCTTGGGAGGGGTTCCCCCATCTCTGAAGGAGAAGATCCTTTTCCCAGGATCTTCTGAGGATCCCTCTCCCTCAAATTGGAAGACCTGTACCTCCTCCACAAAGTGGGTCTGTTTGGGTCCTTTGTTTCTCCTACCCCCCCCCTCTGCTCTTTGGGAGGCAGGCTTTCAGGGGCAGGAGATTTTGTTTCCGGTTCCTGGTTTTCCAGGGGCTGTTTACAAGTTGGGAAGGAAGCTTCCTCCAAGGCTTTACACCCCCCTTCCCCTTGTGCCTCCTCCCTGGGAACCGGTGTGTTATCAAGGTGCTGCCCCCGTCATTGTTCTGGAGCACCAGGTCCAGAGTTTGGGGCATTCTGCGGTGGCATGCTCATCTGAGGGTTCTGTTGAGCCCTCAGTATTTGACCCAGATCCCGTGCCATATTTTGGACCTGGCGCTCTAACTGGGAAACCCGCTCAGGCTGATACGGGGCTCTATTTTCTCCCCTGGGCTGATCCCGGGAAGGGTAGCTAGCTATCCCTTCTCTGGTAGTACCCCTGGTTGGGAAGATCTTGGTACCCCTCCACCCTTGGCCTCCCCTCTCCCGGATTAGGTTGTCTGGGCTCAGGGAATTGGGGAAAGAAGGGTGGAGGATTTTGGGGCTGGAAATTGAGTGGATACCTGGGGAAAAAGTTCTGCCCAGGATTTGGAGAATTTCTGCCCTCCTGAGGGAAGTTAGGAGGGAAGTTCCCCGGGTCAGGTGCTTGGCTGGATCCCCCCCCTTGGGCTGGAGGAGTCCACACATAACCCAGGATTGGCCGGGTTCCCTTGTAGCGGGGACTTACATAGTCAGGGGAGCGGGGGACCCCATTTGTGGGACTACCTCCTCGACTCCCTGTCTGTGACTGGCCCGAGGGCCTTCTGGGCTGTGAATTATTTGGTGCAGGCAGGTTTTTAGGCCCCCCCATCTCCAAATCTAAAACGGGGGCAACCTTTACCTCTGCCACCTTGGCAGCAGCAGGGGTGCTGTTGGTTTTGGGGTTTTTCGGCGCGTTATTTTTATTTTCGATAGGCTTCTGCACCTCATAGATCTGGGTAGCCTGTTCAATGACCCAGTCTAAAGATCTTTTCTCATGAAAATCTATCACGAGCTGGGTCATTATGTATTTGGGCAAGGCATGGAAAAATGTATTGACAAATTCTCTGCTGTCTGTGCGCACCCTTCTGGTGGTCTGCGCAAAGGCACGTTTCAGTTCTTGCACAAATTCTTGTGGGGCCTGATCCTCCCCTCATTTCAAATTGTAGGCTGCCTTGCGAGCCTCTTGGGGATTTCTGTGCACAGAAAAATGTTTCAAGACGGCCGCCCTATAGGTGGACCACCTTGAATGATTTTGGTCCTCCAGCCCCGCAAAGAAACTGGAGTACTCTGGGGAGAATGTCCACTTTAAATACTGAATACAGCTTTGGCTGTCCTTCAAATGAAAGGTCTCCATCATTTGCTCATAGAGCTCCAAGTGTTCCCAAACAGAATACTTGGCGTTCTTATGATAAGGCGTGATGACACTCCTGATTGCCTTTATCTCTTTCAATGGGTCCTTAAGCAAGGCCCTTTTTGCCTTATTGGCCTTTTTGGTTTGGGTAACCCTGGTCCATTCATCCTCTGACTCAGAGGCACTGCTCCCAGAGGTTCCTGTATGATCTTCCAAGTTTTCCTGGATTCTGCGAGCCTGGGAGTGGCTGGCAGAATGTGGGGACCTGGTTTCCTGTGTCCTTTACCGCTCAGAGGAGTCTTCAGATCCCTCCTCGCTGCCAGGATTTGATGGGTACCCCCCCCACTGACCTAACTGGGCAGAGGTTTTCAGGATGCCCTTAATGGGCCTACTCTCCTGGGGTTCCCCACTAAATTGCACTGTGCTTGGGTGCCCATACCCAGATGCCCGCCCCTCCATACCTGGGTGGTACTGGCCTGTGAGCCCCATACTTTTGGCTGGATAGTAATCTGCCATCCCTGTGGCCCGATGCTCATGTGCGCCAGGGGACATGGGGGTGGCAGAGTCCAGGGACTGAGAGAGATAAAGGCCTCTGGTACTAGGGCTCCTGAGGTTATGCTCAGGAGTTTCCCTTTCCCAGTGAACCTGTTCTCTATCCGCCCCTGCTCCCTGTTGCAATGCAAGAGCCTGCGCCTTCTGTTCCTCAGTTAAGGCCTTACTAGACTCTATCAGTCTCTCCTGCATCGCTACCTGTTGTTGGAGCCTATCCTTGTGCTGGCAGAGAGCCTCATTCTCTATCTGCGTTTCCTGATTGGTCCTGGAGCACTGGGCCAGTCTTTGCTGCAGGAGGGTTACCTCCTGAGCTGTGTCCCTATTGGCCTGCTCCTGTCTTGCCAGAGCCCCCTCCACCCTCCTGGTGTGCTCTAGCAAGTCCTGGTGTTCTTTTTGGAGGTCACCCAGTCCCTGGTGGGCCAGGTGATTTTCTTCCATTTTTCTTCTTAAGTGGCAGACTTCCTGGCCTAAGGTGTCCCTTTGAATTAGTGACGCCAGGTCGTCCCTTTGCCTTTGGAAGGCACCAGCTTTCTGGCGCTCCTGATCAAACTCTGCCTGGGTATCCAGGTCTTTCAGGATCAGTTTATTGCTCTCCTCTTTCTCTCTGTCTAGTTGGATTTGCAGGGTGGCTACCTGCTCTGTGCATGCCCTGTTGAAATTGATCTGTTGCTCCAGCATTTTCTGGCTCTGCAGTAGGGAGTCCAAACTGTCTTGGCGTTCCTTCTGCAAAGCCAGAATTCTGGTATCCTGGTCTGTCTTTTCCTGTTGCAGTATATCCATGTCCTCTTTTATTTTAATGATATACTGCCTACTATCATTTTCTGACTCCTGGCTCCTCTGCAGCCTCTGCTCAGAAGAGACCAGGTCAGATTGGACCTTCTCTAACGCCATCTGTCGCCTATTTGCTGGATCTTTGCTTTCAGTACATTTATCCTGCATGTCTCCCATATATAGGTACAGGTATGCCGCTATCCTGGCAATCTTATTGTGTTCATCTTTGGCTTTAGGAGCCATATATAGTTCACTCAGGGCCACATGTAATGGACCCTGATCTCTCCATCTGTCTGACCCTGTTTCAGTGACCTGTTGCGCGATGGCCTGCAACCAGACCGTTTGGTCCTGGTGAGTCCATTCACCTCTCACAAATAGCTTATGTAAGAGGTGCTCCCTCGCTATTTTCATGTCTACCAAGGTCGTCATTCTAGAGATTGATCTCTGTCCTGACTTACAGAAATTAGTATTTTATTTTTGCAAAACAGACCTTTTCCATAGAGTGTCCCTTTGAAGAGTGCTTTACGGCGTAAAACAGCGTTGTGATCCGACCGGATGTATGTATGCCGTCAGTTAGCACGCTGTATTAAGCTGCACAAGTGATAGGTCTAACCCAAACGTCCGGCTCGAGCCCCAATTTGTAAGAAGATTCAATCCAGCACTACAGCCAAGTCAATGCCTAGTCTGGGATACTGAATGGAAACCCTTATTGATATATCTTTGTGTCCAGTTGATCAGTTCTGGATGACTACCCCTATATAACACCCCTCTCTTGGAATCCCCCTGACCCCATTGAGCCAAGAAGTAGTTCTGTTTTGCAAGTTTAAAAGGTTTATTTGAGAATTTAAACAATATATATATATATATATCACACTTTATAATAAATTAATAATTGAATATCACACTTAATCTGAGCAGTAATCAATAGTGGATAGTCTGGCACTAGCACACTTCTTTATAATCAATGATGAGTGGTTATAGGATGGATAAGATAGCAACAATACTTTTATGGTTTCAAATAGATGCAATGTGGAATGAAAATGCAGTACAGAAAATAACTTGATAGGATTTAAGCAAAAGGCAATGTAATCACTTTCGTGTCACCGCCTCCCTTTACGCAATGGAAGGAGATGAAGAGGAGAGCACTCAGTTCTTAGGAATGCAATCAAATAGAATTCAGTTCAATTCCCCCCCCAGCAGCTTATACAACAGATAGGAGTTTTGAAACACAGACCCAAGTGCTTTGAATGTGGTGGCAATGAAGTGACAAATATGCTGAAAATGCTTTTAATTCCCTTTAGGAGACTCCGGGTGAGTAGTAGCTACTTGGGATGAGTTCAGGCTCACTTTAGCAATGATTCAGAGATGGTGATTAAGAGGCAGACAAATTTTTAGCAACGAAAGAAATGACTGCTGATGGTTACACGTGGCTGCATTTTTAACCAAATCGCAAATCGCGGCAAAATTCGCGAGTGCGTGAATCGTGATTACGGCAAAAGTATAAGTCGTTTCTAAGCTTGATGGAAAGCAGAGATTCTAAGCTTTCAGAGGAAAGTTGAATCAAGTTCCTAGCACAAACGGTTACAGAGTTTTGAACGATTTTGTGAAGGTTGTTTTTCAGATTTGAAATTTTAAAAGTTCAAAGCGACAGGTTACAGCTTTGCAGCTGCAGAATTGACAAATGACAGTGGTGCAGCTTTACAAATGACAGGTGACAGTTAGGAGGCAGTTCTGGTTAGATTAAAATAGTTTGGATTAGATTATTTTGACTAAGAGATTGGTTCTGCACAGTTCTGCTAGGTACTCACAATATATTTTTGAAATAGGCCTCGCCACGGATCTGGTCAGGTTTTGGACTGGACTCCGGTTCTGGTCTCGGCACTTCACAGTGATCTGGGTCAGCTCTCTGGTTCTGCTAACAGCGGTCTGGGTCACTCTGAATCTCTGGCCTCTGGTTCTGGATACTGCTCTGCTTTCTCTGGGTACAGCACTGCTTCTGGATCTTTCTGGCACAGGGTTTTAGGCCAGAATCAACAGCTGGGTCCGGCTGTGAATAGTCTGCAAATGATTTTTGGGCCTGCTGACAAATACTTTTGCTTGCAGTGGGCCTTCTTGGTTCAAAGTTCTGTAGTCTCTGTTTAGAGTGGAAGTCTAAGTGTAGGATCTCTGGATGTGAAGTCGTCGGTCAGCATGCTCCGCATCAAATGGAATTGAATGTCTCTACCTGTCCCAGCAGTCTCTTTTTATGTGTTTTGAAAGTGGGTGTGTGCCTGGGCCTAGCTAAGCCTGCCCCTTTCTACTTGTCATTGGCCCAATTCTCCCCTCTCCCATGATTGGGGGAAGGAAATTTGAGTCAGAGTGATGCTGTCGGTTTTATGGGTCAGAGGATCCTCCCCTGGTCAGTTTGCCCACAAATCTATATTTGATTCAAATACATATTGCACAGATACACAGTTGTTTAAAATTACATGCACCCATCACATATCACATGAGGTATGCACTGTTCAAACTCTGCTCTTCCTGAGGGCTTGCATTCAAAAATGGTAACTTATTTTCGATTTTAGTGGGTTATGCATCCTTGGTTCTTCATTAAAAGTTATACACATATACACAGGCTGTCCATACCTACTCCAGTAAATTCCCATATCTCTAGCTTAAACACAGAGTATGTGGTGTCAATAAATAGCGGGGTTTTGCCCCAGAACATCACACAAATTGGAGTTTGGGCTTGAATCGAAGGTACATTTTTTAAATTAAGGCTCTCAAAGTTATGCATTCCTGTCATTTGATTACAAAGAGTTGTCAGTGTTTCTGTAAAATATATATTTTGCTTTCAATTCAGTTCTCAGAGTGTTGGAGTCCGCCCTCAAGACTTGGGTGGGTCAGTGACCATGCCTCTGCTGGCAGGCAGGCCTTTGTTGACAGGAAACAGTCAAAATCAACATATTCTATTCAAGTGCAAGAGCCTATTTTGTGGTCTCCAGGAGGCTGAGGTCAGCAGACCAGGGGGTCACTTTGCATTTGGTTATTATGACCATGTGATATCCTGGGCTGTGGTGTGAATCTCTTGAGGTGAGAGGGTTTCCCAGGCTTCTGGCCTCTGGGAACAACAGGTGGCTAATTTTTGATTAAAATGCGGCCTTTGAAGTCAGCTGAGTCAAATTCCTTTGTCAGCAACTGCACTCAGTTCTCCTGTCAGAGTTTAAACCGCTAGCGCCGCCTTGAGGATTTTGTTGGTACTGCATCCATTTTTGGGATCTTTCTTGGATTAATGCATTCCAAACAGGAATGGTTCTTACATGATAGTAAATAATCCTTGCTTAACATTGTTTTGATGGGGCTCCTTACAGTAAAATGGTTATGTGGAACCCCACAAAAGGGTTGAATCTTTAAAGTGGTCCGATGAGCCACGATTTCAGCAACTTTTTGATATCAGTAAGAGTGTATTTTGTTATCAAAGATCTTTCTTTACACTGGTGGGCGGCAAGTTAGGTAACCATTTTGGTGTGCACACAAACTGCGTGGTTCTCCTGGATTCTGGCGCACATGTGGGTTTTTTGGTCATCTTGGATTTCCTAAGCCCACAGCACCAAATGTTGCCGCATGATAGCTCAAACGTGGGTCAGGACACCCAACACGTTCCAAGCGCAACCGTCACATTCAAAGAATTGGAGAATGAGAAAACGTGCACAAGCAGACACCAAGGAGTAATTTGCCTCAAGGAACCATTTCTTGTCATCAAGGGGACGCGATATGCAGAAAACAAGTGGCACGAAGAAACAATTGAATGCAAAGTAGAAGCCCTTCGAGGCCCATCAAATGACACTTTCCAATGGATAAAAGAGGTATGTGACCCCATCTGGTCGTGACATATCACAAAGCTAACGTGGGTCACAGCATACAGAAAGAGGTGCCACATGAGCTGTTCTTCCATGGGGAGGGAAGAGTGAACATGGGAGAGACAAAGAAATGCAACAAGACGGTCATAATACCTGACATGAAGAAAGGCACCGCTGCACTGATGGATATGTACTGGATTTGCGGCAAACAAGCTTACCTGCACCTCCCCGCATCGTGGAAAGGAACTTGTGCTCTAGCCACCCTCCACACAGCCCTGATGGTAATACCAGAGAGCCACATCCAAGGGTCAGCATGGCAATCGGCTGGCATATCGGCAGCAGAGCAATCGGCTGGCATATCGGCAGCAGGGCAATCGGCTGAACCATCGACAGCGCCCCAACTAATAATAACAGAAGCTCCAGTGTATGAACTATTGTCATAATATGAACTAAAGAAAAGATTGACACAAAGTTAAAGATCCTCCAATTACATCTCATCCGAATCATCGAAACTCCTTGCTGAGATCCTGCAGAAATACAAGCTCTTTTCATCAGCAGAGACATTCTTCGCCTCACTTCTTGTTCCAGGACTGCAAGCACGAGCGAACGCCAAATGGTTGCAGATAGTGCGCTGGGAGCTCATTCAACTGGCTAACGACACTGAAGAGGGGTTCAACGTGATAAAAATAGAGCTCCGCGCACTGCACCTAATGACAATGCAAAACAGATATGTCCTAGATCTCCTCATGGCGATGGACGGTGGTGTTTGCCGAAAAAATTGGGGGGGGCGTCTTGCACTTTCGTGCCAACTGAAGATGCTGATAACGAGACACTCTCACATGTGATAACAGCAGTACACAACCTAGGAGAAAGAATGAGAACGGAAGGAGGAGCAGAAGAAAGCACATGGTTCGACAATTTGTTCAGCTGGATACCATCATGGGTAAATGTGGCAGTGAAAATACTGATCCCTATCATCGTCTTTATGTTCCTGTTCTTTTGTGTGTGCGAACTGGGAATACAGTGTTGTGAGAAAAGCATGCCAACCTCAGCTATGATGATGGCAACAATGGGCCGACCGACAACGGTAGCTACCATGATAGATGCACAAATGCAAACAGGGGAATACACTACACCACAATACAGGATGACAGCAATTTACAGGTAATATGGGGATATAGTTGATAATTTGCATCATACAACGATAAAAGAACCAAGGGAGTATGGGTAGATCTAGATGGGGATGGAGGAATTTACTTAATGTGTACACCAGTTGAATATGCCAGAAGAGGAAATAGCCTAAGAAGTGTATGCAGAGCATGGATGCCCATAAAAGGCACCCCCGCGTGGGACGAGGCTGTGGCGGAAGCTGAGTACTACTGAAGGGAGAATGAAAAGAATAAAAAGTAGAAGTATGTGTTACTTTAGATGTAACGAAAGGGGGGAGTGTGTGGGAGCGAGGGGCCAATGGGCCCCTCTCTCCCATCACTTCTCAGTACAAAACTCGGACCAAGTGCCTCTAGTGGTGGGTATGCCCCTCGCCCTTATGCGATGTTAACTTTGGGTTACATTCGCATAGATGGGACCACCGAGCAGGACACGGGGCATCCATTTTTTGTACCCCCTTTCGACTCCATCTTGGTGACCAAGCCTCAATGCGATAGTACAAAATGCCTCTCTCCCTTTTGCCCGCCGCAGTAGCTCGGAGCACATGGCCCCCACCCTCGTTCCCACTCCAACTGGAAAACTCTGCAGCCCCATTCTCACGCTGAAGCCGGAGCTGCTTGCAACAAATAATACATGTAACACATCCCTTTTCCTCTGAGATCACTGTCCTGCATGTGAACCAACATGAGCCAAGCACATAGCTCGTCCATCTCCACAAAAGTGTCCTTGCCCTCTTAACCTCGCCAGTTGAAACATATTGCCATTCTAACCCTGTGTCCTTGAAAGGCATTCTTTTCATGTGCTAAACTGCCATCCATGCTATGAAGCCCACCCAACAGACCCTCAACTAACATTAGACCCCTGCTGCAGTATATTGTGCCCAATACTAACAAATGCCACATACCTGAGATTCTTGTGAGACTAACCCTATAGTTCAATGACAGTATTATAGTGGTCAAGGCCCGTAAACCTGTGACCTGTATAGCCCAAATGTTGTAGATGATACAAACTCTTGAGTGATTTGTACAATGACATGATACACTACTGAGGGTCTTTTGATCAACCATTATTTAGTGCATGCATTACTCAGAATGTATTTTCTTAGTTTAGCTTAGATAGTGACCACCGTGTTTCACAGCGACCTGACCTTCACCCATCCGGAGCACAGATGTCTGACATCAATCCTCCCGCCAACCAAGCAACCAACCCGGAGGAAGAGATGATGCCCACACCTAAGACACCACCCCGGCTGACCAATCCAGGTCCAACATAGCATCATATGTTAAAGATGTCAATGTACTATATAAATGTGTTGTAACCTTGATGTGGTCAGAGCGCTCTCAGAGATCTAGATAAACTTTTCCTTGAACTCTCGCAGCCTGCTCTTTTGTGCCTTATTCCCTGTCCAGGGAGTGTTTGTATTATTCATTTTTTCACGTAGAGTCGGGGAGGGCACAAACATTACACAAAGGCATTATTTCAAAAGTCTGTAAGATCTATATAAAAAAATGGAATTAATAAAAAAATAATACTGTATGAATGAGAATAAATAAATTATAACACAGCTGTGAAAGAAAGAAGGAAAGAAAAAAGAAAGAAAGAAAGAAAAAAGAAAGAAAGAAAGAAAGAAAGAAAGAAAGAAAGAAAGAAAGAAAGAAAGAAAGAAAAGCTGTCTAACCCATATTCCACAACTAGTAATGTGTTACTCGTCCATTGAACTAACTTTCAAGCATCAAAGAAAACATGCTAGCAAACATGGACCAAGAAACATTCCATTCTATTACAATGCACAGTGGTGCAATGTGATATTTACCGAGATGAAAATCCATCAAACATTGGATAATGGTGAAGTTTATCAGATAAATGAACATTACAGTACTGAGTACATTGGGTGGAATTCGATACAAACTTTGAGAGCAGCGATCGATGAAATTAGAGAAGTAAATATGTGACCTACCCTTACATGGATGCACAAATGAGCTGATTCAGCTAGCAGGGGAACAAGTGGCTTTGGAACAGGTATCCGTGGAAAGGTATCCGGGCAACATGTAGCTCGATGATGTTATACCTTGTAGATCTCTAAGATGTTCTCCTGGTAAATGTCAAGGTGCTTATAAAGGCTTAGAAAAGTGAGTGTGTATGTGAACTGACACCTACTGCGCCTCGATGCCAATCTTTCACTTCTGCCACACCCACCCTCCCAGCACCTTTGAGAGTGCACATGCATAGACATGCTCGTACACCATATATGCCAATGGGTAGAAGGTTGAAACACAAACGCAAAAATATTGTGTGAGAGGTTTTTGTAAAAGGAAACTGGCATTCTTTTTTGGGCCATGCGTGCCAGTTTGATGTGTAACTTCAATATGAGGCTGGTAGTAGTGAACTATTGCTGAATATATATTTTTTTATGCACTATTTGCATCACTTTTCCACCAAAATACCCACTGTTTTGTAATGTTCAAACTGTGCCACATTTTCTTTGGTGCCTGAGAAAATATTAATGCCCAATAAGACCCTTTGCATAGGTGCAACTTCCATTGGTACTATGGAGGAGGATGGATGTTGACAAGGGGAGCGCAAAAGGTCCAGAACACTGCTCAGTGGACAAAAACATATGTTGATTACAGGTTAGGGGGTCTTGAAGCAGGGATTCTGGAGAAACTGGGTCTGGCCTGGCCATGTGTACAACGGATATCATGGGGCTGGAAGGAAGCTGCCAGCAACTGCACGAGAGTTCATCAGACAAGATGTAGGTCTCCAACACATGGATCTGAGAGCTCACAATAAGGGCAGTCAGTGAGCTACGGAGGGCCACTTCCAGTTTCATGGTAGACGTGCTAAAAAAGCACAGAACTATGACAATTATGCATATCGGTTGATTTGTGACAAATATAGTGATTGTGTTTGGTTTGTTACTGTTATGTTTAATTGAAGCCACAGACTTTTGTTGCAAAAATCAAAACAAAGAGTCTGCATGATTTTATATGATGCGTAATGTATATTTCCTATGCTACAAAGAGGGTAGCTATTCAACAGCTGGTGGCACCTTGTGCGTCCACAACCACCATTCATAGGTGTGAACTGCCATCGATACTGAGGAGGTGTGGCAGGAGGATGAATGGACTTGAAGTGTGGAGTCTGGAGACACTGGGTCTGGGGAGGCCATGTGAACAATGCACCCATGTGAAATAACCCTTTGAGGTGCATTGTGTTTGACAACGGTAGTGTTCCCACCTACACAGCACCTTTGGGTGCACACAGCCGTAGGTCTGAACTGCCATTGATGCTGGGGGTGGGTGGATGGGCATGAGGCGAGCGAAAAAGGCCCGGAGCAGTAGTGAAGGTATACAAACTTAGGTTGATTGCTGGCGGAGGGTTTTGGAGAGGGGAGTCTGTAGACCCTGGGTTTAGGTGAGGTTATGTGAACAATGGTCCCCTTGCGTAAAATCCCTTTGAAGTGTACCTGGTGTTTGGGGAACTTCAGAGTTGCCACCCACACAGTACCAGAGGAGGGATACTCGAGGTGGGGTGGATGGGGACAAGGTGAGTGCAAAAGAGCACAAACCATTTTTTCATGACAACTATTGACGAGTGAGCATGTTCTTGACTCACTGATGAATTCAAACTACTATTCGTATGTGCTCATTTGCATTTTATTTCATTTGGTGATCTTGATGGCACAAACAATCTACACATTGTATACTTGAGGTTGCAGCACTGTTTGTGAGAATCCCCTGTAACGTCCGCTGTCACTGGGGAATTTTGCGTGAATGGCTCCGACTACACAGGCGGGTATTACTTGTCGAACGCAGAATCCAATTCTCCCAGAAAGTCACCATGTAAAGGAACGGTAGGCTACTAGCCTGTACCACCTGTGAAGAAAAACATACATATTGTAATTAACTAAACCGGATAAGTGTACCACCTTACTTGAAAGTGCATCCTAAATTGTATGGCATAGTTGCCCTTAGAAAAGTAATTTTCTGCAAAATTGACATTGGTTTTATGAAGTGTAGACACATTACAACGGTGAACACTGATTCAGGACAGAACTGTTTGGGACAAAGAGAAATATTGATTTTTTTTCTTGAAAGTGACAGACAGGTAAGCGATGAACATTGTGATTTCCAAAAAGCGAGATAAATGTATTTAATTTACACACTACATTCATTTGTCAGTGATCGATCAAAGTTGGAGACAAACATGAAATGGTAGTCATCTCAGTGATCAAAATCACATCACATCTAGAGGAAACTTACTTGTTACTTGGATTTCGAGGCCAAACTGTTGTGCAAAGTTCGTTCATAAGCACCATCATAATCCTCAACATTGACTTTGTGAAGTCATGCAGCTCGGTAACGCATAGTGGTGGTGTGTCTTCGTTGGCTATGTAGGACATGCATCCGCGTTTTCTCGGCAGCAGCAGTTCTCTGCCTCGGTTAGCATGACCTCGCAATCATTGCAGGTAACACCAGGTTGAAACATCGTCCATGCAACCAGGCTCAGGCTCATGCTCCAGTGATTAATTTTCCCAACTATCGTCCGATTCGCCATCATTTACGCATCTCTCTCTTTCCCTTGGTTCCTCCTATGAATACTTAGGCTCGTACTGGTACGGCTGTATTGTTGCCATTATACGACAAGTATTTAGAATAAATGCAAGTAACGAGTGTAATCAATTATGCTAGTGCAAGTACCTGTTCACAGGGGCTTTGTAAAATACAGATAGCTGAACAGAGCAGTAACGATTACTGGGCGATCTAAACTAAATACGGTGAAACGATTTACAAGGCAGCTGCAATGCTGTCTAATCTGAAAGGGTCTGTTTATACTAGCTGAGGAAAGAGGCGTCCTAGCATTCCATGGAGATACGTCAATAGCTTGCACACAGAGAACGTTGACACAAGATGTGCTTTGGCGATGCCTCAACGGATGAGATTAGCACAAGATGACTGCAACCAACCCATGGTTTTTGCATTTGTAAAAGTGCAGAAAACTAAGGTAACATGTATAGGAAAAACATTTAGGATTGATTGCAGTATGCATAAAAAACATGCCGGAACGATCGGGATAATAATATTTTTGAGTGCACTTCCCCTTTAATACAAAGGGGAAACGAGTTCCAGGTTTTGGGCGGTAGAAGAGAGGAAGAACAGAAATATGACTGAGAGCTGGGATGCTGAGGAAAAGTTAGAGGAAACAGTGTTTGAGATCGAAGAATGAATGAAGAATGCTACCAGCAAATGAGCGAAGAAGATACTGAGGAGCCAAACCATAAAGACACTTAGAAACAATACATAAGAAAGTAAACTGAAAACAGCTTCAAAAGCCACACAACAGAGAGAAAGAAGATCCGCACATATAGAATCCTTCAGGGAACGACAGCAAATGAGCTGGATCTATGAATTGTAGATAGAGTGGAGCGGGGTAAGTTGATAAGCTGGAAGAACAAGAAGAAGGACAGAACCATAATCAGGACAAGAACATATCATAGAAGAAACAAGAAGCTTAGTTACATGATAGGAAAGAAGTGGTCGGACCTTGCAGATGTTATATAAATGAAATTGACAAGAACAAGGAATGTGAGTTATATGAGAAGCAAAAGAGAGACTAGTATGAAATATGATGCCTAGATTCTGTGACGAGTTAGGGATAGAAAGATGAGAGGTGGGAAGGAAATACAAGAAGGTAAAGCATAGCGTGTGATCTGTGAAGAAGGGAGGAAGATAACTTCAGTTTTTAAAAGAGTTTTGAGGAAGAACGTTTGCAAACATCCATGAATCAATGGCTAGAAGGAAGACAAGCAGAATTAGAGTGAAGAAAATCAGAGTAGGATAAAAAAGAAACAAAGAAACTAAGGTCTCTAAATCATCGGCATAGAGGTAATAAGAGTGATGAAAAGAAGTAAATATATAGCAAAGAGAGGAATAGGATAGAATGAAAAAAGAACAGTACCCAGAGCAGATCCTTGAGGAACATTGTATTGCAGTGATAGTACAAAGGAAGATGGACCAGCCCATGAAACGTAATAAGAGCGGTTGGAAAAATAGGATGGAAACCACTCATGCACAACTCCAGAAATATCCACTTCAGAAAAGGTAGGAGAGAATAGAGTGATCAACAAAGCCATAAGCTGCAGACAGATCCAATAACAAAACAAGAGAAGAATGTTTAGTATGACGAGCAGAGAGAATAGAGACACTAACATAAAGCAAGGCCATCTCTGTTGAGTGAAAACGGTGATGTCCTAGCTGATCGTGTCAAAGAAGCAAATTCTGATGGAGGTGGGAAGAGACA
This sequence comes from Ambystoma mexicanum, assembly GCF_040938575.1. Classification (NCBI taxonomy): domain Eukaryota; kingdom Metazoa; phylum Chordata; class Amphibia; order Caudata; family Ambystomatidae; genus Ambystoma; species Ambystoma mexicanum. Next base: position 955,661,666 of record NC_090941.1, read on the forward strand.
TGGGTGTATGCCACTCTTCCCTGAGATGTAGAGAAGAAGAGAGACTGGGCAGAAACTGGATGGGGAAGAGGGATCCAGTGAGGAGGTTTTCAGAATAGGAATAATAGTTTCATTTTTAAAGCAAGAAGGAAGAGTCATATTGCACAGAGAAATGTTAAATAAAATGGTGTAATAGGAATAATAAGAGGGAAGACTTCAGGAATAAGAACAGATGGAAGAGGGTCAAAAGGTACGGCAGTATGGTGAGCATGAGCTAAATGTCCAACCATCTCTGAAATGGCGAGCAGAAAGGAGGAAGACATAGGGCCTCATTACGACCCAGGCGGTAAGGGGTTTACGGCAGCGTTAACAGCGCCGACCCTTACCGCCTGAGTACGAGGTCCCTTAGCGCCATGGCGCTTTTAACACCTGCTTTTAGCAGGTGTTAAAATCCATGGCGCTAAGGGACCATGGAGTTAATTACGCCACCGTAATTTACGGTGGCGTAATTAACGCCTTCCCCACTCCCATTATGCCCTATGGGGCAAAAATGGGAATGGGGAAGGGTAAATGGGGATTGGGGACTTACCGACCCGCCAAGGTCGGAATGGGGCAGTAAGTCCGCCAACCACCATGGCGTAAACGTAGTTTACGCCCTGGTGGTAAAGTCACGGCCCAGGCGGTAACTTACCGCCTGGGTCGTAATGAGGCCCATAGAGTTCAAAACAGCAAAGGTCTTAGAGGAAACAGAATAACACGTGATGCTAGCCATAAATGAAGAATGTAGAACAGCAACTTTCTAAGTGAAATAAGAAGCATTGTCAGTGGCAGAAAGGGAAGAGGAAAGAGAAGGATCAATTGGGGGGAAAGAAAGAAGGTGATTGTGTTGTTGAAAAAGGCAAATTTGGTGGAAAGAAAGAGTAGTGAAGAGATCAGTATAGTATTGCATTTAAGCATCAAAAAAGCAAAGAAATGTAAGAAGTATGGAGAGAATTCAGAGGAGCAAGGGCAAAAGATGAGTTGGATTTTTGTCAATAGCGTTCCACTCGGCTAAGCAGGCAGACAAGGAATTGAAATGTATGAGTAAGCCAGGGCTGAGGTGATGGATTATAAGGGGAGAAAGTTTTGGCCAGAAACATGTAATGAAGGGAAAAGCTTCGCCAGCAGTCAGAGATGATAGTTCAGTAAGAGTTAAAAGAAAGGAAATGAGAGGAGAGACGAAGGTAGAAGCATTGAAAGATCATAGCTCATGACAAAGTATTATGGAAGTCTGAGGGCGAAAGTAGGTTCAAGTGTTACGAATTAAAGAAACAAAGAGTAGGAAATGAATGGAAGAATACAAGGAGGTTGAAGATGAATTAACAGTAGAACATATCAGATCAAGGGGGAGATAGAATGGTGCGAAGGAGGAACTGATATGTGATGAAAATGATAGGAATGAAGAATAGAAATAAATGGAATACAGCTATGAATGGATGAAAGATGGAGATATATTAAAATCTCCCAAGAAGATAGTAGGAGAATTAATCAGAAGTAAGTGAAACAGAAGTGTGTCAAGATCATCACAGAAGCATGATGAAGACCCAGAGGGTTATAGATTAAAATACAAGTAAGGGAATGCTGGGATTTAAAGGAAAGCAAGGCAGATCCAAGGGAGGTGGGGAACAGGACCATGAAACATGAAAAAGTATGCCAGTACCTCCACCGGTAGAGAGAGGAGAATGGGAAAACACAGAGCAAGAGGGAGAAAAAGCAACAACAGAAGCCATATTTGAAGGAGATAGCTACGTTTTTGTTGAACATAAAAAACGTGGTTCAATCAAAAGAAGAGATAAATAATTAAATGACCTTTTTGCAAACAGGCTGGGCATTCCGTAGGGTCACAGAAATTACCAGTTTGTTACAAATAGAAATAGTACGATAAGAGCAGGAAAACGTACAAGGAAAACAGCAAACTTTAATAGACCAAGTAAAAGTAAATATAGTGAAGACAATAATACAGCACAGAAAGAAAGAAACAAACTGTACATATGAGAATGACCCGAGAGCTGGGGGCAACCAGGATAAGTCAGCAGGCTTAGGAATCCACTTTGGGCAGCGTCCCAAATTGCCAGTGAGCGCAACCGTAGACATAACTAGAGTCAAGATGGACAACAGAAAGCCATAACTCAAAAGAAGGGAGGAAGATAACTCAGTTTTAGAAGGTATAGTGCACTCTCAGCACAGACAATTGCAGACAATTGCAGACAGCTGAGACCTGTCCAGGGCTTCCCCGGGGCTTTGCCCCAAAGTGTGTGCCTTTAAGTTCTTCCAGCAGAGGAGCTGCACAGGTCTTGATTGACAGTGAGGGCAAGCCAGGTGGATGGGTTATAACATATGTATTTGTAAATAGAAATCATTCAGCTGCTTACTGAGGGGCTTCAGTTTATAAATTGTAAAAACATTTTTAATATTTCATGAAGCATCCATTGTATGCAAATGAACATTGAACATAACTCATTTTAGAGTTAGCTGGAGTTCTCCATTAGAAGAGATGCATTTTCACCTTCAGTTTGATTTCCAGCCATTTGCAAAAGTTAACTGTATTGCCTATAAATAAATAATTAGATTATTCTTATGATGCAAGAGGCCAATTGGCTATGTTTGCTCTGGCAGTTATGTGAGGGAACATAGATTGGATCCAAATGACATCACCATGATCGGCCATGGTCACTGTTACCTTTTTGAATCATTGGATGGTCTACAGGAATACGACCTCCCTGCTAGTTCCATTTTTGGATTGTGGGCAGCCTGAGCTTTGCATTGGGCTGGCTCACTTTTGTGAGGAGACCCAGATTACAATGTTGAGAAGGTTACACAGGTGACATCATCACGATTAATATGTTCACTGTAAATTGCTGAAATCAATGGAACGTCATTATGAAATGTACCTGCCGGTTATTGCTAAAGATCAGAACTAAGATTAAGACACTAACATCCCCAGCCCCGCATTGGCGGTTATAAGCATAGGCAGGGTTTAGATAAGCCTTATTTCAGTCTATAAAGCACAGCTCAAAAGATGAGCAGCACACAGAGTTCCCTGAGTTCCTGGTGAGCAGATCCTATGTGGAGAGGCCTGATGTTAACTGCAGGGTTGGATCGGAATCCTGACTGCTTTACCCAATTATTCCAAATTCTATATTTTGGGTCTGAATTAAGCCGTTTTTGTACCATTTCCTAAGCCTTTTGACACCCTTGTCAAGAACATATTGTTCTGCCCATCGTCTTAGACAGTAGGGTCCATGATGTATTTGTGTTAGGTTAGCTTCAACTATTCTCTGGAGCATGGATAAACACTAAGGGCCTGATTCACAGACGCATGTTATAATGGTGCAATCACATCGAAAAACCCTCTGTGAATCAGGCCCTAGGTTTGGAGTGCAGCAAGGTTAGGCAAAGCACATCTAAAAACCTCTGCTCCTACTTGCATTTCCCTGGCCAAGAAAAGTGGACCCACATATACCCGACATAGAACACTGCTTTCCAAAACATTGTATTCTAATAACAATACATAACGAGGGTTTATATTTAATGTTGTTGGGAAATATTTCAGTGTCTGTAAATGTGGTACCACATAGACTCTCCACTTCCTCCACGGATTTGGAAATGAGAGCAATGGATCAATACTGCTTTTACCCTGAACCTAGGTATTTGACCGTATTAGACAGCGATGTCTTTGTGCAAGTTTTACTAAACATTTTTTTTGTTGTTTAAAGCATGGACCGAGCTGGAGAGAAGCAGAGCGCTGTACAGAGTGTGGGTAACCAGCATTTGGCTGGCATCTTTTAACAATAGTGCAATACACTATTGTTAAAAGTGGATGGCATTTGTAACACGCCTATACACAAGTGTTTTGAGGCGCGACGTGGCAAGGGAGGGGAAAACAGAGGGAAGACAGACAACGAATTTACTAGGCCAGGTGTCATTTAGATCGCGCAAGTGCAGTGAAAGGAGCCTGAAAATGAGTTGTGTCATCCGCATAGCACATAAAGTTGGGGCAGTGAGCGGCAATGCAGTGTGCAAGAAGTTCCAGGTATTGGTTGAACAGCCAGGGAGAGAGGTTACACCCCCGTGGAACACCACAGGTAGACATGGAGATAGAGGAGAGGAAGGACCCCAGTTGGCCCTGGGAGGGTCGATTGGAGAGGAAAGAGGTCAGCCAAGCCAGGGCCTAATCGGTGATACCCAGGTTATCACGGAGATGGTTGATCAGGATTGCATGGTTGACCATGTCAAAGGTAGAGAAGAGATCAAGTAAGATGAGGACACAGGGGTGTTGGAATCAAGGTTGGAGTGCAGGTCTTCACGGATGTTCAGGAGAGCAGTTTCTGTGCTTCTGGCAGCTCTGAAGCCAGACGGATGGTCGTGAAAACAACCAACAGATTCAGTGTGGATATTAAGCTGGTCGATGGCCAGTTTCTCCAGGAGCTTGCCCAGGAAGGGAGTGATGGAGATTGGGCGATAGTTAGCTGGGCAGGAGGGGTCAGCAGAGGGTTTCTTAAGGAGGGGGTGCACAAGGGAGTGCTTCAAGGGGGATGGGAAGACTCCAGTGGCGAAGGAGTGATTGCAGAAATCATCCAGGGCATGGGCCAGGGAGTCAATATGCTCCTTGATAGTTTTGGAGCAACAGGGGTGAACCTGTTTTGATGAGACTTTCATAGATCAGACTTGTCTAGAAACCTAATCAGCATAGAAAAGGGGAAAGGCAGAGAAGGACGGAGGGGGGGTGGCTGCAGAAGGGCCAGAGGAAGAGCAAGGGATGGAGGGAGGGAGGCGACAGGAGGAGAGTGCAGACAGGATGTCCTGAGTTTTTTAAATGAAGTGAGAAGCCAGTGCCATGCAGAGGGACTGAGAAGAGATAGGAGAGGTAGAGACTACGGCAGGATTGGCTAGTTACTAGCAGATTTTAAAGAGTTCAGCCGAGTTGTTAGATGCTGCATAGATGCGGGCTTGGATATACGCTCTCTTCTTGGTGAGGACGGAGAGCCGGTATTGCCTTTGTAGCAGGCGACAGGCCAGTTTGTCAGAGGATGAACATGAAGCACGCCTTTTCCTCTCGGCCACCCTGCACTTGCGTTTTAGGGTGAAGAGATTGGAGTCATACCAGGAGTTGCACTTGGCTTTGGGCTTCAGGCGTATTATTCTCATGACAGGTGCAAGCATATCGAGAGTATCAGATATAGAAGAGTGGAGCAGGGAGAGGGCTGTGTCAAGGTGAGAGTCAGCCAAAGGGGGAGGAGAGGGTGAGGAGGTAGTGGCGAAAGCCTCATCTGACACGCGCTTCATAGGTCGAATGACCGAGAAGGTGGGTGGCAGTGATGGAGGTGGCTTGACCTGGGGTAGGGAGGGCGAGGTGGGAGGATAGGAGAAATTGATCACTCCAGGAGAGAGGAGTGGAGAGAGGTACAGAGAGGGGAAGGTCAGAGGAGATCAGAACATTGAGAGTGTGCCCTGCAGAATGAGTCGGGCCAGAGGGGAGAATGGTGAGTGAGAGAGAGTCACAGAGGTCGCGAAAGAGTCCAGAGGGGGGGCAGGAGGCAGCCAGGTGGATGTTGAAGTCGCCAAGAAGGAGGAGTTGAGTGGTTGAGACCAGGAGTGAGAAGGAGAGGTCAGCCCACTTAGAGAGGAAGAAAGATATCTGACCAGGTGGCCGATAGATAGTAGCCACAGTGAGGGAATGGCTTGGGAGAGAGAGAGCGGCAGACGAGGCATTCAAAAGAGGAGTAAGTCTGTGTAGGGGTGACAGAGGCAATAATCCACTCAGGGAAGATAATGGCAACACCCCCACCAGATCTGTTGGGCCTGGGCACAGAGAGGATCTTCTAGCCGTCAGGTAGGAGTGTGTCAAAGCTGGTGATAGAGCTGGCCGTGAACCATGTCTCAGTGAGACCAAGGACATCAAGGTCGAGTTCTTCAAGAAGGTGGCAGATATCAGAGGACTGTTTGACAGTAGAGCGAGAGTTAAGTGTGGCAATGTGAAGAAGGTTACCATCCTTGAAGGACTTCCGGGGAGGGGTACAGATCAGAGGTACGCCCTGCGGAGGTGTAGAAGGAGCCAGAGAGAGTGTGGAGAGGGAGGGGGAAGGCAAGGTAGTTGAGGAAGGGGCAGGAGGGACAGCAGGAGAAGAAAGGAAGTTGATGAGGCGCGGGAAGCATCTATCGAAGAGGTGAAGGTTGGCTTGAGGGCCTTTGACCAAGACGATCCCATTAGAGTAGACATTAATGATGACCTTGGAGGAGTAGAAGGAGGCCAAGAGGACATCCCAACGGGTGCCCCCATTAATGGGAGAAGAGGAGAAGGGAGAGAGCACAGAGACCATATGAAGGATCCATAGGTCAGGTGCAGGCACGACAAAGAGGATGGCGGTGAGAGTTTCATTGGAGGAGGCACTGGTGTAGGTGTCAGCGATAGGGAGGCCTGGGTTGGAGAGCAGGATGTCATTTTTAAACTTCTTCCTACCAGATTTAGTGAGGAGAGCAGGATAGTCGATAGAGAAGCAGTTAGAAAAGATAGGTGAGACAGAGAGCACCATAGACTAGAAGGGATAGAGGGGAGACACTTGCGAGAATAGGCGGACAGGATATGGAGCGTCAATCGTGTTGCACAATAGGACAGACTCTCAGGGTTAAGGGCTCAGAAAATGCTTTTAGAACCCGTGGAGAAGCCGCCTAAGTTTGAGAGTCCTGGAGCGAAAGCCTAGTTTTTTACAGCGCAATGTTTTATATATAGAACAGTGCGTATTACAACAACCGGTGGAGAGGCCACCTAAGTTTGAGAATCCTGCAAGTGGAGAAAAAGCCTAGTTTTTTACAGCACAAAATTTTACATACAGAACAGTGCGTGCACCCGGTTACCTGAAAGTAGGTATAAGTGCTTACTGTTCAGGGAGAACTACAAGATATAATAATGGGCTCTACCTATTGGCTGCTAGGAGCAAAAGAGCAAGAGGCACGGGTAGGGCTTTTGCAGCTCAAGCCACCAAGTGATGGAACAAACTCTCTAAACTTGTGCATCTGGATGAAAATGTACTGAGTTTCAGAAATACATTGAAATCTTTCCTTTTTGAATAACATGCTAACAATTTCCTCTCACGCTGTTTTTTCATCTGTACATACCTCCCTGTCTTTTGCCCCTCTTTTCTTCTGCGCCCTGATGCCTGAGGGCTTTCGGTGCATTATAAATGTATAAATGAATAAAGAAATAAATACATGCAGCCTTAAACAGTATCCTGGCTTGTATTGGAAGCCAATGTAGTTTGCGTAGGATTGGGGTAATTCAGTCAAATTTCCATGCTCCCGTAATAAAACATGCTGCAGTGTGGTGGATTGCTTTTAGGAGAGCTAAATGAGCAGCTGTCAAGAGAGCATTTCCCCCATTGATGAGTGAGAACACAAGGGCCTGCACTATAGTCTGGAAGTCCTGCAGCAGGATGAAGGGTTGATTATTTAAAGGGTAGCGCTTCTGAACCAGGCTATTTGGCTATGTGTTTCTGGAAGGACAAGCTGCTGTCAATGGTGAAGCCTAAGGATCTTTCTGAGTCTGAGAGTTGTGTATCAAATCCTTCTAGGCGCATATCATGGAGCAATGGTTGGGCAAGTTGTTTTTTTGTGGGCGGACCGATGTGTATGAATTCTGTCTTGGATGGGTTTAGTTTGAGGTATGCAGTCGATATACAGGATTGGATGATGGCTAGGTAATTGCAGAGACAAATGATGTCCTGCACACTATTTACCATCTTTAAGGAGAGTGCCCAGAGTCTTTATGTAAAGGTCAAAATGGATTGGTGAGAGGATGGAGCCTTGGGGGACACGGCAGGAGACCTGGAGTTGGTTAGAACACAATGAGTTAATTTGGATAATCTGGTGTCTGGCTGAGAGGTATGGTGTAAACCAACTGATGACAGCACCAGAGAATCCCATCCTGTTAGCAAGGAGGGAGAGAAAGATGTGGTGGATGACAGTGTTGAATGCAGCCGAGAGGTAAAGGAGGACAAGGAGCTTTGAGTTGCCGTTTCCATGATTTGGAGAGCATCATCCAACAGCTGGATGATGGCTGTCTCGATGCTACACTTTGTGTGGAACCCTGACTGATAGTCATTTAGGAGGTGGAGTTGTTAGACTCTGGTGAGTAGTTGTATAGCAAATACTTTTTCCAAGATTTTGCCAATAAACGGGTGCTTCGTAATGGGCCTGTAGTTGGCCAGGTTGTCTGTGTCTAGGGTTGTTTTTTTCAAACGAGGTTGTATGAGACCCATCTTGAGGGTGTCCCGGGAATTATCCTTCTGTGACGGAGGCATTGATGATGCTGAGGAGCGCCTCGAGCGCCGGGCGCGTTAATTGTTTAATGATGGAGGCCGGAATTATATCGTCAAAGTAAGAACTAGGTTTGAGGGAGGCAATCATTTTGAGGAGATACAGGGGAACAATAGTAGAACATTTGCTCCAGAGGGGCAGTGTGCGTGCCGGGGTGCAGGGGATGCTAATTCTGTGAGAGGTTGATTCGATGGTCTCTTGAATTTTGTTCTGGTACCTCAGGGTTGGGTGAGGGTTTGGTGCAATGATTTACTACTTCAAAGAGGGATTTGCTCCTGTTAGAGGCTTCTGCAATGGTGGTGGAGTATTAAGCAGCTTTGGCTTCAGTAATCAGAATCCTACAGTTTGCGTGCAAATATTTGAGGTTGGTGATGTCTCCCGAGTTATGCCTTTTGCACCACCATTTCTCTAGGGCTTTGATTTAGCGTAGGTTGGAGGTTAGCTCAGGGGTGTACCATTGGGCGGATGGTTTGGTCTTAGCCCGGCTGGATTTTAGGTGGGCATGAGTGTACACCAGTTTCAAAGTAGAGTTGCTGTATAATTCCTGGAGGCCGATGCATTCCCTGTGGTGGGGAAGTCTGCAAAGTGTGCTTTCAGTTCATTGACAGGAAATGTTTTGAATGAATGGAGTTGAGTGAGGGGGAATTTAGCCTGACCTTTGTGAGCCATAGTCGAGTGGGTGACTGATAATGGGATGGCGGCATGGTCAGACCAGTCAAGTGGGATAGGGTCTGCACAGGTGATGCAGGGGGATGTTAAGGATTTCAATCTGGTGACACACACCTTGGTCTCGGCCTAGTATGTAGCGCACAACTGAGATGCCTTGCTCCTTATTTTATGCAGATTCAATTTGAGATGGTAGATCACTCATATCCCACCCCCTTTTTAAAAGACCACGGGTCACAATGGCCCATGAATCAGGCTAGTTGGTGAAAATACATTTATTTATTTTCTTTAAATTCAAAAGAAATCATGCAGTTTTTAATGGGGGCCAGCAATCACCAATGGGGTGATAATCACAATGCAAATGGAATCAAGACACTTGGCTACCCTTCTCCTAGAACATATATACAGAACAATTGAATAGGAGCACTTTTTGATTTCAGGAAAGATAGCACCCAAGTTAAGATTCCCTCTGCAATGTTCCCTCAACCCATAGATAATCGAATTCTGAGTGGATGGAAAGAATCAGCAGGTAATCAGGAATAAGAGGACTTTAAACCCTTAACAAAGGCCTAGAATAACACTCGGAAATCGCAAATAATTAATTAATGTGTGGTTAAATTATAATATACATGTTTTATCACAATAGCGTGTATGTTATATCACTGGCAATCAGAAGACAATGGATCAGCAAAAGGCATACAATTCGAAAATGAGTGGAAAGTTTAGAACATGCTGCAGCCAAATGACACGTTGAAAAGTTGCAATTTTCTCAATTCCCACTTTAAATTACCCAAACGGTTTTTAATAAAAACAGGTGAAATATTCTGATTTGGAGTGGGGGATAGATATATATCACAGGGATACTACAGAGTTGACAATAGGTTTCTAGCTATGAAACTGGATGAGATATGCAAGATATAAAAAGGGTCAATTTGAGTAAAATGAAGCCGTGAAATAGGAAAGGAAATCAGTTGTGACAAGAACAGTTCTACTTTAAACTAGAGTATTCACACTAGACCACCAAATATGGACACAGGAAGATCCAACATTGATTTGCGAGTTCAACCCTGTCATCCCAGCGCCCAACCCTGTCGGAAACCAGTACAATCCCTCGAAATATGACTAATGGCTTAGGATTACCCAAGACACAATTGAAAAGAGATGGCGCTAGCACTTAAATGTTAAGGACAGGATACAAGGATAATTCTAACACTTTCAACAGGTTATTGGGGTAAGATAGGATTTCTTAGAGAGTGTAATAAGGACAATGGCAAGACAAGATCGGCTATGTATTTCTGAGGGGTAGGGATTATTCTCACAGTCCACTTTCTATTTTTGGGATTTTTGGACAGTCTACAGCGTGGTCCCCACATGGATGGCGTGCCTGGCAAAAGACAGCTTGGCAAAAGACAGCTGGGCAATTTCGGGTCACTGGATGGTAATTCTCCTGGCAAAGGACAGCTGAATGGCAGGATTGCAGTGGGCATGCAGGTAGTGGGCAGCAAGCCAGGCTGGTTCAGGATGATTCCCAAAATAATACAACAGCTTTCCCCTTTGGTTCTTGTAACGCTCACCTGGTTCCCTCGGAGGCGCGGGTCTTGACTGGGTGGTGAAACCGTCTTCAACGTTAGGCGTAGGATTCGTTTGGCTCCCGGATTGAGCCCCTTTCTCACGGAAAGTTTGACCTGAAGGGTGAGGTGTCTGCAAGTGGAAAATCAAGGTATTAGTGGCTGGAAGGTTGGGAGAAGTGCCAAGCCCCCCCCTCTCTCCCCGTGGTTCTTGGTTGATTGTTGTGCTCACCTTAAATAGGTGAATGCTGGGCTCTCCATCCTGCGTCTTGTGCAGGGGCGCTGGGTCCAGTTACTTCACTCGATATGAGTTCAGCCTCTTGATTGCAGAGGGTAAGTTGAGAGCGATGCCGCTGTGTGCTGCACGAGCGTGACTTGTAAGTATTAAAGTTCCCTTTAGATTGCTCTCTTCAAATGTCTTATCTCCTTAATGTCTATGTCTTTTCCTTTACAGATGCTGTCGGTGCCGAAGAAGATGCTCCCCCAGGTTCGTGGCAGAGAGCGTAACAAGAAGATGGTGAATACGAAGGCACGTAAGTAGAAAGGCTGCTCTAGGGCTGTAGAATGCACCTTAATGTCTCTTTTGTCTTTACAGGTGCCGGAATGCAGCGCGAGCAGAGTTGGAGCGAGAGTAACACAGGTAAGCAGTTTTGTAACTAAGCGTTACTAACCAATGTTCTTTGTCTTTGCAGGCCCGATGCCGGACGAGAAATGCAGAAAAAACGCCTTGAATGCTGCCAACGGATCGGGTAAGTTGAAGCGCTAACTTTGCCTTTGCCTAACCTGTGCCTTTTGTTTTGCAGGAGCTGCTGAAGACTGAAGATGGGTTCCCAGCAGGTAATTTTCATATTCACAGGATCCGGAACTGAAGATTCACTGGAGCTGACACAGTGAGCGTCCTGCTGCAGATGCAGAATAACGCGAAGCACGTTGCACCAATCGGGTGTGGTTTAAATAGTCCATAGGAGTGCTTAGGTGTCTTCTTCCACAGCCTTGCCCAGGCAAAAGAGTTCCTGCTTCCAGAAGGGGTCTAGCAGCAATGATCCAGGGAGTGGTGCCTGCCCCACCCAGAAGGAAAAGTAGTCCCTGCCAGAAGAGAGTGAAACATCATCTTGCTGGTAAGTAAGCAGCATGGTCTGCTGCAGGTAGGTCCACCCAAGCACTTTTACACTTGTTATGAGCCCGGCGCTTCCTGTGCCGGGACGGGTCCATGCTATGAGCCTGGCACCACCGGTGCCAGGACAAGGTCCAAAAGGTCCCTATTGGGACTTGCTGGTGCCGATAGTATATGTTATGAGCCTGCTTCCAAGGATATTGGGTAGGTCCTGACTCCTTGGAAGCAGTGGTCATGACAGTTCTTTGGGATTTTAGTGGGATTTCAGAATTGAGGCCTTGGTGGAAGGGTCAGCAATGCTTAGGCCTTGTAGTTGGGATCAGCAAGATGGATGGAGCAGGAAGAGTGTCTGTCTAGAGTCTTGTCAGGGACTCTTATTTATAATGCATAGTAACATCATCAAAATGATATGGCTGGGCAGGCTTAACTAAGCCCACCTCTAACCAACTGGACTGGTCAGGGGTGCTAGTCCCTGCCTGGCTCTCAACTGGTTGGCTTTCAAGGCAGAATGTCAGATTTATGATGTGAGTTTGACAATGTTCAAACACCTCCCACAGTTACTTTAGCTCAAATCTGATTTTGCCACAAATGGTACATTTATACAGTTGAAGTCTCTTAGCAACTTACATAAACAGGTTACATATTTTATGCAGACCATTCCACTCCAACTCTGAACTCTAATACATTTTGGTAATTTTGAGTATGAAAGATTCGGCCTAAAATTCTGTAACTTTATACATGTGTGTGGATTATCATAAGGGGTGTAAGTATTAAAATTCGCCATGGCATCATGGATACTTTCCTTATAATCCCCGATTATTTGCCTTTTCTATCCCCACGGTGTCAGTGAATTCTATAATGTCTCAAATTATGAACCACAAAATCACTTTTAAACTGCGAGATTTTCACATGTTTACAAAGTCGTGCTGCAGAGATAAAAGTCTTTACATTTTTATTAATAAATAGTCTCTGGAGGTAAATGTTCAATCTGTTCCCCATGTGTGGGCCTGCCTTCCAAGGCTACCCACCTACAGGGGCAGGGTCATCATGGAGATCCCCTTAAAGCTTCCTGTAGAAATCACGAGGAAGTGTGACTTTCTTTTCCACATGTCTTTGTCCCGGAAGTTCCATTGTCAGAGGGTTCAACCCAGACCAGATTCTGTCCAACCTACTAATTATCACAGAGGTGTTAGTATCTACCGAGGGGCCCTTTTGTTTCTGTCATTCTCTCAGCAGAAACCTGAAAGTTTATGGTGGTTCCATTTCTTTGGGGGAAGCCTTAGCTCTGTCAACTGGAAAACCCTGTTTTTGGAAGCTTGCACAATCTAGCCAAGGCAGTTTAAAATCTTTATTTTCTTTTATTTGGTCCTGAATCAAAAAAACAAGCCTGTTGAATAGACAGCCCATATGTGTTTCCCAGCAGCCAGCCCCTTCTCATTGCTAGGCACAGACACACTTTCATTCAATATTTTACTTTTTTTCTTTAAGCAGGCATTTTTTTCTTTAGTTTGTAAAGTCCATTTTACACATGTGGTGGAAGCTGCTAGCACTTTGCTTTTTAAATTCAGTTTTTGACTTTCCATCCGGATTTCAACACTGTTTTGCAACCATAGTTATTTTCTTGTGGACAGTAGTTTCTTTGAAGTACAGATGCTCTGAAATTGGCATAGCCCAGATAGCTGGAGTTTCTTTGAACTACTGATCCTTGATACTTTGTAAAAAAATGAACTTGCTTCCTGTGCGGGTATATGAAGTTTCTTTGTTGATTCTTTTCAGATTTGGTTTGACAGAGCCTGTCATTCAGGGGTCATGCTTGGTTTTGCTGAAGCACAATGGGGATATGAATGGGCATGGCAAGGCCTTATCAATAACAGTAGTTTGAGGAGGAACAAATGAAAATAGCGTCAGAGCAGCATCATTTTTAAAGGTGAAATGCTGCCTTTTTCAATGGGGACTTTGGGCTTTCAGCAAAGCAGCACTGCTTTCTCACTCTATTCCTTTTGTATATGTCAGAACACACTGGCACGCTCCCTCAGTGTGTCCCCTAGTTCCATCATGCCCAATATGTGCTTGACAAGATTGTGCAGGCATCTTTTTGTTGCTGCAAAACACAGTTTTGGTGCAGTTGCACTCACTGGTTATGGAGAAATTCTGTTCAGTGGGTCAATGTAGCCAACAGGGATGATGCGAAGACTAAGTTTAGGGTGTTGTCTTTGTTGTTCGTAGGAAAGAGCACAATTTGTTTAATGTCCATGGAAGCAGTCATTTCGAAAATTGTGCTTCAAGTGCGGTTGTTAGACTCTGGGATACTAAAATCACAGTGAAATACATTATTTTAATGTACTAATTTGACAGAGTAGAGTAGATTGGAGATGTCTGCAATAAAAGAGTCACTCCTGTGAAGTGGTCTCTAGATGAGGTGGAAGGTGATGGATTCCTTGTGCGATAGAGGGAACCAGCAGGCAAGTGATTCAAATGAGCTTGTTCTGGGAGAGGGGATGATAGAGCATGCCCTTCCTGGCTGGTCAGCATTTTGGATGCAGTAGCCTTTGGATAGGAGGACATTGAAAATGTGGGTAAAATGGGGTAAACCATGTTTCACTGATGAACAGGGCATCAAGGTTGTTGTACACAAGGAAGTCAGCGATCTCTATAGCATTAGTGACTGCCGAGCAAGCATTGATCAACATGAGAGGGCATGTGCATGTGGTCCATGGGTGTTGGATGGTGGCAAGGGATGAAGGTCACAAGGGTAGCTTGCAGAGGCTGCCCAGGGCACTTGGCCATTCAAACCCTAGTGAGAGTGGGTATGGGCTGCGGAGGGAGGAGACACATGATGATGTCTTTTGGTGAGTAGCAGTAGTAGCAATTCGTTTGTAGCTGAAATGCAGGATAGCGGGTCAGGCCCTTGGCCCTTGGCCCTGAACAGGCACAAAGAGGCTTGGAATGCGTTAAAAAAGCATCTTATTTAGAATGTGATGGTATAAATTACGATTTGTTTTAAATGGGTAGTTCCCTCAAAAATGTTATGGTTTAAAATGATTGGCCATAATGAAAAACATATATAAAAAATAATTTTACAAAAAGTTCCTATGTAAACCTTTTGGGAAATGAGCCTCAAAGTTTGCCCTAGGAGGCATCCATTTTGTACAATGATCAGACTCCTCTCTGCTCTCGCAGCACTATTCAAGCAAAAGCTCCATACTGGGAGCTTTTGCTTATTGCTGCCAGAGACCAGAGAATACTGGTAGTCTACATAATATTGCGATGGCCAGCATCTGCTACAATCCTATTTTAATGAACTACTTTAATATAGAATTGCAGCGGCTGTCCGAGTATTCATAATTGCCCTGACTTTCATTTTAAGTTTCCAGCTCAGGAAACTTAAAACAAAAGTCACTGCAATTATATTATGAATACTCCACCAGCAGAGTATTTATAATTGCTGTGACTTTCATTTTAAGTTTCCTGTGCTCCTACAGGAGCACAGAAAACTTAAAATGAAAGGCACTGCAATTATGAATACTTCACCGCACACCGCAATTCTATATTCATGAACTCAGAGAACCCGAGTTCATTAATACAGGATTGCAGCGGCTGGAGTAAATATATATAGAAATGAAGGGTAGGGGCAGCACTCACCAGGAGCTCAGGTACAAGCCTCCAGCTGCATCCTGCCAGTGTACTCTGCTCTCCGGCAGCATTAAATAAAAGGGGACTTTGGCTTTCTTCGTGCCGCAAGAGCAGAGTTAACATGAACACAGGAGGCTTGTTCATTTGACAAAATGGATGCCTCCTAGTCATTAAAACTCCTGACTTAGAGGCTAATTTCCCAAACATTTTACATAGGAACTTTTTGTAAAAATATTTTTTATATATATTTTTCATAATGGGCAATATTTTTAAACAATACAGTTATTGAGGGAACTACGCCTTTAATTCAGATGATGACATCCCTTGAAATTGAAGTTCATGAGGAATCCGACTTCCCTCCTGTCAATTCAGAGTAGTTTTTTTGACGTTTTGGGTTTTAAGGAGAGGGGGACGGAATGACAGGCAGATGATAGAACTGCTTTTGTCATGCTTACCTCTGGTGCCCTGCAGGAGTGGCTGGCCCAGTCTTTAATGCAGAGTAGACCCCTTCCTGGTGACCTTCACCTGGACGTTTATCCCAGCCACACCTTGCCCCACCATCCGACTGGGGATTAACCTCCAAGGGACCGTGAGGTTGGGAGGTGCCTGGGTGATTTCGGGACTTCTGGGTTGTGGTGTTCTGGGGATATTAGATGAACCTGGAGTTGAATACAGGGTAAGTCTACTGTATATTAGCGGAATCTCCCCCCTTCGTTCCCCTCCCCAGGACGTGGCTGACTGGAGCGCGTGGGCACGGCTCACCATATTTGTAGCGCTGATGGTTCCAGGTGTCTATTGCGTTTCAATTTTCCACTTTCTTCACTGAAGACTCGTGGTCAGGCGACTGCAGAGCACAGGATACCGTGGTGAACAGGTAAGTCTATTTGTAACACGATGAGCTGGAACAGGAGTTTGTTTTTCCCACGATTGTTGGCTAACCTTTAACTGTCTTTTCTCCTGTGCCCCAACCAGGAGCAGAGCAGCTAACGGAGGAGCCGAAGTGTAGAGCCAGAGAAGGAGAACTCGTTTCAAGTCACAGGTGAGTTCTCGAGGAGGCAGGTAAGGCGAGGGTAGGAGCAGGATGCAGAGTCTCACCCAGTAGTTTGCTTTTCCAGGTTCTCGGACACTGCAGGCGAGACAGACTTCGAAGGCGGGAGGAAGAACCAAAGTCCAAAGCAGAGATGCGACGAAGAACCAAACTCCGGGATACTGAAGGCTGCGGAAGAGCACTGAAGACCAGAACGGCAACCGAAGTGATACTGAAGGATGCTGCAAGCCAAAACGATAAGTGTAGAGATGCTGAAGGATACTGACAATAGGAGCGGTAAGCTGAACACTACTCTTGCTAGGAATAGACAAAGGGCTAACCACAGGGTGAGGTCCGGGGTGCGGTTTTATAGCCCTGAGCCACACCCTGTCGGGGCTAAATTCGAAGGGGCGTTGGTTTCTCGCACATGCTAGGTGTTTCTTTGCACGTGCTGGGCTTGCACGTGCTCACAGCTCCTTGGCTCGTGCTGGATGTTACCTCCTCTGTGGTATGCCCTTCCTTACAGGCTGCAGCGGTGTCGCGCCTCCCCACACGCTCGCGCCATCCAGCCATCATACCTGCCAACCGTCTCCCTACCTTATTAGAAGCGGGGCCTCTCCTCCTCTTGACCTGCCACCTCCGGGCCCGCAATGGGATCGTGACAGCTTTTGAGTATAGTGGTTGGTATCAGTGAATATTTATGGGGAGTGTGACATGGTTGGTCACGTCAGTAGTTGACCGTTTGTTTTATGATAAGCACATATAGTTCCTTTGATCAGTTTCCACAAGAAAAACATTGCAATTGTTCAGCAGTTTCACAGCATTTTTCATCACTCTCCTGTAGCATTTTATTTTTAGCGATATCTGAATAAATGTTTTCGACTGGCCAAGGCCTTACACGTGTGCAAGGCTGCTATTTTCCAGCATTCGGGCAACACTCCAGGAATTTATGTTAAAACAACCAAGTTAAAACAACGAGGATGAAAATGCCGAATTAGTTTTAATCAATTTGTTTTGAACTTTTAAATGTTTTTTATAGCAAGGGGTATTTTTAATGCGAGGGGGACCCACTGCATCCCCTCTCCACATCCTCCAGCCTTATTTTATTCCCTTACCCAACCCCCCATGTATTTTTTGCGAAATAAAGTGCAAAAATACCGAAAAATTAGATTTTTAAAAATCGGCATTTTCAGCCTCATTATTTTGTAATACCTTTTTTCGAGGCGATACCCAATCAGGCAATAGCAAACCGGTTTGTCGGTGTGGTGTTTCAGGGTGCGCCTGGGGCTGGCTTGTCATGGATGTGTTGCCTGGAAAGTATGTGAGGTTCGTAAGGTAGAGTCATCTCATCCGAAGGAAGGTCACGTGAGATAATTTGTGGTAGGCAACCACAAAGCTGAAGTGTCATTTTGAATGGACGTGCACTAAAATTGCATTCCTAAGTGGTAAATAGCATGAGCTTTCTCACTAAAATTAGAATCTGAATTCATGCTCTCTGTCTACAGCTCTGTGAGGTATTACACTTCAAAGCAGTGCAAATACACACAGTGCCACTGCTTATTTAAGGTGGTACCCCAGAGAATCGCCCTAGCGAATTATAAGCAGTAATTGGTGAGGACAGACGGCCTTAAATTCGAATATTGAAGTTTGGTCGAATGGAATAAAGAGAAATCCAGCGACCAAGGGAAAAGCAGCTCATCATTTCATGCAGACGCCCCTACACTGGACTCAGCACTTCATCCACTTGGGATAACCTTAGATGAACGCAGACCAGACACCTACATCCGGCGTAGATGCTGCCTGCAGGAGATTATTTACAACCTACAAGACATGCTGCAGCGGAACAAATCATGTCTGTCTATGGAATATACGTAATTCTCTTCATGTACGGTTCAGAAGATTAATTTGTAGCTTGAACAGAGGCAGGAGTGCTGGCCATGAAGAAAAGCTTTCCGCGAAGCCAAGTCATAAGAATCTCAAATGTGCATTCCATCTGTCATGAGAATGGGCGAGTTCTGAACGCCAAGGTCTTTTTGAGACAAATCTAATTCTGTGACTGCGCCGGGCACGACAGTCTATCTGTGACAGGAACCCGGACAAAGCGCTGACGTCAGTACATTTCTGAAAAGCTGCTTATTGAGGATTAGGGTCTTTGAATAATTGCATCTATGGCTGGTGCTGCCATTGCGGAACATGTAAATGTACGCCCTGCTTCTCTGCTGCAGATAATGTAGAATTTCAACAAGCAAGCTGTCTAGGTAGCAGGCCAGACTGAGACCTACATTTTGTGCCAGGTTTGATAGAAACACAAACATGTGGTTTGTTGCATAGCGTTATGTAGCCCCTTCCAGTCCCTGGTCCATGCAAGGGTTTACTCTTCCCTTCCCGGAGCAGGTGCCGCCCCATGCCCTAGGCCAGCTGAATAGGGAGGGGCGCTGCACCTGAAAATAAAATTGCTGTTAGCAGGAGATGGGCTACACCCTGAGTTCTTACCTCACTAAGGGACAGAGATACCAGAGTGGATTTTATTGGGAGCCCAACAGGTACCCCTCTTTATTTGTAATAAACCGTATTCTGTGTTCTTTTAAAACACTTCCTACCCCTTCCTAATGTTCCCCTAACATGATGTGCCCGCTAAATGGGAATCTACTACGTCAACCCACTCTTCTTTGGAGGGGTTACAGGGACCCATAAGAGTTTGATGCAACAGACCCCTTCCCTAACTGCAGGTACCATCCACATGGAGTGTGAGGCCAGAGGATGGCCTCTGTAGGGGATCCTACCACCCTAGGTGGCCTCAGGCAGGCCACCACATCCTCCCACTACCACATGCCAGGGTACCTCTTCTATACCCGCCTTTTCTTATTACAATAACATCCAAAATATACTTAAGTTTTACCCTACTTAACCTTCCTGTTAAAAAACTATTCCCAACATAAAATGTATACAATTTACCATCTATTACCTAAATATATACATTCATATACATTAAGCAAACAAGGACATACTACATATAAACACCTTTTTTTTAATTCTGCAGTGTGGTCCCCATAGGCTTTGGAGCCCACTTGCATTCACAAGCCACTTCAAAGTCTTTTGGGGGCCCTGTTTGCATGGGGGCCACCCGTATCACGACTGCGCCCCACCAGGGTGCTATCTTTGCTTCAGGCGGTATCACCTGTGCTGTGGGAACCCCACTGCAAACACTAATGTGCCCAGCACAATCTTAGGATCTGATGGCATCCCCATGGCAACTTAGACACCGCTGTGGTCCCCATCATGCACGTGTGGCCTCCTCTGCTTCCTGGCCCATCAGAGCTTCACCTGGGTTGCTGCGTCATGGCAGCCTGAGAATTTTCTTCACCCGGGCTGCCCGACCGTCTTCTCACCTCCCGCTCTTCACACAGACGAGCCAGCCCAGAGCTTTTCTTCACCGCTCCACCCTCTGGGGCAGAGCGGACTCACCGCTCTTCACCTCCACAGCTGTAGCCTAGCTTGCATGACTAGGGAGGACATTCACAAGAAAAGTAAAAATAAACACAGCTGCACATATAAATGTGTATGTATCTATTTTTTGGAAAATTAGGTGAAGTAAGGAGGTGGGGGGGGTTAAAGACACAACCGTGACACTAGCGCGGCCCTTTGTGGGCCACGAGTTAAATGCATATGATGAAATAAAGCATATTAGGGCCAATTACAAAAAAGCATACTCTGAGATTTTGTTGACTTAGACCCAGGGAGGCTCATTTTGTTCAAGAATAAGATACTAGAATAAGAATAAGATACGATGTGTAACTCTGAGTTACACCTGATTAATGCTAATAGTAAGTCAGGTGTAAATCAGGGGTAATTCAATACTACTCATAGTAACTCCTTAACGAATTGTGCAGCTTAAGTCATGAGCAAGTAAGTATTACTTAAGTAACTTCTAAGTGACCTGGTCCAATAATGTTGATCGACAAACTCAGAAAGGGCGTAGCAATGTTTTGAAAAGAAAAATTCAAATATGGTGTCATGATCTCTGCTTCCAAAAGGTCAGGGCTTTCCCAACTCCCTTGGAAGCAGATCCATAACCCAGGTTCCGAGTGCCAACCAGTCCCAATTGGGACCTTTTGGACCCAGTCCTGGCGCCAGTGGCACCAGGCTCATAAATATGCCCAGTCCCAGCGCTGGAAGCGCCGGGCTCATAATGCTTGGGTGGACTTACCTGCAGCAGACCATGCTGCTTACTTGCCTGCCAGTTGAGCCTCTGATCCTCTTCTGTTTGGAACTACTTTTCCTGTTGGGTGGGGCAGGAGCCACTCCCTAGATTCAGAACACTGGAACTCTTCTGGAAAGCAGGAACTCTTTTCTTACCTAGGCGTGGCTGTGGAAGGAGACACCTAAGCACTACAGGAGGCTATTTAAACCACACCCGATGGATGAATCTTGCTTTGCGTTATTCTGCATCCTCTGCAGCAGAACGCTCATCGTGTCTTCTGCATCTGATCCTGGGCCTAAGGAAAAAGGCTTACCATCCTGAATCCAGTCTTCAGCAACACCTATAAAGACAAGAAAGAACAGGTTAGCATTACGGTCTTCAGTGACAGCTCTTCACTTACCTGGTCCATCGGCTGTCACCAACGCCTCGCGCTGCATTCCGGCATCTGAAAGACAAAGGCTTACCTACTCTTCGTGCGCTCCGGAGGTCTTCACACTGCATTCCGGCATCTGAAAGACAAAAGCTTACCAACTCTTCGCACGCTCCGGAGGCCTTCGGCGCTGCATCCCGCATCTGAAAGACAAAACAAGGTGCGTTTAAAGACATTGGGGAACTTTAATACTCACGTGCCATTACTCCTTTCACATCTAACCCAGTGGGTATTCCGGCACCCTGCAGCCGCTCCGAACTTGTACCTGCAAAATAAAAAGACAGTTAGAGCGCATCGTGAAGCAGGCAACAAGCGCTTACTTACGTGCTTCCAGGCGCTTCTATTCATCACACAGGCTCCATCTTCAACTCACTTCAGCCCGGCATCCGCCATCGCCGGAACCCTGCAAAACAAGAAACATCATTACTAAAGACTTTAAAGACATTAGAATTACTCGAAACTTACCGTTCGTGCAGTAAACGACGGACAGCAGTCCTCTGAAGTCAAGAGGCCTGCTCCCCTTATCCAGTGAAGAAACTGGTTACAGCACCCTGCCCCGAGGCAGATGGAGAGCACGGCGTTCACTTACCTAAGACATCTTACCCTTCAAGTCAGACATACAGTGCACAGAGGTCCAGCCCAAAGAGCCAGCCGTGTGTTACACATCACCTTTGCCGATACGGTATACGCCCAGTCAAGACCGGCGCCTCTACGGGAATCAGGTGAGCGTTACAGAACGCAAAGCCTACCACAAAACTCCCGTCCAGGCGCTATGGAAACCTCGGATACCGACCAGCTAGCCCAGTTACTTGGGGAACTAAGGGCAGAAGTGCATGCAGCCCGTCAGGAAACGAACGCTCTAAGAAGGGAACTGATTATTTCCAAGGAGCGAACAGATGATCTCGCTAGACAATTGCTACAGTCACAAGCCGGTCAGACCCCGTTACCCGCATCTGGGGGAAATCTTCCTTCTACAACCTCTATGAATCCAGTGCAGATCAACCTACCTGGGAATGTACCTCTGGCTCCGCCCGAACGATTTTCTGGTGACCCAAAGAGGTTTGCAGTATTTATCAATCAGTGCCGGTTGCATTTCTTATGCCGGCCAGCATCCTTTCCAACTGATCAAGCTAAAGTAGCTTTCGTGCTTTCGTACCTTAGTGGCAATGCGGCAGACTGGTCGATCCCTCTAGTAAATCAAGATGATCCGGTCCTCCATGATTTTCAAGCTTTTCAGCTCAGTATGGAAAAACTGTTCGCAAGACATTCACAGGGGCAGGCCTTGGACAATGAGCTTCTTTCGTTGCGACAAGGTAATCAAGACCTTTTGGCTTATATTGCGTCTTTCAACAGACTGATAGTGGAAACTCAATGGCCTGAGGACAAAAGGATTACGCTGTTTTATAGAGGTCTACGTGGAGAGCTCAAAGATGTGTTAGCCCAAGTAGTGAATCCCCCACAAGATTGTTCGGACTATATAGACTTAGTCGTTCAAATAGATCACAGACTGCAGAACAGGAAGGCCGATCGTTCCAAGTTTGATGCTCGAGTATTTTCCAAACCGCCAACTCCTTCCAAAGGAGTAGACTCTGGGGAACCCATGCAAATAGGGGGTCTGAAAGGTCCTCTAACACAAAAGGAGCGGGAAAGGAGAAAACAGTTGCAATTATGCCTCTATTGCGGAAACTCAGGGCACTTTCTTCGAGACTGTCCGGTGAAACCTGCCAAGAAGGCAGTAGGAGCTGCAGTTACCAAAGTTACAAACTCTGAGCAGGGAAATGACCTCGCCCGACAAGAATAGAGGTCCTCTTGCCGAGCGTGAAAACCAGTTCCGTGACCTCGCATTTCGTGATACCTATGGTCCTCATTAGCCCTGATAATCCGGATCGATTACATGCAATTGAAGCTTACGTCGACAGCGGTGCCATCTGCAATTATGTGGATCATGAAATGGTTTTGAGGATGAATCTAACTCTTTGTCCCAAGGCTGTAAAGGACGTCATTACTACGGTGGATGGTACGGAGATAGCCTCCGGGCCAGTAACGCATACCACTCAAGAGGTGACGCTAGTAAGTCAAGATGGACACCATGAGAAGATCGTGTCCGATGTGATCAAGGCCCCTCAGTTTCAGATTATACTAGGAATACCTTGGTTAGAGAAACACAATCCTCTGATCGATTGGCGAGCAAGAACGGTCCAGTTTCCAGAATGTGTCTCTACTTGTCACCCTCCACCTGATGTTGCACTGGCAGCAATTTCTTCAGAGACTCCCCAGTTACCTCCCGAATACCTAGAATACCAAGATGTTTTCCGGAAGGATCAGGCTAACTCTCTACCTCCTCATAGGTCTTATGACTGCCAGATAGACCTGATACCTGGATCTACTCCTCCTTGTAGTAGAATTTATGCCCTCACCGAGCCTGAGAACCTTCACCTTCGACAATATCTGGATCAATACCTGGCAAATGGGTTTATTCGTCCTTCCAAGTCCCCTGCTTCTTCAGCTTTGTTCTTCGTTCCAAAAAAGGAAGGAGACCTTAGAACTTGTATAGATTTTCGCTCGCTGAACCAGATCACCGTTAAGAATAGATATCCGTTACCTTTGATCCCTGAACTCCTGGCCCAAGTCAGAAAAGCATGCATATATACAAAGCAGGAACTTAGAGGAGCTTACCACTTGGTACGAGTAAAAAAGGGCGATGAATGGAAGACGGCCTTCCGCACCAAGTATGGGCTATTTGAATATCAGGTCATGCCCTTCGGACTTTGCAATGCCCCGGCCGCCTTTCAATATTTTATGAACGATGTCCTCAGAGAGCTCATAGATGTGTGTGTTGTTGTTTACATTGACGACATCCTCGTTTATTCTTCATCGGAATCTGAACATCGGAAACACGTGAAAATGGTCCTCGAAAGATTGCGTCAAGACAAACTTTTCGCTAAGTTGGAAAAATGTGTTTTCAACGTGACTGAAGTTGAATTCTTGGGATTCATATTATCACCTGGCGGAGTGCGTATGGATTCAAAGAAGGTCGATGCAGTTCTCAAATGGCCATCACCATCCTCCGTAAAAGGTGTGCAAAGCATGTTAGGCTTCGCTAACTTTTACTGCAGGTTTATCCCCGAATTCTCTCGAATAGTCCAGCCCATCACTGCCTTGTTAAAGAAAAACAAACGTTTTGAATGGTCTACCGAGGCGGAACAAGCTTTCCAGGATTTGAAGACTAAATTTATCTCTGCACCAATCTTAAAACACCCTCGCCCCGAACTCCCCTACATCGTGGAAACTGATGCTTCAAGCCTTGCCATGGGGGCAGTTCTATCACAAAAGGACCCGGTAACCAATCAGTTGCATCCCGTGGCATTTTGGTCCCACAAATTCTCGCCTCCTGAAATCAATTACACGATTACTGACAAGGAACTCCTGGCTATCAAGTCTGCCTTTAAGGCTTGGCGGCATTATCTCCTGGGGGCCCGACACACCGTTACTGTGATTACGGATCACCGAAACCTGCAATATTTGAAAACCGCAAAAGCCCAATCCTCTAGACAACTCCGTTGGGCATTATTCTTTGCCGAGTTTGACTTCATAATTACCTATCGACCTGGTACAAAGAACAGTAAAGCTGATCCCCTTTCTCGGATGGGAGTGGAAGAACACTTGATCAACCCTAAACCTGTACCAATCATTCCCGAACAAAGAATTCTGGGTGTAATCGCCACAGAATCCATAGAGGAAGTTAAGGATAAGGCCAGGCAACTTGTAACTCCAGCAGACATACAGAATTGGCATCTGAAGGGAAAGGACTTTGCAGTAAAGGACAACTTATTGTATTTCCAAGAACGATTATACCTATCCAGCACAGATTTACAGAAAACAGTAATCTCTTGTTATCACGATTCTTTAATGGAAGGACATCCCGGTATGGCCAAGACCTCAGAAAAGATCAAGCGCTACTTCTGGTGGCCGTCTTGGAAAAAAGATATCAGAGACTTTATAATGTCCTGTGGAGTATGCGCCCAAAACAAGAGTCAAAAGGAAAGACCAGCAGGCCTCTTACGCCCTATTGACATCCCACCTCGCCCTTGGCATACGCTTTCTATGGACTTCATCACCGATCTACCTCCATGCTCCGGATACAATACGATTCTAGTAATCGTGGACTTATTCTCCAAGATGGCGCATTTCATTCCGCTCAAAGGCTTGCCAACAGCAGCAACTCTGGCCCGAGAATTTCTCGAAAACATCGTCCGACTGCACGGTTTTCCTTCGGTTCTAATTTCGGATCGAGGTAGTCAATTTATTTCGCATTTTTGGCGAAGTTGCTGTCGGTCGGCTCAAATTGATGTGAGACTATCGACCAGTCACCACCCTCAGACCGACGGACAAACCGAGAGGACCAATCAAACTCTGGAACAGTATTTACGCTGCATGCTGCAACAAACTGAAAAAACTTGGAAAGACATCCTTTGGATAGCCGAATATGCCTACAATAACTCTGTCCATTCGGGAACTGGGAAAACCCCGTTTTTTCTTTTGTACGGCAGTCACCCTCGAACCTCGGAGTTGGATCCCCTCCAAGATCTTGAAACACCAGCAGTAGACTACCTGCATTCTACAATCACCCAAGCCTTTAAGGAAGCTGTTTCTCACCTTCAAAGGGCTAAAGAACAATACAAGAAAGGAGCAGATCAACATCGGAAGGAAGCCCCTCAATATCAAGTAGGGGATCAAGTCTGGTTATCCACCAAATATCTACCTCTAAAAGGGCCACGCACATTCAACCCAAGATACCTTGGTCCCTATTCCATCACTACCATAGTAAACCCAGTAGCGGTCAAGTTGGACTTGCCCCCGCACATGAAGATACATCCGGTCTTCCACGTCTCTCTATTAAAACCCGTGCAACCTCAAACCCGACTAACTAAATCTCCAAAACCTATCCTAGTTGATGGAGAACTCGAGTTTGAAGTCAAAAGCATTCTGGACTCCAAGATCTCCAAATCTAAACTATTTTACCTAATTGACTGGAAAGGCTACGGCCCCCAAGAGAGATCCTGGGAACCTGCTGAATATGTCCACGCTCCTCGCCTAATCAAAAAATTTCAAAGAACATTTCCTGACAAGCCAAAACCCCCGGAGAAGCCCGGTTTGGGAGGGGCCTTGAGGGGGGGTACTGTCATGATCTCAGCTTCCAAAAGGTCAGGGTTTTCCCAACTCCCTTGGAAGCAGATCCATAACCCAGGTTCCGAGTGCCAACCAGTCCCAATTGGGACCTTTTGGACCCAGTCCTGGCGCCAGTGGCACCAGGCTCATAAATATGCCCAGTCCCGGCGCTGGAAGCGCCGGGCTCATAATGCTTGGGTGGACTTACCTGCAGCAGACCATGCTGCTTACTTGCCTGCCAGTTGAGCCTCTGATCCTCTTCTGTTTGGAACTACTTTTCCTGTTGGGTGGGGCAGGAGCCACTCCCTAGCTTCAGAACACTGGAACTCTTCTGGAAAGCAGGAACTCTTTTCTTACCTAGGCCTGGCTGTGGAAGGAGACACCTAAGCACTACAGGAGGCTATTTAAACCACACCCGATGGATGAATCTTGCTTTGCGTTATTCTGCATCCTCTGCAGCAGAACGCTCATCGTGTCTTCTGCATCTGATCCTGGGCCTAAGGAAAAAGGCTTACCATCCTGAATCCAGTCTTCAGCAACACCTATAAAGACAAGAAAGAACAGGTTAGCATTACGGTCTTCAGTGACAGCTCTTCACTTACCTGGTCCATCGGCTGTCACCAACGCCTCGCGCTGCATTCCGGCATCTGAAAGACAAAGGCTTACCTACTCTTTGTGCGCTCCGGAGGTCTTCACACTGCATTCCGGC
This sequence comes from Ambystoma mexicanum, assembly GCF_040938575.1. NCBI lineage: Eukaryota > Metazoa > Chordata > Amphibia > Caudata > Ambystomatidae > Ambystoma > Ambystoma mexicanum. The sequence goes on from NC_090941.1 coordinate 955,688,514, forward strand.
ATCTGAAAGACAAAAGCTTACCAACTCTTTGCACGCTCCGGAGGCCTTCGGCGCTGCATCCCGCATCTGAAAGACAAAACAAGGTGCGTTTAAAGACATTGGGGAACTTTAATACTCACGTGCCATTACTCCTTTCCACATCTAACCCAGTGGGTATTCCGGCACCCTGCAGCCGCTCCGAACTTGTACCTGCAAAATAAAAAGACAGTTAGAGCGCATCGTGAAGCAGGCAACAAGCGCTTACTTATGTGCTTCCAGGCGCTTCTATTCATCACACGGGCTCCATCTTCAACTCACTTCAGCCCGGCATCCGCCATCGCCGGAACCCTGCAAAACAAGAAACATCATTACTAAAGACTTTAAAGACATTAGAATTACTCGAAATTTACCGTTCGTGCAGTAAACGACGGACAGCAGTCCTCTGAAGTCAAGAGGCCTGCTCCCCTTATCCGGTGAAGAAACTGGTTACAGCACCCTGCCCCGAGGCAGATGGAGAGCACGGCGTTCACTTACATAAGACATCTTACCCTTCAAGTCAGACATACAGTGCACAGAGGTCCAGCCCAAAGAGCCAGCCGTGTGTTACACATCACCTTTGCAGATACGGTATACGCCCAGTCAAGACCGGCGCCTCTACGGGAATCAGGTGAGCGTTACATATGGCATGGCTTTACCATTCGCTTTACTATAAAATGAACAAAAAAAGATTGAAGAAATTAATTAATTGAAATTTAAAGTGAAATTTGCACACGTGTTGCATTGTACATTTCCACCATGCCATTATGTGTGGAAACAAGGGTGAATGAGGAGCAAGCACCCGCTAAGGAAAAATAAATATCCTATGGTGTACATATAATTATAATTGGTTATTTATTATGTGCTTAAACCCAGAGGTTTCTAAGCGCGGACCCGAGGTCGAACCTGCGTTGCTCTGCAATGTCTTGCTTCCATGGTGAGTGCGTTGATCCTGAGCTATCATCCACTGCCATTCCTCCTCCTTCATCTACAGATAAGGTTGGACTGTATGATAAAGACTTTTAAAGTGGCTAAATAAAGCCAAACCAATGATGAGACAAATACAGAAGCCAGAGCAGAGGGATAAGCAGAGCACAAAGTTGAATAGAAGGAGGACGGATAACCAGAAGGCACTTTGCAGGATTCCAAAATTGCTGCAGTGGGCAAGAGAGAATTTAGGGAGACCAGCATGAAGCGAGAAACATTAGTCCGATTTAGAAAAGAGTTTTAGAAGATTGAACAGTGAAGAAGAGACGGCTTCCAGAAATGCCTTCAACCGTGGACGAGTATGAAGGAAAATGAGAGGAGTAAAGCAAAGTGCAGAGGAGAAGAGGAAAAAGATAGGGATACAGGTGAAATGCAAAGGGCCGTGAGGTTGCGGTATGACCTTACACCATTGACGTGGTGTTTGTTCACTAAGTGTGTCTGGTTAAAGCCCCACCATGACCTTCTCAACCCAAACATTGATCAGCTCAATGTTTATATGACAAGGGGCCAAACCAGGTGTTGGGCTCAAAAATCATCCAGTGCCAACAACACTCAAGTGCCTATTTAAATCCCAGCATTGCTTTTCTTTTCTCTTCCAAAAGGCCCACAGCTCTGGCCTCATTCAATGCATCTGATTTGAATAAGTGTCTATAACTCTTTTGTACCTGAATTGTTCATGAATTGTCCCCACAGTCTCTCATTCCTATATGCATCGGAGTCTAAGCAATTACTAATTATTTCACCCAAAACGTGTGTTGCTTAGCTTTCTCTCTGTGTAGATATCATGTGTTGGGTATAATCACACTACTTCCATGTAATACATTGGCATCCATGTCTCTCTCTTGTAGAGTATGTAGATGAAAGTGTGCATTATATTTATGTCACTGTGGTTGGATATCTCTAGATCCTCTGTTGAGCATCCATGCTGGGTGTGTACTATAAGGAATACCTTTTAGATTTTATTTTTAGAATTTATAAAGCACAAACAAAAGGCCCGAAGGTGTCTAGGCACTAGAGGAGGCAAAGATCAGAAAAGCAGCCAAACCAAGAGTCACCAGGAGAAAAAAGTGAAAGCTCAAAATAGATGCGTTTTTAGGGCCTTACGAAAGCTCATAAGGTCCGTAATCTGCCGAAGCTGAGGAGGGTGGGAGTTCCAAAAAGAAGGTGCAAGAACAGCAAAGGAAGGAACCCCCTTCCGGGTCTTAAGGAACTTGAGAACCTTCAACAAATTGAGAGAAGTGGACCGCAGCTGCCTAGCAGGGATATATCTAGTCACCTTGGACTACAAATAATCCGCCCCAGTATTGTGAAATGCACAATGCACAATCCACAGAAGCTTGGCTAGAGGAATGAGACGTTCTTGAAGCTGCCAACGCCAGACGTGCTGTGGCGTTTGGAAGCAACTGCAAACATTCAATCAGGAAATCAGGTTGACCAAGATAGATTCCGTTGCAATAATCCAAGGAACCTATAATTGATGCAGGCATTAGCCTGGGATGAAACGCCAGCAGAAGGAAGGGCAGAGGCTTCTGTAATGTGTGTAGGGTTCTCCCTTCTTTCTTATCTCATTGTCAATACAAAGGAATCCTCTGGATCCCATAGTACAAGTGGTCATTTAATTATAGCCGCATTTGCATGTTTGTAACTTTTCATTTAGAGATGTTAAAGAAAAACAAATAATACATACAGTTTAAAAAGTAAATCTAGAATGAATTTGACAAGCATCCTAAATTCCACAATTAACATTTAAGACTATAAGGTAGACATTTCTTGCATAGAGATAGAGGAGGACGCAGGGGGTATAACAAGCTCAATATCATGACAAATGATGACAGACAAGAGAAAATAAGTACCTGCACCGTCTGCAATTTAATCTCTGTTAATCGTATACATTTGGAAAGAGAGACATATTCTATTATATAGGTGAAGAATGCCCCTTTCCCTAAACTGCATCTTGCCCTTAGGTGCCAGAAGACTCATCTGTACCAGCCGGTTCCCTTCAACTCTTCCATACCCTGAAGATGAGCAACGAGGGGGCCCTTATCAAATATTCGCTGGCTCTCGAATTCAAGGCATTAATCTGCCCACTTATACTCTAAGCAGCGGTGTGTAGACCACTTTTACTCCCTAAAAATAGGCAAAAACTCCCAAAAAATGTAAATAGAGAGTAAAAATACTCCCAACAAAAAAAATGTAAACAGACACATAGCACCTTGTGACCCTGCTTTCACCCGGACAGCTTCATGGATATGTTTGGACCAGTAGTTCTTGTAGTCCAAGAGGAACATATTACTATTATTACTGCCTGACCGGAAGAAGTAAACAAGTTTCTTTTAATGTACAGGAATAACCAGGTGCAAATAAATAATTATTAAAAGAAACATTTCCCTTTTCCTTTTAAAACATATTTTTACGCGCTTTTAAAATCCTCCAATTGGGAAATGAACTTACATTTTTACTCCCAAGAAACTCATTTTAATCCCAGCTTTAGAAAATAGTGGGGAAAATAGTGCCTCTTCAACATCTTATCTGGAGCACTGACTGTAAGACATGCATGGGGGTTACAATGAATCACCCAAGCCATCCCTGCATTGTTCACCTCTCTAACAATTCCACAGAAGAGGAGTCCAGATTGCACTTGGCTCCTCACATGCCCAACAATTGTCATCACCTGCAAGTCCCTGCATGGAATGCTAACAGCTGTCTAATATTTCTGACAAAATACTCTCTGGTGGACACACACGTCTAGTCCACTGAAGAGGTGTCAAGTGTGACCTTAAGCATCGGGTGTGGGCCCGACTCACCTACTACTTACCTTTTTTTTTTTTAAACTAGTCCCCATGCAATTTACAGAGGTCAGAGTTCACGACTATATGCATCGTGAGGGTCTAATAGTAATAGCACTTGCAAGTGTAGAGAGTAAGGCTGGCTGTTTTCTATCTGGAGATATGTTTTCTGAAAACTCCTCCATAACACCCATACTTGTTATTCTCTGACCGTTCCTGATTCCTGCGACTTACATATATATTTCAGGCCTTAGAAACTAAACATTTTGACATCAACCCAAAACCGAATACCCAAAGTACTAAAGGCATGTTTGTTCGTCCTAAAATTCCCATAAGGAATCATTGTAGACTCCACCCACTCCAGCACTTAAGTCAAAGTTCAACACACCCCTTTCTTTTTGAAAATTGTGTTCTTCAAAATCCTTATTTGAGCCCAGCAGGGAAGATGTGTGTTAAATGTAAATTGTACATTGCCAGATGTCAATAGAATCTTTTGCCTTTGCCTTAGCCTTTGGCACTGTGCATCATCAGATAATGCCGATTTGATGTTGGGTGGGTGCAAATGATTTACTCATTCTCATGTTATACTTATATAAAACCATAAAGTTACCTAAGGAAATACCCAGACCCACACTATAGGTCACAATTCATGAGAATAAGACTAAACCTGTTTGAAATGAAAGAGATCCTTTCGGTGAGATCCAAGGGCTCTGCAAGGAATGTGGTATGCAGGTTTTGTAAAGAAAAGGGCTCAATTGAAAATCTGCAACATATATTTACCACCTGCTGGGCACTAACAGCGATAAGAACACTCTTCTTCATAAAATTCATAGAAGACGTCCCATCAATTTCAGCGGAGGAATGGTGGACTATTCTGCTAAGTGGAGAAAATAACTCTTTCACGATAGCAGAAGTTAAATAAAAAGAAAAACACTCGGAAACCATTGAGAAGAGGACAATTTTGGGACTTGTGGAAACACTAGTAGCCATGAAAACTCTTAAGGATTAAGGGGATCAATTGCTAAAGGTTTAAATAAACTAAAATGCAAATAAACAAATTAAAAAAACATAAAGTACATTTAAAAACATACTAAAATATAAATATAAATATAAAATAGAACAATCAATCACCTTACACATTTATAACAATATCTATGTACTCATCTCTTAAAGAAGTTAAAAGGAAAGATTGGAGTACACTCGCAGCCTTATCAAAAAATACCCATATTTAAGTCAACCACTAAAATCCAAGGTATAAACTCTATATGAAATAATGCTATCATCAACGCTCAAACCCTTATCCATTAGTTTCAACCTGAGCAACCAGGCCCTGTGAATGTGACGGGCAACAGCAAATACAATATGGTGCTCAGTAGGAGATCGACATAGTTGAATTGCTTCAATAGTCGATCGAAGCCTGGCTGCCTAAAAAAGTGGTCTTAAGTATTGAATTCTCAGATGTTTCGATTTAACACAGAAAAACAAAAAATGGGTAACAGTTTCCATGCCTAGGCCACATAATGGGCACATGCTTGATCCACCTTGACCCCAAGATTTAGTAAAGGGCGTTTAGTGGAGCGTTCCATCCTACATTGAATATAAAAAGATTTCTCATATGGTAGTAGTATGATGTCACAGTAATGTTCAAAGCCAGAGTCTAATTTACCCTGAATGTAAGCAGGTCCCAATTTGAGGATTCTAACTGCTGCCAACATCATCTCTTTGTTCCTTATTTTTATTTTTATCCTAGGAAAAACAGATGTATCTATTTTATCAGGGTTTCCCATAAAACAGCTTCATTTAGCCCTGTTAGTTGCTTCTTAACATTTGCAACCCATGGAATACATTTCCCACTTCTGCAAAATCAATAGATGTTTTAAAGCTTCTCTATATTTCCCTAGGCTATTTGAACACCACAGACTAAGTAATATACTGGTTTTGCAGCTAATAAATCTCCCATAGGACTGATATCCATTTCCAAATGTAATAACGCTAACAGTGAGGTCTCTAGCAATAACAGTATGTTTTTTGGAAACTTATTTTCCATTGTCTCCAATGCTACCATATTACCGTAGCCCCAGATTTCTATACCAAAAGTTGAAGCTGCTATCGCCTGCTTTCTGTATAACTCCAAAGCAGGCCGGATTGTCCCTCTCCCATGTTTACAAAAAAAGAATGGGTAGCCCTGTAGAGGAGGTCCCAAATAAAACCTGCACTCCAGTTGCCCATTTTGAAGTACCAGGAACGTTCACACCAAAATATGTGACGTATGATGAGCAAATAAACCAGCAGAGAGCTGCAGCAGGGCTCTGCCCAGTGCCTATTAGAAGAGCAGCACCTATTGAAGTACCAATACCCAGAAAACCATGGACAGTAAGGTATACATGAAGAGAACCCTACCAACAAATTAAACGAAATGAAGATTGCCTAATTACAGTCCCGGAAGAAACCAAAAAGGTCTTAATGGAAGACGAATGGTGACGTCACAAGGACCAAGACAGATTCACAGATAGAAGAAATGACAACACGAGAAATTACACAAAGAGACGAAACGCCATGAGAAAGGATATCATGAACTTAAAGTGAAAGAACAATATCAGAACGTAAGAGAATTAAGCTGTTAGCAAAATGAAGATAGTCGACCAGTTTACACCTGTAAATATGCTTGGAACCACAAGTAAGCTAATACAACAGTGCAGCTTGTTATGCTTAGTAAAAGAGTAGTGCGGCAAGCGCCATTATACATAATCTACCTCAAACGAAGCACATTATTGTAAGTATACTTCTACTTTGCACAAGAAGCAGAATCAACCCAGGTTACTAAAGGCCAAATGAGAAAAGATCCACATTTAGCAAAAACGAGAAGAGATGACTGAAACGAAACTCGGCAGAGGCAACTCGTGCCATGGAAGCCAAGGTCATACTAATAAAAGAGGCAAACAGTAGCTACATCTAATTGAAACCAAGAACAGAATATCCTGCCTCTGAAAGGTCAAGATAAGAAGACGAAGGCAGGTGGCAGGGGAAATAAGTATCAAATACACAAATTGAGAGAAAAGAGACACATTCACGGTGTAGGAATCATGTGACCAGCCGAGCAAGACGAGCCGAGGGCTCACACCTACGCTTGGCACTCGACCAAGCGGAGATATCAGAACATTTCCAGACAGAAGATGCAGCCTCGAGGCCAACCGCAGTGAAATAATTGACACATGGCTACTAAAGTGATGATTGATTGTAACCATAATTGGAGGAAGGCCGGGTAACTAAGGGGCACCCCGCACCTGTCCGACCATTCTGCGTGCTGCTAAGCGAAGTGGAAAAGTATGCATGGGGTTGGTGCCAACCCAATCACAATGGACCAAATAATCTAGGGTCCTATAGTTAGTAGAACCAATGAGACATGGTACTTTTAGTGACGTCTACAGTAGTCATTTTGAAGGAAGGGCTTAAACGCCCACCTGACAGTGTTTACCCAATCCCCTCACTCCGTTACCATATACAGATATAGTACCTATAGTAAAGTTACCTTTTCCTAACCAATAGAATTGCATGTTAACTTTTGAGTGTTAGACGTCAATGATGACATGGTTTTATTATAAATGTTACAAATTGTATGAAGTTCGTTGGAGTTTGAAGTGAGAAGGACAATCACATCACTGCTGATATCCATAACTACCAGTTTTCTGTAATTGTCATTAAACGGACTCCTTTTGGCAAACCATTGAGTTGTCCTTATTGATTGGTGTTGGAGTAATGAATCTGCACCCCCATCCATCTCAAGGGTGCAGCTATCTCATCTTAAAGTATTTCTGAGCAAACCTCAGCTCTATGGGCCGGTCGGGGGTCTCGGAGTACAGCCCAACTAAAATTTCCCAGGTTGGAACAATCTTTGGCGAATTGAGAAGACCATCCACAGTTCTCATGATATCTGATGGCCATATAATCGTAGAACACTGTCTGGTCCAATTTGCTTTCTTTTACAGAAATGTATTCGTTTTGTAAACTGTGGTTTGATCACCAATGTCTTTGTTTTATCTGTGTTCAGTTGTAATCCAAGGGTCTCACGTTTATTTAAAATGATATCCAAAGTTGTTCTCAATCCCTGTGGTGAGGTAGACCATATCACTGCATCACTGGTGTAACATAAAGCCAGATAACTGTCCTTTCCCATCCATGGACACTCAATACATCTCTGACTTTATACCTTGATTACTTATTCGATATATACATATTAAAAATAAGGGGTTCAAGGACACAACCTTGTCTTGCCCTCCATCTCTACGTCAAACGGATCAGTCAATTCTCTGGCTAATCCGAAGTGCACCACTGCCTTATTATCAGTGTACAGAAGTCACATGGCAGCAATCAGTTTTGGAGGGACCCCCCTCTCTGATAATCCACCACACGGTTTCCCCTGAGATATGGTCGAACGCTGTCCTGATATCCACAAATACAGCGTACAACTTCATTTTCAGGAGCACACTGTACTTCTGGAGCAACAGTAACAGCTGAAAACCTTGGTTGGCAGTACTTATATGTTTTTGAAACCCTGCCTGTAGGTCATGAATTATGTTGTTTTCTTTGGCCCAGGATTGAAGGTGGAGCAAAGCTGCCTTGGCATATACTTTCCCCACACTGTCAAGGAGAGAAATATATCAGTAGTTGACCAGTGAGCCCCTCGCTCCTTCTTTTTTATATCGGTACAACAACTGCATTTCCTCCAGAAGGCTGGCACTATCCCCAATCTCATTATTAAATTAAACATTTTACACAGTGTTGGGGCCCAAACCGTTGCCTCATCCTTTTATAGATCAAGTGGTATCCCTTCAGGCCTGGAGGCTTTCCCGCTCTTTTGACTTATAATAGCACTCCTGACCTCCTCTAAATCAAATAATAGGATCTAATTTACAGGGAAACTTATTATACTAGATTTCGATGTCACTTTTTCGTTAACTCTGACCTTACCATATACATTTGTGAAATGATCCTTCCAAGCTCCAGCCGTAATGCTGCATTTAAGACTTGTTTCCCCATTTACCTCTTTGCCCACAATCAATTTCCAATAGGAGATGTAATCCCCCTCCTCATCGGCTTTTAAAAGTGTCTCCCATCTTTGAGTTACAAAGTCTTTTTTTCTATGGATTCATAGTTCATTTTATAAGATTGCAATTGTGGCTTATCCACTAACCCAGGAGCCTTTATACAGACCATTATCTTATTTGTTGCATCCCTACAGGCTTGATCATACCAACCTGATTTAATTGTGGAAAGTATTCTAGCTCTAGAGCCCTCATAAGTCAAAAGCGGTACCACATTCTCTCCTATCTTAAACTTGCTTAATATCTCTAGATCAGGAGCATTGTCTGCACAGATAATGGCAAGGGTATCCTGGATTGCATTGTATATAGAGGTATTTAGGTCTTGCTCTGTCACTCTAGTTCACTTCACCGACTTCCGTGCATGGCCAGTCAGAACTATGGCTTCTGCCCTCCCTAATTCATCTTGTAATGGAAGGAATAGCTTGTTGAATTGGATCGATATGCTCAGAAGTTTGTGATCACTTTCCACTCTTTCATATATTCTAAAGTTACCAATCTTTGCCCAATCATTAGCCGATATCAAGATGTAATCTATGGTAGACATGCCATTATGTCATGAGTCCCTTCTTTACGAGGCATTGGAACCGATGGAAACTTGGCCACCATTGATATGTTACTCCATGTTGGGGCCGCGACGCTAGGCTGCATGCTAGTCTTTTTCAAGATGGCCACCGCCTGTGTTATCAGTGCTTCAGTGCTGCCGGCATTCGCGTTGCAACTTAGTTCGCTACTCTGCTGGTTGCTGCGTTTGCGTTATTTCCCTTGGCTCTGCTGAGCCCCTCTCTCCTTCCTTGGGCTCACTTGCCCGGTTTCCTCTATTCTTCTGTTTCCTTCGGAATTCCTGTTCTGTCTCGCTGAGCCTCCCTGGTTCGCATCCCCTGTTTCCTTCTGCCCTCCTTTGCTCTCTTTTCCTCCAGTGCCCTCTTGGATCCTCGGATACTGGTCCTTACCTGGGTCTCTCGGATATTTGTGGATACTTACCATCTTTCCACTGGCATCAATATTCCACCCTTTGGACTCTTTGCCTACCTGGCATTTTCCCCTCCAGCTATTGTGGACCCGGGGCCATTGGTCTCCTGAATTTTCCGACAACCATTGTGGCGTCGTTCCGCGCTAGACCATATCTGCTCAAAAAGAAATCTCACATTAAAGAAAGAAAGAAGAAGTCAAAGAAAGCTCTTTCATCAGGTGAATAGGAAGGGTAGGAGACAGAAATGGAAAGTGACTTGGATATTACCGACAAGCCAGAGATTTGTGACACATTATGTCTGACAAAAGTTGGTCTTGCAGGCTGATCTCCTAAGAACCGGCCATCACAGGCTCTGAGCGCCATATTATTCAAAGAGCAAGCCGTATCCATAGCAAGATGGTGAACCCACTTTGGATGGTCAGCTTTGAGGATGGGGATATCACAGGCTATATCCTGGTCTTCCCAGAGCCCCTCCAGCTCCCTTAAATGTCCCACTTGCATATTCATATTGTATGCCACAATTATACAGGTTTTTAGATAATTCGACCCCCTCCAAGAATTGCTCAATTCTTCAATCTTTCATACCACCTCTAGCCCACTAGCTTCAGGTGGTCTGTTATAAAAGTTAAATAGCAGGATCCAATTGTCATTATCAGTGCAAATAACCAGATGCTGCAGTTCCCCTATGCCTGTTGCACACACTGTCACTTCCCAATTTAATGTTGTCTGTAGCCAAATAAGAAGATCCCCACTTAGTCTACCTTTAGGACTTTCTCTGGCTGTAACATGAAAGGCTCGATACCCCTGCATATCGACCTTTTCTATTGCCCATGTTTCTTGCAAGAGGAACACCTGGAATTTACAAAGGAATTCAATCCACGATGTGTCCCCCAAATTCTTTACTATTCCATCTATATTCCATGAAAGGAATTGATAGCCCATGCCTGTAGTGATACACAAAATTGAAACTTTGCCAATCAGGGCTTTAGATGACAGCATTAGCCGCTGAAAGCCAATAGTTTATTCAAAGTATGTGCCAAAAATGCTGACAGTAGTCTGTTGTAGCACTTCCATTATGCAGTAGTGATCTACAAGGAATATGCAGGCCTAGTATGAGTGATAGGTCACATTATGCATTGTTGATAGACAGGCAGGGCGAAGGCCCCAGCTCTGTAGCTAATAGACAATATTGGAGTGTTTGGAACATTATGGCACCTATATAGCGCTTAGATAGCCAGTCTTAAGCGCTATGAACACTAAGCTATGAGTGCATGCCTTTTAGAGCTTGCTCAAATAGGGTTAATACATCTCGGCTTCCCTTAGAATATTCTGCCTCTCTAACGGTAGCCCTGTAAGCTAATCTTCCTTTCTCTGGGCAGGCACTGATAAGACATTCCTGAGCTTTCGCGCAGATGGGCTCCAGGGAGGGGCACAGAAAAAGGAGCACAGTGGAAATTCACAGAGTTGTTTTTTTCCATGAGCCAGTCTATATTTTGCACAGGGAAAGTTCTGGAACTGTGCGTCATGGACGGACAGCACGAGATTATAAAACATGCATGCTCACATGACTCAGGTGGGAGATCGACCTGTGGACTTGGTTCGAGCAAGATCAAGTGCCCGGTATTTGGAGCTCTGACGGTACCCTACAGCGCTGTCCTCTGAGCGGGGCTTGTTACAGCTAGCTTATGAGGGCCACGGTCTCCCAGTGCTGATTGAAGGGGCGTAAGACTGTGTTTCTCTATGTTTCTCTATGTTTTTCTAAGTTCTATGTTTCTCTATATTTTGCATTTCTCTAAGTTTTGTGCTTTGTAATCTTCTCTAACTTGAATCCCAAAATGTAAATGAAATTCACTGTTTAGAATAAATACTAAAACTTATTGAAGGTGTCATTTGTCACTAGCATGAGTTCACTGCTCGGCACAATAGAACCTGTATTTTGGGCTGAATTGGGTATTTTTTGCTCTCAAAGGGCTGGCCCCGAGGAAGATTTTGCCCATATCAAGACATTTGGTGGCAGCTTGGTGGGATTTGTGAAAAGCAGTGCCTTGCTGTGAAATGACAAATTGTGTGAGAGAACACAGTGCAGAGTGAGGAGCAGGCTGTCGCATTTCCTTGGTGGTCTCACTGCAGCTCTGAGACTTCAAAAGACAGCATCGTTGTGTCGGCTTGCCGTGGCCGATAGCTTGTGTGGTTAAGACTCCCTTCAGTAAATCAGTCGTGACTGACTTATTGCTTGGGAATGGAGCCAGGGAGTACAAGGCGATAAACAAGCGGGAAATGGCTATGTTTAAAGCGCTCCGATGAATGGTCAAGAAAGATGTATGTTCAATTAGGAAAGAATTTTATCATGCGGTTTCCCCAGTTTAAAGTTGTAATTTGAAATGCAAAGTGAGACGGAGTTCTCATCTCTATTCTGTCATGAGGGCAGGGAAAATAGTTGCGAGAATTTGACATGCAAATTGTGAACAGTAATTCAACCATTGATTCAGCCCCAGTGTGCTAGCGAGCGGGGGGCTGTATTGTACGGAGGCGAAGGTTCGCTTTTTTTTTTTTTTTTTAATGTATGATTTTGAAGTGTTGAAATTCCTGAAGACAACATGGGGAATGAGCCGTGTTTAGGAGAAAGAGTAACATCTGTGCTGAGAGCCTAAAGGGTTTGTTTCTCTTTTGGCAACTGTAAATTCCATGTGCTGGTGGTGCATTGTGTTTAAAGGAAACACACTAAAATGACTATATTGCATTTTAGCTGTGCCATGCTTATAATGGGTGAGAGACTCACTTAAAAAGAAAAGTGAGTGAATAGTATTTGGATTTTCGATTTTTTGTGTATTGATTTGAAATTGCAGAATCAGTTTGCAATGGTTTGGGGGGAAAAAACAATTTATATTTTTCTAAATTGCCTCTAAATTGCCCCTGGAGTATTTTTGACTGTTCCCACGCTATGCCATGGATTTGTACTGTTGCGTTATAAGTGATGTATGTTTTGGAAATAGTGACCTGTTGACTGTGATACATGGTGAAAAATGTTGTTGACACAATAACAGCCCACAAGCAATATAGAGTGTGGGTTGCTCTTGTAGAGAAAAACAAAAAAAACGTGCAGGGAGCTGCACTACACATGGCATTTTTTAAATGCACTGAAATAAGTGGTTATATTCTGGCAATGGTACAACAGAATGAAAAATCTGTGTGTGATAAGACAGCACAAAGATTTAGTGGGTTGCGGGTTCTTTTGAAAGATCGCACATTGCATTGGAGTGAGTTTGTGAAGCCAAACTACAAGGTTACGAGGAAAAAGAAGAAAAAAAAATGTATGCCTTTTAAATGGGACATTGATCAGTTCAAAAACAGGCTAAAAGACGCTTTGACATTTTGCAAAATTACATGGAGTAGAATCTGATGACAAGAAAAAGTGCCTCTTTTGAAAATAAGAGTCTTGCTGTGTGTGCAGAGCTTGTGCCTTGAAGATAACTTGCACTGTCTTGGGCGAGGTGCGTGAAGAAAAAAAAACTGTTGGAGGAAAGCAGTGCAAGAAACTGTTAATCTGGATGAACTGTCTGAAACAAGTGCCTTTCATTGAAGCCGCCACAGTTTAAGAGTTATAGGCAAAGAGATAAGCTTGCTGTGTGGTATGGCGCTGCCAGGTGCACAGGAAAGATAAACAATGACATTCCTGCATTCCATCCCCTGTGAGAGACACCGTCAGTGTGAGCAAAAACTGAGGAGGGGGGTGCAAAGACAGAAATGCTGAAACAGAACTGAAGGCAATAATTGCTGTGAGTGAGAAATTAAAAAAGAGCACAATCTACCGTACACATGCTGATGTACGCATGCTTTCTAACACTGGCATGCAATAACAGAGCTGATCAGAAGTAAAGAATTTGCCCAGTATCAACACTGGAAGGAAAACAAATGCTGCATGCAGAATGGCAGATGGGCACATCACATCTGAACATTTGGGGAACCTGTGCATCTGTGAATGGGCTAAGAAAAGACAGCTGCCCATTTCAAGAGACATTGCCATGCAAGCTGCATCCCCATGCGCCATGTGATGTGATGTGAAGTGAAGAGACATTGTTGTGCAAGCTGCATTCCAGTGCTCCATGTGATGTGAACTGAAGTAAAGCGCTGTGCACTGGAGAAGAAACCTCTAGGCGCTTTGAGAAGTGAAAATACACAGCTGGCAAAATGCAAGCTACATTGCTAGGGCTGGAGTAACTGACAAAGACATTATGGTGTTCCAGATGGAAGCAAACTGACAAAGGTAGCCGTTTTGCAAGAGACAACATGCAGAGTGGGGCTTTGGAGTATAACATGAACACTGCACATTAGCCATGATCCAGAAGCCTCACGGCTTAGTGCAAGAATGAATGATTTGTTGAAGCAACAAAAGAAACTGACTTAGACTATCGCGCTCAAAGGGGTGGCCCAAGAAATCAGCAGACACCCTTTGGGAAAATGACAAGTGGAAAACCAGAGGCTTGAAAGACACTAGCTGTATGGAGAAAAATAAACAAAGCTGCTTGTGCAACTGCAGGCGGTATTGGACTGAAAGACTTTACCTTTGAAAAATGGAGTGATGCCAGCAGGGCAACCTAAATCAAGATCATGAGACCCTGGAAGCAAGTTGGCGCCTGGCATTCGTGATCGCTTTGGTGAAAAAGAAAAGCATTGATCCATTGAGAAGTGCGACCTGGGTACTTATTATATGGCTTTTGTAAAATCACAGATCAGTCTGAAGTACCATTGACCAACTATGATCGCATTGCACAAATGAGTTTGTTATTAGGCAATTACACCCCGTATGGTTGAGTGTAAATAAGCCCCCAATAACATACAGAAGGGTGACAAATAATTGCAGTAGCAATGATAAAGTGTGTAGTTACCTGATGAGACTTCTGAAGGTGGGGGTGGTGTTAAGGGAAGGGGTGGATAACGCTGATATTGAAGTTTTGATGACATCCTAACATGAAGAATAATGACATTGTACTTTTGATGAAATCCTAACATTTCTGTTTGTATTTTGCCTAGGCAAAAAAGCAAGACAGTTGCGTGCCATGATTGGGGTAGATGTGTGCAATTTGCGGGTGACACTGATCAGTCAAGCAGACGCATTCTCAGAGAAAGCGAGTCACGTTGAACCTATCCTGCACCGCACTCAATGCTGCTAACATGCATGACGTATGAGGACATTTGTTCTGCAACCTGCGAAAGGTGTCCAACAGAGTAATAACTTTTTCTGAACTGGCACGGTGCAGACTTGGCTAGTTATCAAATATTTGATGCTGCACATTCAAATGATTCAGTTGCTGGAAATAACTTGGTTGACATGTCTTGCCTTTCTTGTTTAAAGGACTGTGGACAATGGGTTGTGGACTGTAACATCATGCACCACAAACAGCTGTGTGACACAGCACTTGAATGCTAACACATTGAAAAATGGTTTTTAAATGCATTTTTGAGATGAATCTGAAAAAACGAAATGTTTTGCTCTTCCAACTGAATTGCTTTAACCAGAGATATTTTGCCTTTTCAAAAACTTCTACGTTGCACGTAGGCAGGAAAATGATTTATGAATTGTTGGGGCAGCAGGATTATGCAAGCAGGAGCGTAATTTATTTTGAGATAAAATGAGTGCGCACATCAAAGTCAGCTGTGCGTTGGTTAACGTCCTTAATTGGAAGTAATGCTGCCAAGTGTGTGAGCTCTAATTTGAGATGGTAATCTTTGAAACACTGGATACTTATGCAGCCAGCCTTAAGGCGGGTAAATGAAACCATGACTGACTTAATATTTGATTTTATGACAGTGTGTGACACGGTTTTTGTTAAACCAACCAGTTTCATGTTTTTGTGGGGACAGCTGTCTCCAGCACACTAATGCAAAGAGTCACCTTTTGATTGTAGACATGTAGTATAATTCCTTGAAAAAGCGCTATAAATGAGTATCCACATGGAATTGCTAGCGTACTGGCCTGGCACATTGTCGGGCATCTTTTGTCACTGACTCATATGACTGGTGTCTATGAAATCCTAGGCCCAAATGTTTCAGTGAATGGATACAACGATTTGTTTAATTTGTTTAATGTGATGTTTTTTCTGACCAAGAACTGCAGCAAGTGTTCTCGCCAAGATTTTATGGACTATAATTTGACAAAATGCATTTTACACAATGGTGTGATGAAACAGCCACTGCCGGATGGTAGTATGGTGTTTGTAGCTAAAACTAATATTGTATATGGTAGATATCCCACTTGAAGAAGGGTATTCTCCAAGTCATATTCGGTAGAAACTGTGAACATGTTAGATTTTCCAGTAGTAAGGCAACATTTAAATTGTAGGCTGGTAATGCACACCTCTATTATTACAGTGATACACTTAGACATAGATTTATCATGAGGCAATGTTTCCTTAGTACTACCAAGCTGCTACAAATGGAGTCCATTTCTATGGCCCATCACTAGAGTGCGCGTAGCTAGGGCGCTAGATTCATTAATTGCGGGAGCAGCGGGGAGTAACAGGAGCTTTATATGCTTGTGACATAGAAACTGTGCACAATAAGCTAGCCACTATGGGTTCTGATGCCAGCTCTGCTATAGAACTTCTGACCTAGTGGTGCCCATTGATACGCCCAACACTGCTACAAGTATTGGCAACCACTGGAGATGGCAGAATTTTAGGTATGAAGACATTTTTTCTGCCATAGGGCAGGTCAACAAGACTGCTAAATACACACGATGCATTTTATGGCAAACATTGTTAAATCAGCAGGTGTTGGCTTTTTACTGAGTGGGGGCGACCATCCTCCACACACTGGCACACAGAGCTACAGTTACCAGCATACATATGAATCAAATCGCTTGCTTTTGATTGCATGAATAACACATGCCATGCTTTAATGTAAATTAGTAGAATTGTTTTTATTTAGATAACCTGGTGCCCATGGGTTCACCTTGCTCATGAAATTAGATGGTTTCTGGTTGGGTTCCACATATATGGGGGAAGTGTCTAATCACACAGCCCATAGTCACGTTTGAATGCCCTGGGATCAGGGGGAGGGTAGGCCCTTAGAGTGAAAGGCTGCCAGGGTTTAGAATTGGTAACCATACATAAATGCAATAGTGCATTGTAGATTAGACTACACCGGATTGCCTTGACATTCTAACTGCATGCTGCTTTTAACTGACAATCAGTTATACAATAATTATTTAGGTATTGTTGTGTAGGCCAGGTTTTGGCTAGAGTAAATGTCCATGTTCACTTTGTGTATGTATTCTTGTGTAGGCCAGGTTTTGGCAAGGGTATATGTCACTGTTCACTTTGTGTACATTTTTGTTTAGGTAGTGTTTTTACTAACCTTGCATGCCACGCTGACTAACCGCTAGAAGATAGTTTGCTTAAACCTCTTGCAAAGCCCCAAGGTCTTTATCACTGCACTAAATACTATATTGATGAGTATTAGTCAGCATTGTCGCATACACTTTGAATAGGGGTGGAATGTAGTGATACACAAAATTGCAACTTTGCCAATCAGGGCTTTAGATGACAGCATTAGCCGCTGAAAGCCAATAGTTTATTCAAAGTATGTGCCAAAAATGCTGACAGTAGTCTGTTGTAGCACTTCCATTATGCAGTAGTGAGCTACAAGGAATATGCAGGCCTAGTATGAGTGATAGGTCACATTATGCATTGTTGATAGACAGGCAGGGCGAAGGCCCCAGCTCTGTAGCAAATAGACAATATTGGAGTGTTTGGAACATTATGGCACCTATATAGCGCTTAGATAGCCAGTCTTAAGCGCTATGAACACTAAGCTATGAGTGCATGCCTTTTAGAGCTTCCTCAAATAGGGTTAATACATCTCGGCTTCCCTTAGAATATTCTGCCTCTCTAACGGTAGCTCTGTAAGCTAATCTTCCTTTCTCTGGGAAGGCACTGATAAGACATTCCTGAGCTTTCGCGCAGATGGGCTCCAGGGAGGGGCACAGAAAAAGGAGCACAGTGGAAATTCACAGAGTTGGTTTTTTCCATGAGCCAGCCTATATTTTGCACAGGGAAAGTTCTGGAACTGTGCGTCATGGACGGACAGCACGAGATTATAAAACATGCATGCTCACATGACTCAGGTGGGAGATCGACCTGTGGACTTGGTTCGAGCAAGATCAAGTGCCCGGTATTTGGAGCTCTGACGGTACCCTACAGCGCTGTCCTCTGAGCGGGGCTTCTTACAGCTAGCTTATGAGGGCCAGGGTCTCCCAGTGCTGATTGAAGGGGCGTAAGACTGTGTTTCTCTATGTTTCTCTATGTTTTTCTAAGTTCTATGTTTCTCTATATTTTGCATTTCTCTAAGTTTTGTGCTTTGTAATCTTCTCTAACTTGAATCCCAAAATGTAAATGAAATTCACTGTTTAGAATAAATACTAAAACTTATTGAAGGTGTCATTTGTCACTAGCATGAGTTCACTGCTCGGCACAATAGAACCTGTATTTTGGGCTGAATTGGGTATTTTTTGCTCTCAAAGGGCTGGCCCCGAGGAAGATTTTGCCCATATCAAGACAATGCCTAAGGCAGGCAGAGTAGAACCCTGATTCAGTCAGTCAACCTCTTCCAAATCTGCAGCAGCCAACTCCCTCCATGGGTTCCCCTGCCTCTGTGTTATTATTGTAACCGAAGGCTCCCCAACCATTAATGGGACTACTGCATATCTACTATCTGTTTTACACTGAGTTTTACATATATCTGCGCATGAGGAGTAATCAAAATTGAGGGCCCCTTTTATCAGTCTAGAAAAACTAGACACCCCTCGAACGGAAGGTAATGCATGATAATTGGTTGGCCGAAGACCAACCACCTCATTTAAAGTGTTGAGAATATATGCTCATTAGTCATTACGTAGCTATTAGCTCAACTAGAGTGCGGCCATTTTAAGATGACCAGAATCGCCATTTTGTTTTCTCTCTCTGCTCTCTCTAATGTTGCCACTTTGCCTCATGTAAAACTGCTTTGCTGTAGATATTATTTCACTTCAATGGTCCAAGGTTACTAAAGACATGTTGAAACATTACGCTGGAGAGCCAGACAGAAATGCCCGGTTCCCTCCCTCACATATCCTTGAAGGCAAGGAGCAAGGCATTTTAATCAGTACACGGATGCCAGCGAGTCTCCTTAAAAGAATAGCAATGTAAAACACTAATATGAATTATGCTATTCTTACAGCCCCCCTTTCTGAGCACTGTGAGGACCCAGGCAGCAAGCTGACCTCTAGACCGTGAATCGAAACCAGGAGATAGTGAGGCCTGGAATGTGCCAGTCCCCTACGCGCAGCTTGCCCATGAAAACAGAAGCGCTGTGTTCTCTCAAATAAAGAATGCTGTCTGTAAATTCGAGATTGCAAACTGTTACTAAATATGGTGGTCTGAGGTGCCATATTCGTCACCATGGTCAATCATCGCCTCCAATTCAAAGAGAATGAATTAGGGGCGGCATCGAATGTGTCATTACTGATTACAAGATGCTCATTTTGTATATATGTAACTGATGTACAATTTTCGCTCTCTTGCATCCCCCGAGGTCTGTTAGACACACGTCGCGGGGTGTGGGACCATTTCGCCGACTGGGACTATTTGTTTTGCAATAAACCCTAGATTTTGGGAATACAACCTCGTGTCTGGTGTATCAGTTCGTGTGTGGTGATTGTGCCTTGTTTCCACATCCGAAGGTCCCTCAGGGGCCCCTTCAAGATGGCACCTGAGTTCGGACCCTCCCCCACTTGTTCCATCGTGTACATTGCAAATGAAGGAAGGTGGTAAGAACGGCGAGGACGGGAGCGATCGAGCCGGGATCAAGAGGTGTTCGGGGCACCCTGCGTAAGTGATGAGATTCCTTGCTGCAGATCTGCACACAGCTGATCCCTGATCGACGTCCCCGGCCAGCGAACAAGGAGGCGAGGGTCCCGAAATGAGGCCGAGCCAAGATACGCAGACACGACGTCATTGGTTGCGTCAGTATACGGACGAATTGTGTCTTGAAAAGACAAATTGACTAATCAGGTGAGTCGTGCCCCGATTCGTAAGTGATCCTGATATTGGTTGAGAGTTGATTTTGCAAAATCAAACACCCAGAGTAAGTTTGATTAGCCAAGGGTAAGGTTAAAACATGCGTGGGGTATTGTCCACCGTAGCGGGGTTTTTCAGCTGCACCGAACAATCTTTGGAAACTGGCCAGGTCGCGCCTCTGGGGGGAACGCCGGCTTATGATATGTATGTGAAGTATGGTGTGGGAGCAATAATGTTTTGTGAAATTTGGCTTAAGCAAACCAGAAAGCAGGAAGATCTTCAGTGGCCGAGTAATGGTAGTTTTGAGATGGATCGGAGAGATAACCTGGAAAAGGTTTTGATAAGTAAGAAAGCACACCCTGCGGCACTTGATATCCTTAGGGACTACAGGAGGGAGGCAATGCTCCGATTTAGAAGTAGAGAGATACATGCGCGCAGGCATAAGTCAAAAGCAGAGAAAGCTGAGGAAAAGGAGGAAGAGGAGTGGAGTAATAGTTTGAGGAAGGCAAATAGATGGGAAATGCCTGAAAGTCTATTGCCAGAAATCCATTGACCAGATTCCAGGATCGCAGAAATACCTGAATATAATCAGCGTGGTGTTGAGGCATTGGGACCCGGATACATCTGACAATATCTGATTTTCTTATGGACAGACATCCCTTGACATGTCTTATCCAGTACATGGTCTTATTTTTCAATGCCTCCTCATAGGTATTTTGTGAGAGTTTCGGGACATTGATCATAGTCACAAACAGAGGTTTCCCCGAATGGCCCCTAGACTTATCATTAGTGGTATAGGAGTACCCAGCTCTGTTATACATACTAGTCCCTCTAGGGGTCACCAGGCAGGTTGGGGCTTGCAGAGTATTGTGTTTGTAAGCCTCACTTACATTGAACAAGGGGGCAGGCTCCAAGGAATCTGACCTCTGCTAAAGGCACCCCTAGATTTGCCCCCAATACATTCAGGGCCAGCACGTGTAGTAAATATTAAACCATCTTTGTCCTGTGGAGTTTTAGGGCGAACCTTATTGGGGGCAGAGCGCATTACTCCTTTGGGTTCTTTATCCTCCAACCTAGCCGACAGAGTAACAATGTTTTCCTTTAGTGCTTTAATTTCACCAACCAGGTCTCTCAGACAGCTACCCAATTTATCTGCAACCAGTGACCTGATTTCTGCCAACAGCCCCCAATCCCTGTTTCAGAGGTGTGCTCATGTTCTGAAGATGACACAGTCACACTGGCCACATTCTTTTTGATTTGGGCCTTGGTGTCAATTACTAGGGGTCCACCTGACGGCTTTATTTTTAGCAACAAACCTATTTTTAATAAACTCTCTTAGGCCTTTGACCAGAGTGAGAGCTGTGGATTCTTCTTCTGCAAGAACAGAACAATTATTTCTAAGGGGTATCACACGTTTAGTCAAAACTACTTCCACCACATCCAATTCACTACCCAGCACAATCCTCGGATCTTCAATTTCACTCATAGCATCAACCTTCAAATCAGATGTTTCCATCAAGTGACCCCCTTTTCCCTCAAGAGAATGGCGTTCAATTATACGATTCTCTATGTTTTGGCAACCTTTTCCACCCCCCCCCCCCACCACCATCAATAAGCAGCACATCGATGTGCCCACAATCCTGCACTGGTTTATTTTCTTCCTCAAAGGGGTCAAGCCAATCCTTAATTAACCTGTATGTTCGTGTGTTATTATACCTTGTCTTAAGTGATGCAGGTTCATCAAATGATATCAATAGGTAATCAGAATTCCCATCTACAGCCACACAATTCAAACCAGCCCCTTAGGGTGAATTTCCCTTCTTAGCCACAGGGCCTGTTTTACCATTTGGGCCCTCAATGTCATTGAGTAGCCCCTCAATCTCAAATATAAGGTTATGAACTTCCTTAATGGACTTAAACATTCTAGTTATTTTGTTTTGCCTGACTTCCAGGGAGTGTTGGTGTGTGTAGTGAATGAAATGTGTGTGTGATATGATATGATATGACATGTATTGCACGCTTAGGCAAGGGAGGGGAACAAGGGGGGACAAAACAATGTTCTTACTAGGCCAAGAGACATTGAGATCGCGCAAGTACAGGGGAGAGGGAAGGGGAAAAGTGCCAGGGGAAGGGAAGGGGAGGAGGAGCAAGTGTAAGACATAGGATCAAACATCGAAAAACAAGAAGTGCTACCAGCAGGGGGCAGTGGAGGGGTTAAGTGGAGTTAACAAGTGTTAGATAAGTGCAGGTAGGTGGGACTGTAGGATTGCAGATAGAGCCCAAGTGCAGGTTTGCCAGGGGCAGTGCCGGTGTGCAACTGGGAGGGCAGGGACCTGGCCCTGTGATTCAGAGGGTAGCCAGGTAACCAGTACAGTATCATATAGGGGATCAGCAGGGAAGAGGAAGAGAGAAGGCAGAAGCAAAGAGGAAAGTATTGAGCTTCTTCTGGAACCGGTGATTGTTCTGCTCAAGTTTCAGAGAGTCTGTTCCAAAGTGAGGCGCCAGCGGCAAGGAGATATCTACCCCCAACATGTTGCTTGGAAAAGTGACTGAACCTCAAGGAGTTGGAGGTGGAGGACCGAAAAGCTCGAGTAGGAAGATACTTCCGAAGAGAAAGCTGGAGATATTTTGGTCCCAGTACCCAGAAGGCCTTGTGGACATTGCAAAGGGTCTTGAACTTGATTCTTGCAGCCACTGGGAGACAATGGAGAGATTTCAGTGCTGGAGAGATACGATCCCTGGGCTTGAGGCCAAGGACAAGTCTCACATTCCTGTTCTGGATGAGTTGTAGAGGACAGGGAGTAGAGGCGGGCAGGTTTAAAAAGAGGCTGTTACAGTAGTCCAGCCTAGAGAGAACCAGAGCTCTAGAGACAGTGCTCATCTGGGTGAAGGAGACGAAAGAAAGAATACCTCTGAGGAGGTGCAGTTGGTAGTTTGACTTCTTATAGACATCAGAAATGTGAGGCTAGAAGGAGAGTGTAGAGTCATAGATAACCCGAGGTTCTTAGCTTCACAGGTGGGAGCAGGAAGAGGGCCGAGTAAGGCCGGCCAGAGAGTGGCGGGAAAGAGGGGTGAAGGTGGGGCAATGAGGGGGATCTTTGTCTTTCTACCATTCAGGCAGAGATCATTGGCAGTGCACCACTCCTGGATTGCAGACAGACAATCCGGGATGAGAGAAGGAGAAGAGGCTGCAGAGGGGAGCCTGAAAGCGAGCTGGGTGTTATCTGCATAGCAGTGGAAGTTGGAGCAGAGAGCAGCAATGCGGTGGGCAAGAGGCACCAGGCATTGGTTAAACAACCAGGGAGAAAGGTTAGACCCCTGGGGAACACCACAGGTGTAGAGAGAGATAGAGGAGAGGAAGGACCCAAGTTGGACCTGGGAGGGCCGGTCTGAGAGGAAAGACGTCAGCCAGGCCAGCGCCTGATCAGTGATATGCAGGTTATCACTGAGACGGTTGAGCATGATGGCATTGTTGACCGTGTCAAAGGCAGAAGAGAGATCAAGTAGATGAGGACAGAGGGAGATTAGAATAAAGGTTAGAGAGCATGTCTTCATGGATGTTCAGGAGAGCAGTTTCCCGGGCTCCCGGCTGCTCTGAAGCCAGACTGATGGTCATAGAGACAACCCACCGATTCAGTGTGAAGATTAAGCTGGGAGATGGCACGCTTTTCCAGAAAAGGATTGATGGAGATCCAGTGAAAATTAACCAGAAGGGAGGGGTCGGCTGAGGGTTTCTTGAGAAGAGGGTGCACAAGAGAGTGCTTCAGGGGGAGGAGAAGTTTCTAGAGGTGAATGAGTAGTTGCAGAAGCAAGCCAAGACTGGAGCGAGGGTGTCAATGTGGTCCTTGATGGTTTTGGAAGAATAGGGAAGACCTGTTTTGATGAGGTTTTCATAGATTGGACTTGTCTAGAAACCTTGTCAAGGGAGAAGAGAGGAAAGGCAGAGAAGGGAGGGGTGGCTGCAAGGGGGCCGGAGGAAGAGGAGAGAGTGGAGGGAGAGGCAGGAGACGCCAAGTGGGAGGACAGGATGTCCTGGTTTTTAGAGATGAATTGAGAAGCCAGGGCTGTACCGAGGGCTGTGTCAGGGTGTGAGTCAGCCAGAGGTGCAGGATGGGAAGAGAAAGATGCAACAAAAGCCGCAACTGACACACGCTTCATGGGCCGAATGACTGTGAAGGTGGGTGGCAGTGTGGGGGTAGTCTTGGCCTTAGGGGTTCAGAGAGAGAGATGAGAGGAGAGAAGAAAAAGTGGTCACTCCAGGTGCAAGGTTTAGAGAGGGGGTGGTCTGAGGAGATAGGAACATTAAGAGTGTGCCCTGCAGAGTGAGTTGGGCCAGAGGGAAGAATAGAGAGAGAGAGCGAGTGTCACAAAGGTTGCAAAAGATTCCTGTGCAGGACAGGAAGCATCCAGGTGGATGTTGAAGTCTCAGAAGAGTAGGAGTTCAGTGGTTGATGCCAGGAGGGAGGAAGAGAGGTCCACCCACTCGGAGAGGAAAGAGGTGATCTGAGCAGGTGGCCGGTAGACAGTAGCTACTGTGAGAGAGTGGGCAGGAGAAAGTGAATGCCTACAGTCCAGGCATTCAAAGAAGGAGTAGGCCTGCATAGGAATGATAGAGGCAGGAATCCACTCCGGGAAGCTCAAGGCTACGCCCCCACCAGAATGGTTGGATCTGGGCGTTGAGAGGATCTTGTAGCCCTCAGGAAGGAGATTGTCAAAGTTCGTAACAGAGCTGGACGTGAATTATGTCTCTGTGAGACCAAGAACTTCAAGGTCGAGTTCTTGCAGGAGACGGCAGAGGTCAGACGAGAGTTTGACAGCTGAGCGAGAGTTAAGAGTGGCGAGGTGGAAAAGGCTGCCATCCTTGAATGACTTCCGGGGAGGGGTACACATCAGAGGTACTCCCTGTGGAAGTGTAGAAGGAGCCTTAGGGAGGGCACAGGAGGTAGGAGGTGAGGGCAAGGTAGCCGAGGGGGACGAAGAGGGCACCAAAGAACTGGCAGAGGGTGCAGGCAAGGAAGCCGAAAAAATGGAGAGAAGGGACAGTGGTAGAGGAAAGGAGATTGATAAGGCGCAGGAAGTGTCTATCACAGAGGAGGAGGTTGGCCTAAGGGCCTTGGACCAAGACGGTGCCATTAAGGTAAACATTAATGATGAGGAGTGGAAGGAAGCCAGGAGGGCCACTGTTAATGGAAGAGGAAAAATAAGGAGATAGCACAGGGACCATATGAAGACTCCATTGGTCTGGTGAAGGAATGACAAAGAGAATGTCGGTCAGGGTCTGTCTGGAGGAAACACCGGGTTTCATTGTAGGTATCAGCAATAGGGAGGCCTTGGTTGGACACCAGGGTTTTCTTTTTGAACTTCTTCCTACTAGACTTAGTGAGAAGGGTAGGATAGTCGATAGAGGTATAGTTGGAGAACATAGGAGAAACAGTGAGCACCATAGGTGATGTCTAGGAGGGGTAAGAGGAAAGGGAGAGCGAGGAAGGGGGGTAGGTGGGGAATGAGAGAAGAGCGGAAGGGGGTGGAGACTCTGTGGGAGAACACGGGTGCAAGCAGATGAGACGAAACAAGACAGGAACAGCAAGACAGAATGAAAACACAATGCAGCCACTGGGCACAGCTAAGTTCAAATTAGCAGGACATAATTAAAACACAATGCAGCCACTGGGCACAGCTAAGTGCAAATTAGCAGGACAGAATTAAAACACAATGCAGCGTAAATTGGGTAACAATCTAAAAGACTGTGTTCCCATTTGTGCGACTGAGGGTCTTTGAGAATGAAATGTGTTTCTGAGAGTCTGAATTATTGTGTGTGTGTGTGTGTGTGTTTGCGTGTGCATGTGCGTGTGAGTGTGCAAGATGCATGTCTTTAGCAAGGGTTTTGGGCTGCCCTGGCACTATGAATATAATTCACAGTAGTGTACTGGCATGAACTGCGGGCGTCATCATGAAAGAGATTTACAGAGGCAATACTGGCATATGGTTGGGCACAGGCAGCATGAATGAATTTTGTACATACATTATTATATATATTTTAGTCACAGACCTCATGAGTCCGTTTTTAATATTGGTTGTGCTGGCATATATTGTCAGCATCATCATAAATGTTTTACAGTGACAATGCTGGGATATATTTGGGCACAGGCCGCATTGAAATGTTTTTCACAGTGATGATGCTGGAATATATTGTAGACCAAAGCATCATGAGCATGCACTTCATAGTGCCAATTTTGGTATACTCTGTGGCCACGATCATGAAAGAGTGTTACAGTGACAATGCTGGTATATTTTTGAGAACAGACAAGATAGAAGTGTTTTGAAGGGCCATGCTAGCTTACAATTCAGTCACATGTATCCTGAACATGTGCTTAAAATTGGCAGTGTTGGCATATATTCTAGGCACAGACATCATGAAAATGTGATACAGTGCTCCCAGTATACGTGTAGGGGATTTTTGTATCCCTTGCGCTGCCATTCCTTTCCCTGCTTTAACTTTCATTTCTTCCCCCTTTCAATATTAGTTCTACCCCCTTGTACTGACGTCCCTTACTTTCCCCTGGTGCCTTTACGTTGCTTTCATTCCCCCCACTGTCATTCCTCTCTCCCTGCACACTCACTTTGCAAACTCAACCAGTTAAATGTAAAAAGGCAGTAAACAACCACAAATACCAAAACGATTGGCTTTAGCCAATACTTGCTTAAAAGAAGCTCCCAGTGTGCAAAAACAAGTAATGAGGATCACATCTGTTCCTTGCTTTCCTCTGTGCTTGGAAGCAGTCATTCGGCGCTATGACCCTTATATGACTAAACTGAATTTAACGCTGTTTATCCTTCATCGCGCACCCACTCTTCCAGCTATGGGACAGTGGTCAGAATGAAATGGCGGTGCATTTGCTCAGGGCATAGGGCGAATGAGCACGTCACGTTGCGCAGGCACTGAATATGTGATGTTACATGAGGTCTCTGCTAATAGTGATGGCTATTTATGCGTGGAGAGAACGGGGCTTCCGTTCTATAAACCTAAAGCACCAACTACACTGGAAAAGTTTACTTCGACTGAAAATAAAAACTCTGCTAAATGAGTAATAATGTGACGTACAATCTCCCCAAGCATTTTAATAACATAATAGCAATTTTTCTAATTACACCATTCGTCTTACAATCTTGTTAAAATGATTCTACTCCCTACAAATGGAATTCCGTATTCATTTTCTCATTTTGCTAACCGTGCAATGAATGTTCTCAGTGTGCATTGGGATTTATAGAACATTATACTGTTGCAAATATTGTCATTACTAATTTTACAAAGTAGACAAGTGCAGTAATGTTTTATTATATGCAGACAATTAAATATTGATGTTGACATACCAGCATTTAAAAAAATGCATTTAACGTAAACCATTGCTTTTGTGGTATTGTAAAAAAAAAAGATATTAAACCGCAAGTTAATAAATGTGCCTGGATTTTCAGGTTCCAGACCATCGGCGCTTATTGCACGTGCATTTCTCACTCTTCTTATAGACTCACCCCACAGATCCTGCAAGCCCATGTGGACCCCGTAGGCCCACTCTGGCCTAACCCACTAAGGCAGAGCAGGCAGCCTTTCTGTGCTGTGACTCCCTCGAAGTGTGCACCGATGCCCGTATTTCTCTAGTGCTAGAAGTCACCAGAGAGAGACATTTCAGAATACATGTTATGTTATGTTATTTGTACTGTGCACCATCACCAACGGAATTGGTCCCCAGGTGCTCAGGCGGATCTGCAAACAAGAAGGTGGGGTGGGATAGTCGGGTGAAGAGGGAGTAGGAAAGTGAGAGAAGTGGTGTGCTGTTGGCAGCTTCAACTCGGTAGACACCGGATGCTGAGCGTTGGTGCGAGTATTGGATCGGTGTCAGTCCACGGTGTGCTGTTGGTGCAGCTTATGTGTTGTTGTGGCAAATCAACAGCTGCAGCCTTTTTCTAAAGGTGTGTATGGCAACATGATCCATTCCATTCAGGAGATTGTATTCCACACCTTTTTTAGTTTGGGCTGTTAGGAGGCGGGGCCACCTATAAGCCTAAACTATTGCATTAGAGTGCAGAGTGAGAAATGGCATATGAGGATGGACACACAGCTTGAAGGCGTTGTTTGGTTATTTGCCCACCCACTGACTGCACCTGGCCATGCTAATCCCTACGGCCATTCCCCAGCTAGTTCCTACCCCACCCTGCTCAATACACCTCCTCATGGGACCTCTTTGAGCTCGGTTTCTTCAAGCCTTACCATCAAACTTTGCAATCGAAGTGGCAGTGTTTTTTCAAAGCTGTCTTCTGAGTGTTCATGGCTTAATTGGAGCTGTTAATACTGGTGAACAAAAATGCCTAAACCAGGTCTGACATCAGCCACTTGATTTATAATCACTATGTGCCCTTCACCGAAGTCCTGTTAAAAAACAAGCATTGGATAAGCCAACAGTTTGGGCTTGTGTATAAATATTAGGTATTTGCCAGGCACAGCAATTAGATGTCCGCATACTTGCACCATTTTGAGTGGGCTACCATTAATGGCCAGTTAATGCCAATGCGGCAGTGTCTGGCAAGTGCCTTTTCTGTGCCTACAAGAAGGCACAAACTGTCAGCATTGCCAATACTTGTTTTTCACTGCATTCTGGGGCTTGTTGGCCTGGATTGTGCACATTTGCCCTGACACCGGTGCAACGTTTCTGTAATCTGCCCCTGGTTATAAAAGGTGGGGGCTTTCATCGATCAGACAGACATTGGACAAATAATGTGGCTTCGCATGTTTTAATGCATAAGACTTTGTTCCTTGAATTTCCCCTGCACATTACAGGACAGGTATCCAGCTGACACTGAAACCCCTTTAGCGTTTACCTAGCTCAGCTTGCCGCTCCTTACTCTTTTCTCTGTTTGTGTGAGAATCCCCCGATATTCACCCTCATCTCTGGTTCCACCAGCCTCTGCTCACGCTGTACCTGATGCGCGCCACTTCCCCAGTGTGCACGTGCCATCGCTACATTCCCTCCTTTTATGGGAATGGCCCTCATGGAGTTCATGGTCTCTGCGCTTGCATTGCGCATGCGTGCTCCTGTGCAACCTTCTCTGCTCTTTGCCTCTATGTTGTGCGTGTGCCGCTTCATTCAGTGGAACGTGTTTCTTCTTGGCTTTGCGTGTGTTCACATTTTGACTTTCATTGTCCTCTTTTCTGAGTGATTCCTCGTGATGAGGTGCTCCTTTGAGGGATTGAGTTTAGGCCTCTGCACCCTACCCTCGTGTGGTAATCTATTTTATTTCCACATTTTGTGAAAATGTGTAATGGGGAAGGGCGAGCTTTCAGAATTATTTCCAGGGCCACTTATAGTTCCCAGTCCATCCCTGCTGTGAGCGTTTGTTCTGGGCAGTATTCTGTTAGTTGGATGCTGTTGTGGTTCTGTTTCTTGTCATAGAAGGCCATCTTTCCAAACGTCCACTTCTTACCTGCTGCTGCCTCGAATGTTCTGCATTTGGGTCAACGAACTAAAGAGGGACTTCGTTTCTTTGTCCTTATGTGCTAAATATATTTCCACCAAGTTACCCACCTGGAACTGGGGTTATTTCCTGGCTTGACTGCTGTCATATACTTTCTTCCTTTTTCTGAGGCCTTCCTGGACTCTTTCCTTGAATGCATGGTATGCCAGGTTTTGTCCAAGTGTCGTCTTGGGTCTTTGCCCTCGTATAATAAAGCGGTCCGATAGCACAGCGAGTAGAGCACGTGCTTTGACATCTGTGCAGAATCCCGACAGGGCCAAACTCAGCCTTTCGTCCGGTTCATTGCGCTATATAAATGCAAAATTATTGTTATTAACAAAAGAGAAATTCCTATGGCTGTGTTTTGTAGTGCTGTGATGTGTTGTGGTGCAAT
Organism: Ambystoma mexicanum; assembly: GCF_040938575.1. Lineage (NCBI taxonomy): Eukaryota > Metazoa > Chordata > Amphibia > Caudata > Ambystomatidae > Ambystoma > Ambystoma mexicanum. The sequence goes on from NC_090941.1 coordinate 955,718,330, forward strand.
TTAGGACGGCTTCCATGAAATTCAGTGAGACTACCTGGCGGCTTGTAGGGTGTTTTATTTAATATATATCTTCATACACTTGACTTAACCATTACCTTGAAGTTGATAGAGCGCTACTTATATGTGTTTGATTCCGTGTTTCTTCAAGTATCAGGGCCTTTTATTTGACACAATCTGGACTCTTCTTTTCAGTTATAATTTCGGAAAGGACACCCTCTCTTTAAAACAACCACTGGAAGTAGTAGTTGTGATGGCCTCGAAGAAATGTTGCTCCATCCATTTAGAGCATTGTCAGTGATGACTACGGCAAACCTCTGGTCGCGTTTCATTTACTCCATGGGAGCACTGGAACTGGTTGCTACCAGGGATGTTGCTAGGTCTGGAAAAAATCTGGGGCTACGCTAATGTCGGGACTGCCGGGACTCGGGGCTAGCTAGCATTTTGGTTGTAGCACCTGAGCTTCTATCCAGGGCTACAACCAAAAGACCCAGGGCTATAGCCCCCTCACTGCCTCCCCCAAACCCCTTAGCAATGAATTTGGTTGCTACCTTTCTCCTCACATCACCTTCCCATTCTACATGTAGCCAAGGTGCAGTCCTTGTGGACCAGCACGTGCAACTCGTGTGGCACACTGGGTAGTGTTCAATCATCTGATCCACACTGGGTCCATGCTTAGCCGTCAGTAGTGAGTTCTGAGTCACCTTTTTGTAAGTTTCCTCCCCAAATACCCTTCATGACCTATGTTGGGTGTTCTAACCCACGTTTGGACTATTATGCTACAACATTTGGTGCTGTGGGCTTAGGAAATCCAAGATGGCCGAAAAAGCCCACATGTGCGCCAGAATCTATGAAAACCGCGCAGTTTGTGCGCACACCAAAATGGTCGCCTGACTTGCCACCCCCCGGTGCGGGTGTGCTGGGTCAGAAGAGCCATGAGTGAAATGGGGTGCCAAAGAGAAAAACAGCAGTGCCTGTTCGCTAGAAAGCACTTTAAAATCACCCTTTGTTTCTCTGAAGGCAAGCTCAGAATGCCCATTTCAAACATTGCAGAATATCCAACAATCTCACTGAACACGAGCAGACATTTGACAGAATAAAGTCTTGTCGGCATACAAAATCTGGAAAGAGGATGAGCCTAAAATAATGTTCATAGCAAAACTGGCTGAGCTGTGGATTTCAGCAGTTTAAGTAAATTTGGACTGAAAGACACTAAAAATCTAAATGTTTAAAAGAAATGAGTGACCTACTTTTGAGTGTCACATAGGTTGCAATTGTTTAAATGTCATAGTTTTAAATTTAGAATCAGCATTCTAGCTGCATGCGTAAAAATGGGAAGTTTGATTTGGACAGGAAAACTGGCAGCCAAAGAGACATTTAGCTGAGGCCTGGCTTAAAAAGAGAGAGAATTTTGCCCACCAGCTACCCCCGACAGGAGTTGAGACTTGCACAACAGCTGTGTTCCCAGGCCTAGCTGCCTTTTGCTGTTCCCACCAAAAGGGATATGACACTTCTCTGATTGAATTACCTGGGCTCTGCAGGAAATTGAACAAAGCCCTGTCCTGACTCAGGCAAATGTTTTATTGGGGGGTCGTAAAAGTGGCTTCCTCCTGGAAGGAAAGGGGAGGAGCACTGCCTGTGAGAGCAAGCTGGCTTGGCAGAACTGGAAAAACCAGAAATTCAACCTTGCGCTGGGGGGAAACCACACCCCTTTGGGGCCAGAACATAAATCTAAAAAGATGGATCATTCATAGAGCGGACTTGTGAAAATTTTATAAGTGATATCATTATTCTTGTGATTTTTCTGTGCACATTTGAAGACGTGTTAGGACCCGGTGGTATGTTCAGGGGGGTTTTTAGCGGAAAAGAGGATATTACTCTAAATGTATGTATGTTAAAAATCTGACACTCCACCACCTAATGCCCACATGCTTTGCGAACATTTGTGTAAATGCGGGGACAAATCCAATATTGGTAACCCGACCAAAAAGTGAAATGTTTTGCCATTTTTGAACCCAAGCTCCTAGAAACGACAGAATTGGAACAGGGGCTACCATCAGTAAATGCATGATGTGTGTATGCAATGCCAAACAACTGTCTATCGGGGAAGTATGTATTTGGATCAGATATAGATTGTGTGTAAAGTTGACAGGGGTGGGTTCTCTGTATCATAAACAGACCTCATCATGATGACACTTCATTTCATTCCCCCAATCAAGGGGAAGAGGAGGAAGCGGCCAATGACAAGTGGAGAGGGGTAGGGCCTAGAAAGCTAGCCTCTCCACCCACTTTCAAAACACATAAAAGCAGACAGTCAGGACAGATAGAGAGATTCTATTCCATCTGCTGCGGGACGCTCTGCTGCGGGACGCTCTGCCGGTTTACCTCCATCAACCTCCAGAGAGCCAACACAGAGACTTCAATCTATCCACCTTCAGAGACCAAGACTTTACTTCAGAATTTGTAGCAGAGAGGTCAACTACAAGCTAAATCCCTCTTTAGCAGGCCTCAAATCATTGCAACTATTCACAGCCAGGCGAGCTGTTTGAATTCTTTGCAAGAACTCTTGCCATTTGCCAGAAAGCAGTGTTGTATCCAGAGAGAGACCAGCTGAACCGGAGACCGCTGTATCCGGACCCAGAGACCTGATCAGAACCAGAGACCCAGACCAGACCAGCACAGTAGAGCTGACCCAGACGCTGTGCGCAGAGACCGTCTGTGGCGAGTGAAGAAAACCCGCTGACCAGATCGTGACGAGGCCCAGTCCTCCTAAAAATTAGGAGTGAGTATCCGCCAAAACTGTGCAGAACCCAATCTCTTAGTTAAAATAATCTAATGCAAGCTATTTTAACTTGAGTAGAACTGTCTCCTAGAGAACCTGTCACCTGTCATTCTTAAGCTGCGAGCTGTCATATGTAAATCCAAAGTTGCACGCTGTCACTTGTCATTTTGAGTTGTTTTAAATCCAAAAATCTACCTTTACTAAATCGTTCATAACTCTTGAACCGTTTGGGTTAGGAACGAAATTTAACTTTCATCTGGAAGCTGAGATCCTAGGCTGTCCTAGGACCCCAAAACGATAGTGCTACTCCTTGTAGTTCCTCTGTAATCACGCCCGGCGCACTCAGAAAAATCTGCCGCGATTTGACATTTTGCCGCGAATTGAAAGGTTAGCTCACATGTAAAAATCTGCAGCTGCTTGCCTTCCGTTGCAAAAATTTGTTTGCAACCTGACAACCATTCATAGAGCATTGCTAAAGTGATCCTGAACTCATTCAAAGTATCTATCACTCACCCTGAACCTCTAGAGGGAATTAAAAGCATTTTAGCATATTTTTCACTTCCTTGCAAACCGCATTCAAAGCATTTTGGGCCTGTGTTTAAAACTCCGACCTGTTTTCCTCTAAGCTTGCTGGGGGGGAACTGAATTTCGTATTGTATTGATTGCATTCCTGAGAACTGTGTGCTCTCCTTTCCATCTACTTATATTGCATAAAGGGGGGAGTGAATTTTCAAAGAAAAGTGATTACATTGGCCCTCATTACGACCCTGGCGGAAATCGAAAAACAATGGCGGAAATGCAATACCGCCATCGAATACCGCTCGGTGCGATCATGACCCGTCACCGTAAAGTACGATGCCATTAGCGACTCCCTGCCAAATTGCACAACTCCTCGTAGGTGCAATGAAGTCACACAATGCAACCAGTGAAATGTACAAGTCACCCATGCATGCCAACGAACAAATGAATGTAGGGGCTCCAAGTGCCTTGTGAGTGGCCATCCATATTAGCCATGGCACCATTGCCGTACTGATGCAGCACAGGCATGTGAAGCTTCAAGTACAGCAACATGAACTGAAAACTGAGACAAACAAAAACAGGCCCCCCATCGCTTGACACCAGTGTAAGGCAACATACAAAGCAGTATCCTGAGTGAGACTGCACCAGCCCTGTACTCCTGCCAGTAAACAAACCAACCATCAGCATAAGCATGTACCACACAAGTTGGCAGAGTGACTGAGCAGCCAGGCACATCTCAAGAGGGGCCAATGGGAGCAGCAGGGCACGGATGGCACGAATACAGAAGCAATTCCAATGGACATGACCTCAGTCTCCCTCCAAGAAACGTACGCAAACACAGGCACCTGTGACCAGCCATATTCTGAAAATCACATCATTCCACCAATCCACCTGGCTGACCGGCATCTGTTACACAAAAGCTAATCCCCCTCCCATGAGCATGACATCATCAAAACAGACATAATTGCATCCCCTATCCCTGACCTTACTGGCCTTCGTAGGCAAACGCGCCCAGTACAGTACCACGCAACTATACTCAGAAGGCCGAACCCAAAGCAGATCTCCTCACAATACATCGCTCCACAAATAGGAATATGCTACATTACTTGCAAAGAATAACGCTACACGGTCAATAGCATAATCAAAATTTAATGCACAACAAAATCACCCGGGCCATACAGCTATTAGGTCATGAACTCCAAATCATATCTCATAATTGTGGGCTGCATCCGCAATAAATGACCAGCTTCTTCTTGTGTGACGCCCTGTTCCTCCATGGTACACAGGGGCTACATTCACGTTCAAAAAGGCAACATGGAAGCGCCTAGAACCGCAGGGCCGTCCCATTAGGTAGGCACTAGTCCAGCTGAAAGCTCGAAATGTTGCTCCTAGCCACTAGTACTGCGTAAGGGCATGTGGGCCATTGGCGATCGTCCCATAAGATCGTAATGGTGCTCCACTGATTAACACGAAGCAGCAGGTGTCGGGAGTAAAAGCCATCTGCAGGAGTGGCATACAGATGGCAGCGGCAAAGGGGAGGAGATACCTGTCACCCAAATGAAACGAAAAAGAATAGTATGGGCATCTGAACTCCATTTGAATTACTCACTTCAAAGATCACACTAAATCCACAGCCATATGCATGCTAGCCCACTCAAAAGGATTATTCGCACCCAAAAATCACTTGCGAATCATAACTATATAAATCGAGGTGAAAACACTATTACTAACGAGTGTTTGTGTGCATGCGTCTGTTAAAACAGAATCCATTAGATGGGATTAGTAACGTGCATAGACACAAGTGTTTGAAGGCGCGTCGAGACAGGGAGGGTTCAACAAGGGAACATAGACGATGGTCCCACTATGGCAGCCCTGCATCACATGGCGCAGAGGAAGTTGATAGATTCCAAAAAGCCATGTACATGGCAGACTCTCTATTAAATCATCTGTCCATGCATCCATACATCATTCCCTCATCCCGGTATAAAAACGCCTGATTATTTACTCACATAACATTTGAAATTTCCATTGAGTCTGTGCTTAATGCAGTCTGCAAAATCCACTGTGCTCCAGGCCGGAATTCTAGTGTTGTGAAGTAACATGTATTTGGGAACGTCCTGCCTAATCCTCCACTACGCTATTGCGCATCCCATACTATTCATATCAATCATTGCATTCTCGGCATGGCCCCTGTCCCAAGGACATTAAACAATAGAACTTTCTATCTGCAGTCAGACCTGTGGGCGTCTCCTCGCCGCTAGCTGGAAACCGAAAGCGCTGTCCTTCGAATTCCTCATTTGCAACATCACGTCGAAAAGGCATCTGTGACCGCTTGAAATCACAAATCCATCCATTTAGTGCGGCAGTGTGTGAAAATGGCAACTGGCTTCACTCACAAATGGGACGTCCCGCCCGTCGGTGAACCGTGGTACAGCGCTGCATGAGGGTCCACCGTTAATCGAGTACTACATTCCACTGACCCTTCACAAGTTTGTTCCCGACTGCAAAGATAGTATGTGAAACAATGGGACCATAGCAGAATCAACATATGAAGCAATATCTCACTGCCATCGGGATGTAATACATGATTGTAATAGCAAGATGCCATGCGTCGATTTGCAGCGTTGTGTGCGGGACGTGCTCGCCCAAAGGGGATTGCAGCTTGCACAGGTGGAATGAATCACCACAGGTGGAGGCTATACAGCTTGAAAACACATAAATTGCACACCCAACCCCCTCCCACAACCACACCCACTCCAAAATGCTACCGGCAGGACTAGCGATGTTGGCCCTGGGGGACCTGATAGCACTGCAAGTACTCCAACTTCAAGAAGAAGACGAACACCAACTACTACAACAACCGGCCGCACAGAGGAGACGCAGGAGGAGGAGGAGGGCAAGGCAGGGCCAGCAGGGCCCACCAGCACAGCCACTGCCACCACGCAGGCAGCCCGCAATCCCACGCCTCCGAGCACATCCGTTCAACCTCACTGATGAGCAGATCCACACCCTCTACCGTTTGGACCGGGACACCATAACCGCCATTGTGGACATGACACACGCTGACCTTGTGAGCATGATAGATAGCCCAACCGCCATCCCACCCCTACTGAAGGTGGTGTCTGTACTCCACTTCCTGGCCACAGGCACCTACCAGCACACAGTCGGACAGTTGCATGGCATTTCACAGCCACTGTTGTCACGGACACTATTGCAAGTGCTCAATGCCCTCCTGAAGCACGCAGACGACTACATCTCTCTACCACGCTCGGAGCAGGAAATTACGAACACAAAAGTGGGATTCCATGCACTTGCCGGCATACCGGGTTGCATTGGTGCCATCGACTGCACCCATGTGGAATTGGTAGTCCCACATGGCATGGAGGCCCAGTACCGCAACCGAAAACAATATCATTCTCTTAATGTACAAATGGTGTGTGACTCAAACAGGATCATTACACATTGTTGTGCCCGATTTCCTGGATCAACCCATGATTCCATGGTCTTACGGAACTCTACAATACCACGCTACATGGAGCGACATGCAGGGAACAGATCCTGGCTACTCGGTGAGTCTCATTTCATGCATGATAATGTGGGGTATGTGATGCGGCAGTGACCTGGCAGGAAGGGGGGGGGTGCTTACGTAGCAATGTCATTCCTCAAACATCCTTTATTGTCCACATACAGGTGATGCCGGGTATCCACTGAAGAGATGGCTCCTTACACCACTCCGGAACCCACAGAACCAGCATGAGGAGGACTACAACCATGCCCACTCACGTACCCGTGTAGTCGTAGAACAGGCATTCGGCCTACTGAAGGGTCGTTTCCGCTGCCTCAGCAGGTCTGGCGGGGCACTCCTGTACCGCCATGAGAAGGTTGCAAAGATGGTCATGGCATGTGTCATGCTACACAACATGTGCATACGTAGAAATGTGCCCATGCCCCCAGACGCAGAACTGCAAGCACCTGACTATGGTCATGATGTGGGTGGGGATGTGGCAGCACCTCAAGGAGTCCGCGAGGCACAGGAGGGCCGTGAAATTCGTCAGATTATCATAGATTCATGCTTCTAGCACTCACGCCTGGTGGCTGATACATGGACACGGGACTTGTGGCACTGTGTGTGTCTGGAACATGCACAATATGGACTGTACGCCTATAATGGCCTCGTACACAAAGATCAATGTCCACACATCTCATTGGATGATTGTGAAATGTTTATAGCATATGTGAAATTGTGTTACACACCCCATCGACCCGCCACCCAAGTAAGCCCAACACACCCCCTCCACCCTCCTACCTCCCCCCCGAACACCAGTGTCCAAGGATGCTCATTGTCAGTGGGCAGACGCTATTGCAAGCCCCCTCTCCGGGTATCAGGGGCACCCCTGCCTGTGGAGCGCAGGTTCCTCCCAGATCTACGTTGGGGGCTGCCCTGGACGGAACTTGCAACGGATGATGTCTCTGCCTGCTCACGTCCATGCATGTCCCTAAGGGTTTGTGAGAGCTCAGTGAGCACACGGCGCACAGCGGCAAGTTCAGCACATACGTCTTTGGACGTCGCATGCAGTTCCCCCCTCAGGCTCTCGGTGCTTCTCTCCATTTGTACTCTCAGGCTCTCGGTGCTTCTCTCCATTTGTACTCTCAGGCTCTCGGTGTTTCTCTCCATTTGTACTCTCAGGCTCTCAGTGCTTCTCTCCATTTCTGCCCTTAGTGTCTCTGTACATGTTTCTATGGCTGCCTTGGTACCCCCACATTCATCAGCATGGTCCTTGAGGAGCGTGGCCAGTTGCTGCTGTTGCACGATCACCTGGTCGAGGGACTGTTGCCTCTGCTGGGCCATGGCCATTTGCAGTGGTGTCACAGAGGGGCTGATCACCTCATGTTGCCTTGACACAGGGCTTGTGGGGGATGGCCAGTCGTCGTCTTGTGAGTGCCCCTGCGTGGTATCCTCATGTTGTACGGGATGAAACAAACAGGGGGATTGAGACAGGTCATGGATGGATCGTACATCAACATCACCGTTTTCTGTGTCGGAGCATGCTGCCATTAATGCAGTGTCACCTATGGTGCTGCTGCCACCAGAAGCAGTGCCTTCTGTGGCATCCATTGGGGGGGCCTGTGGTGGTGGTGGTGTTGTGGCCATGCTGACTGCTGGGGTGCCTGTTGAAGTCCCCTCCTGTGTGCTGCCACTTGATTTGTGCTGCTGCCGTGTCTTGATCCGTGCAGCTGAGGTGGAGGGTCTTTGGCCGTTGGTCTTGGCCCTCTTTGCAGGTGTGCTGGTAGGGGTGTCCTGGAGGTCGTCGTTGGAATCAGACCCTGTGGTGGAGTAAAGGAGGGCGAGCGTTATTTATGGGTCTGTGGAAATTGGAATGGCAATGTATCACATGCATTGGGGTGGTACCTGAGGGTGATTTGGGTCAGGGCCTTGGAGGTGGTTTCATTTTTGTGTGGATTGAGGGTGCAGTTGTATTGCAGCCTGCAGTTAGGGGGTGCCTGCTGCACGTGTAGAGGGTGTTTTTAGGAATTTTAATTATTTATTTATTTAATTTGACTTTTAATGTAAGTGGACGTTCTCCTGGACATGTGCTCTGTTGCACTATGTGGACACATGGTACTTCACATGATTGGACATTGTGGTTTTAGCATAGTTTTATTTGGGACACCTACCTGATTCTTCGGATGTCTGCACTCCTTTCTCCATCCCTCCGACTCCCTCTATGGTCTCCATTCCAATGGTGGAGGCACAGATTTCTTCCCAGGGGGTCAACTTGATGGGTGATTCCGATCCTCCCCCGGTAGCTGTGGCAATGTTACGGTTGGCGGATAGTATGCTCCGTACGCGTATCCGCAAGTCGTCCCATCACTTTCTGCATTGCTGTGGGTTGCGGGGTGCGGTCCCCACCGCACTTACCCGCTGTGCCACCAGGGCCCATATGGCCTTCTTGTTCGCAAGTGCCGTCCTGGTCATTTGCGTCGAGAAGACAACGGCAGCATTCTCCTGGAGGGTCTCTGTGAGCACCGTGAGTTCCTCACGTGAGAAGTGGACCTGCCGCTTGCGGTCGCACGCTTTTTTTGCTACTTTTCCCATTGTTTTGGTTTCACTAGGGTGGATGACGGGTTGGGATGTCTCTCAGGGTAGTATTTTTAATGGTTGTGTGAAAATTCTGCTTTTATAGGTGTACGGCGTGCTGTTTCCCGTTCCGGGACCATGTTTGTGCTTCCGTTTCCGTATATTTACGGTCACCGTATTTTCCGATTGCCGCTCATTACGGTGACCGCTATGTCCGGTGGCGGAATTGCACCTAGGTCGCCGTACGACGGCGGTGAGGGGCGTTTTGGGGACATTTCTGCCATCGCGGACTTTGCACTTCCGCCAAGGCGTAGTGCTCGTGCCCGATGGGTCATAATTAGCCGCACTTTACTCCGTCGTGCAATGGCGGAAACGCTATTTACGCTATGGCGGTCAGGTCAGTTGCTTTCCGCCAGGGTCGTAATGAGGGCCATTGTCTTTTAGTGAAGTCCTATCAAGTCGATTTCTGTGCTGCATTCTTTTTCATCTGTGCAATTCATTGAAACCATAAAGCATTCTCTGATACTTTATTCCCCTGTTCCTAGTCATAAGTCACCAGAACTGTGCTATTGTAGGATTGCTTATTGCTGATTACTGCTCATATGCCTAAGTGTGCTATCAATTATTAATTTATTTCTAAAGGTGTGATACGTATATATATTGTTTAATTTTCCAATAAATCTTTTAAATTTGCAAAACAAACCTACTTCTTGGCTCAGTGGGGTCAGGGGGATTCTAAGAGAGGGGTGTTATACAGGGATAGTCATCCAGAACTCATGAACTGGGCATAAAGATATATCAATAAGGGTTTTCATTCAGTATTCTAGACTAGGCGTTGACTTAGCTGTAGTGTTGAATTGAATCCTCTTACACCTAGTTGTGCTAGTGTTCCTCATTTCTAACACTGGTGTCGCCATCTTGTTTGTTCTTAACGGTATGTTTCCAATTGTGTCATTCACTGGCTATTTTGCAGAATGGCTGCAGTCCCATTGACCTGATCCTTTCAGCTGGCTGCCCTTTGTGCTCTAAAACAATCACTGTCTTACGGCTGTTGTCCTCTTCCAGCTGTGTTGCCAATGCTTCTCACATGATGGCCCCCAGAATTTGCAGTGACACTTTGTGTATGCTGTCAATGATGCTTTCAGCATTGTGGCAGGATTTGCTTTCAGCTCTCTAAAGAGGTAATCTCAAAAGGAAGTCAGTCTGAGTGCTCTTCTTTCCTGGAATATATTCAGTCATGTAATTCAACTCCTGCATTTTTAAGGCCATTCAGAATAGTCAGTGAGTGAGTAGCTCTGGCATTTCTGGTGCAGGCTAACATCCCTCTCGATTACAAAGTAATGTCTCTCCAAGTTAGTGAGCAACTTTGAGGTGAATGCAATGGCTCTGCATTGTGTGCCTTGCCTATTGCATTAGGACGTCCCCAATGTATAGGCACTGGTTTCCACGGACACCTCAGTTTGCAGTTTCAAGTGAAAGGTGCGCAGCTATAGCACAATTCTTATAGCTTCCTTGACCTTGCTGAAAGCTTCTTCACAGTAGTCAGACCACTCATAGCTATCTCCTTTACAACGGCATGCTCTCCTGAAATCTGATGGTGAAGACATTTTTGGTGGATTCTGCATAATAGTCAACTCCTAAGAATGACTTGAGTGGTGCTCAGTCTATTGGCCATGGTTCTTCCAAGATGCTCTTCACTAGGCTGTCTTTAGGTGGAATGGTTTCTTTCAAAATTAATATCCTAATTACTCCAACTATTTCTGCAAAATCAAGATTTGTCTCAGGTTACATGCTTCCAGTCATGTGAGAACTTTGTCTACAGTGTCTTTGTGGTCTTCATTTGTTAAGCCATGCAAGAATGTATGGTCCTGGAAGTACTTGATCTCTGATACTCCTTCCAATGTGATTATCATCAGTCTCTGAATTATATCTGTGGGGTAAAACAGCCTGAATGGCAACCACCTGTACTGGAAGACTCTTGACCGGTTGATGAATCCGGAAATGCTTGGATTTAAGGTGCAGTTTTATATTGTAGGGTGTTTTGCCACACAGTTTAACATACATTAGAACACCCTAGTGGTGTTTCTGGGAAGCTGATTGGTCAATCTGCGGGCTACACGCACTGATATAGCCCACATATTGATTACAGCCCTCAAATCGGGTGTGTGCAAAGCAAGCAGCTTTAACGTTGTATTCTGCAACGTTGAAGCTGCTTGCTTTGGTGTATATGAAAGTGTTCGGGCCATTAACTCGGTCTTCAGGGCCCATAACGCTCGTTACGGCCCTCGCTGCAGGTCTATAAAGCCATATTAAAAGACATCAAATGTAAAAAAATAAAGATGGGACATCAAGGTTGTTAATAATTAATTTGTGTACACAGTGTGTACGTGTATATAGGTGTATGCATGCTGTCATTTTACATAATGGAACTTCAAGTACAGGTTTTATAATATGCAAAGTAAAATCAAATGTGTGTTTAATTTGAAAAATAGCTTTCTGAAAGTAATGCCTTTCTAAAAAAACATGGGGTCTGAAAACTGAGAAAGAAAGGTTTGTTTTCAAAGAAAACAGATCTGTTAAAGCTCATTTTCTGTAGCGTTCTGTAGCATGATCTGGATGAAATACAGTTCAACATTGACCTGGAAAGCTCATTTTCTAAGGGAATGCAGATGCTCTGAAAGATAACATCGGTTGAGGAACCATGGCATACAATTACACTGAATACATGTAAATCCATGGACTATGACTAGATTGTCATCTGTTTCATTTACTGGTAATCTTGATAATGAATATCATACTTGGCGTAAAGCTAATATCATTTTACATTTCAAATGGGTATTCAAGGATGACCCCTACCGGAACAGAAATCTATCTCTGTGCATCCCGAAAACGCACGGGAGGTAGTAAATAGATATTGGTTGAGACAATGAAACTGAATCCTTGCTTATTGTGTTGTCATAAAGGTTGAAAGGCATTTTTAAAATTGGATTAAAATGTAGAATTCCATATTTCAGATTGCCAGGTCCTACACCAAAAATATAGATATGAGCATTATTGTGACCATATGTTGCATCCATGCATATGAAGGTTACCGGAATTAAGTGAAGTTTTGCATCTAAAAGATTTTAATCAAAACATTTAAATGGTACATCCTAGAGAGATGGAACCAATGGGGATATATTCTACACAGAGGCCCATGAAAGTTTGACTTTAAAACTGTGAGAAAATATATTGACAAAACTGTATATTTTTCTACCCAAAGTCTGTGATTCAGTGATGTCAGATGCTATGGGGAGGGCTTATTAGGAAATGACACCAGAACCTAGGACTGGCACGCTCGTGTTCAAACTTTGTAGGTTAAATAGCCAATAGAAATGAAGTGTGTTATGAAGATGAAGCGGAAGCAGGTAAGTCATACATGTAGATTTATTAGGTTAATAAATCAGAAAAGAAGACCCCACATCTCATGGGCTCCCTTCCCTTCAGCTCTCTCCTCCAACTGTCCAATTTAGAACTAAGCAAGCAACCTGCATCAACATTCCATTACATCATAATGTATTCTCTCCTCACTAGAGAGATCTCCTCTCCAAGGAGATACACTACAACACATCTCCCTTCATTATATATATATATTTTTTTATATATATATCTGATAGCCTTTTAGTTTTCGGCATGTTACACTAACTACGTCTCATTTCATACAATAGGTTTAACTCAAACATGTTACACTAACTAATTCACAATAAAAAAAACTAGAAAAAAACACCCTCAGTGGCTCAGTTGCCATTTCCTTCTACCTTCTCCTGGGCACATCCCCGCTTATGGCTTTCACATATTTCCTCTCCTCACAGAGGCAACTCTATCTTTATTCCATACTTGCCCTCCAGCAACTCGCACAGCCCCTTTCATGACTGCCACCACTCTGACAGGATCCGAATAAAGAGACTCCCCCTTTCTCCTTATAACTGCTCTCTTTATCCTAATCCAGTCACCACATTCCACACGCAACTCCTTCTTTCCTCTCTTCAAGTTTTCACGCTTGACCCAATTTGATTTTTTTTTCACTAACGATCTTCTCACTTCATCCACAACAAGATCGGTCTCCCTACATCTTTCCAGCCATGGCGGACAAGCCATGGAATATGGCTTCCTTCCCCTCATGAGCTCAAATGGGCATAGACCGGTCGTAGAATGCGGCGCCATCCTCAGGGCCCACATTCTATTTTGTATTAGAGCTAGCTTGTCTAAGCCACACTCCTCTCCCATACGTACACTTTCCATCACACACCTATTAATTCTCTCAACCACACCATTTGACTCGGGATGGTACAATGAAGTTCTTTTGTGACCAACCCCACACTTCCTCAAATAGTTAGAAAATTTTTCTCCAATAAACTGGGGACCATTGTCGGTCAATACTGTCTCAGGCAAACCTTCACTTGCAAAGATTTCCTGCAGAAGCTTTATCATACTTTCACTTGTGATCTCCCTCACGACTTTAAAATCCATCCATCTGGAAAACAAATCCACCACCAAAACAATATACTTTCCCTGGGCATAACCCAGTTCCACGGGACCTAGTATGTCCATGGCTATATCACACCATATTCTGGACGGAAGACCGACATCCACTAAAGGTTGCTTTCTGGCCGCTATTCCCTTTCCACTCTTAACACAAAACTGACAATTTGCCAAACGATCTTCCACCTCCTTATCAAAACCCGGCCACCAATAATCTTCTCTTAACACTCCTTTGGTCTTGGTAACCCCAATATGACCACTATGTGCTAAATCTACCACTTTCTTCCTTAAACCTATCGGGACTACTGCTCTACCCCACCTGAACAAAATATTATCGTTTACGGACAACTCATCTTTCACCTCCCAAAACGGCTTCACTTCTTCCACCAATTCTACCTTATTTGGCCATACCGTAGATTCAACATATGTGATTACCCTCCTTATGATGTTATCTCTTTCCATTTCGTCCAACCACTCCTGCTTGGATACAATGCCATCAATGTTGACAAACACTAATTCCATTTCTTCACTTCCCATACTCTCAGGTGCTGCCACCTTTATCCTTGATAGACTGTCGGCTAAAACATTTTCCCTCCCGGGAATGACCTCCATTCTAAAACAATGTGTCTGCATCCTGGTAACCCACCCTGCCACTCTCCGAGATACTTTGTCAAGGCCCTTATTCTCAAAAATGGCTTTTAAGGGTTTATGATCCGTTCGCAACACAAACTCTACTCCCCACACAAAATTTCTGAAACGTTCCACAGCCCAAAAACATGCCAATGCCTCCTTCTCAATTACCGAATATCTTAACTCTGCTCCCTTGAGACCCCTCGATGCATGGGCGATTACCTCTTCAGAACCATCTTCCTGCTTTTGTGATAGCACAGCTCCCAGTCCACTCTCACTAGCGTCAACTGTGATCATGGTCAGCTTCCTCGTGTCGAAACACCCTAAAGGGCCGGCCATATTTATTTCTTCCTTTATCCTGTTAAACTCCCTGTCACACTGGCTATTCCATTCAAAATCAGCGCCCTTCTTAAGAATCTTTCTCATCTCCTGTACTTTGTCAGCATAATTTATCACAAATTTGTGATAAAATTCCGTCATTCCTAGAAAAGAGCGCAGCTCATTCTTGCTTTTCGGTTTTCCAACACTCTTAATAGTATTAATCATATCTTCCTTGGGCTTAACACCATCCCCTGATACTTCATGTCCTAGGTAGTCCACCTTCGTCACTGCAAACACACATTTCTCACCTCTCAAAGTAATACCTCTCTCCTCAAATATCCTCAACACCTTGCGTAAATTCCTGTCATGTTCTTCCATCGTTGCACCACTTACCAACACATCATCCTGAAAACAGAACACTCCCTTAAATCCCTTCAACAAACGATCCATGATCTTCTGAAATACTGAAGAAGCGGACGCCAGCCCAAATGGCATTCTCCTAAATTGAAAAACACCTTCATGCGTTACAAAAGCTGTAACCTTCCTACACGCCTCCACCAATTCGACCTGATGATAAACTGACGTCATATCTAACTTAGAGAAAAATCTTCCTCCACCCACCATGGTCAACAGTTCACCCATGTTGGGCAGAGGATGTCTGTCCACCAACACACACTTATTTAACTCACGCATGTCAACACATAACCTTATGTCACCTGAACTTTTCTTCACAATCACCACTGGGGATACCCATTCAACCCCCCCAGCTCTCTCAATCACACCTGACTCCAACAGCTTCTGTAATTCCTTTTGCACTTTCTCCCTCAAAGCTAGAGGCACCGACCTGAGTTTCGCCACAATAGGCATACTATTCTTTTTCAATATTATCTGGTGCTGAAACCCTCTCACCTTTCCCAACTTCTCATTAAACACTTTCCCAAACTCCGACATGTATCTATCATGGCTCGCAGACACTTCGGAAATTTGCAGCACTTGCTCTGGGTGATTGGGATCGAGTCTGATCCCCAAATTCTTTTGTTCTCTCCACCCTAATAAAGATTGTCCCTTCTTGGTGACATACACTTTGCCATCACAACTACGTCCCTTGAACTCAAATCTACTCCATACATAACCCAGTAAGTCAATACGATCTTGGTTGTACCCTCCTGGACTTATGTCGGGCTCTGATAACTCAGATACTACCCCTTTCATTTCGCACTCAAAGGCAACCCTGGATATTAAAGTTATTTTCGACCCTGAGTCAGCGATCATTGACACCTTACGGCCATTCACCGTTACCACAGCATAAGGCCTTTCACAATCCTCAAGGTCCCCACCATTTGTAACAACATTAACAGTATTCACGATAACATTTTGTAATGGCACTACAACTTCGTCTTCTGATGACCTTCCATCTTCTTCCTCATTTACATACAAGACCCTCCGTTGGCCTGTCTGTCCAAATTGGTAGTTCTTGCAGCACGATGCTAAATGTCCTCTCCTTTTGCATTTTGAGCATGTACTTTTCCGCCCTGGGCACACAACGGAGGATGCAAAGTGCGTTGCACTAGCACACCGATAACATAGCCTTTCGTCCTTCCTATCCTCTTTCTTCTCAAATCTCTGCACATAGTCTTGACCCTTCCTTTCTTCCGAATTGTTCTTCCCTCACTGTCTGTTTCTTCCTTTCCTTTTGTTCTTTCCCTCGGCCACGGATAACACCTCCGGTTTGCTTTCTTTGGGCTCCCCTCCTTCAGTTTTGGAAAGTTTGGCCACACATGCCATGGAATGCTCCACACGTTTCGCCAAGTCCAATACTTCATCTAAATTTGGCTCATCCTTTAGCCACAACTCCTCTCGTATCTTGTTGGATCGACAATGTGTCATGAATTGATCACGAATATGTTCGTCGAAACTTCCTTGAAATTTACATGTAAGAGCCAGATGTCGCAATGCAGTCACATAATCCTCAACTGACTCACTTTGGGCTTGTGTGCTCATCCGGAAATTGTACCTTTCCAAAATTGTACTCCTTTTTGGGTTAAAATGTTTATCTAGCTTCACTAATGCGGATTCGAACTCATTTAATTCATCCCCGCTTCCGCCACTCTCCAGTTGAGGTAGAGTTTCAAAGATTCTTTGCCCCTCAAAGCCCAAAAAATGTAACAATAATGCCAACTTCCTCTCGCTGGAATAAGCTGTTCCGCCGGCTGCTTCCATGTAGTGCTGAAAGCCCTTGCGCCATTGGGGCCACGCAATTCTTGCCGCGCCTGGGGCAGGCATAAAAATGGGAGGACCAGATATTCCTGGCAAAGCTGCCATCTCGCCTGAATGCAAAATGTCACTTGGAAAGCACCTTTTACGTTCTTCCTGCGCTGGGAATTACTATTTCTCAGTTGCTTTTCTGCGCTTTAGGTGTTTTTTTTTTTGTTTTTTTTAACTAGACCCAGCAATCAGGACCAACTCTGCAAAACCACACTGTACAATGTCTTGATCCTGGTTGGTGTCTAACTGCCTGCAGACTGTGCAAGTGCAACAGTGTCCCGTTTTTCCTCCGAAATGCTACTTAAAATGCTTTTGCCTGACACCTTCAGTTATTTACTAGCTGCCTCAAGTCCTCAAATGGCTTATGGGGAATCAAATGCCTCACTGGAATACAGAATGCCCCTCTATTCTATAGTCCTCGGCAGTTCACTCTCACATGTCTCTCCGTTAGGAGGAATACGGTACTTTGCTTCGGAGTCCGTTCCCCACGCCTTCCATCATCCGTCATACGCCCGGCAACACGGAGAGCGCTGCGCCAGGGTTATACATATTTAAACACTTACTTTTACGTTGGGGAGGTGCGATGGGGAGGCACGGACACGCAGGCCTGCGCACGGTGGCCACTCGACGCCAACGGGAAGCGGAGCGGCCAACACGCAGACCTCCACACAGTGGCCGCTCAACGCTACAGGCTAGCGGAGCGGCCCTCCCAGAAATGTTCCTCTGGTGCCGGGCGAACGACGAGCCTCTTCTCAGCGACAGCCCCTTGTCAGGCTGGATCGCTCGCATAGACAGCTGATCTCCGCAGCCTTTCCACGTCGGCCGGTCACACGGGACCGAGCGGGCAGCCACGGATGACAGGTGCAGTACTATCAGCGACCGTCGTGCGGGCAGCGTTCCACGTCAGGGGCCGCACATGGGAGACAAAACGGGTTGGCCTTCTCGCGCAGATGGGTGGATTTGGAGAGCACGGCTGACGACAGGAGCATGGACCTTCACCGGACGTCTCTCTCAACACAGGGCTCGTCGAAGCGGCGTGTCACAGCTGGGATCTTCTTTTCCTCCTGCGTTCCATCTAAACTCATCCCATCCTCGTCGCCATTGTTATGAAGATGAAGCGGAAGCAGGTAAGTCATACATGTAGATTTATTAGGTTAATAAATCAGAAAAGAAGACCCCACATCTCATGGGCTCCCTTCCCTTCAGCTCTCTCCTCCAACTGTCCAATTTAGAACTAAGCAAGCAACCTGCATCAACATTCCATTACATCATAATGTATTCTCTCCTCACTAGAGAGATCTCCTCTCCAAGGAGATACACTACAACAAAGTGGGCATTAAATGTGTCATCTTCCCTTCGGTCTTGAGCCAAATGAAATACCTTGACCAATAGGAAACAGCTGTACTCACTTTCCCTCTATCGCCACTATGTAAACTCAAATGCATAGGAAGAATGGTGAGTTTTAGGAAAACAAAGAAATACGAGAACTCATCAAACAAGGTTCAGCAAGGAAAGACGCAGATTGGATTCCAAATGAATGTAGCTGATGGGGAAATATCTTTAAGGTGCCTTATCCCGATTGAAGAGAATGCAGAAGTCTTCACAATGAGATTACCTCAGAGGAATTTTAGAGCAGGTGCACAGACAAAAGGCAGAGCTTAGCTGAGAGAGCTTCCTGAGACCAGGCACTGCCCTTGCATAACTCTAATGAGCTGGCTCAGATTTAGTACGGGGGTAGAGCAAGGTGTAAACTAAATAAAACATCATATCATATACCCCAGATAACTCCCATCTGGTGTTGAGCGTAGTACACTTATTGGTGTTTTTAACAATACAGCTTGTAGTTTGTAAGGCCAATTTCGAATTGCAAACCAGCTTGTTCCTTGTCTCAGAGCCTGAGGGTTGGATTGTTGCAGGCTAAATTATTGAACAGAGGTTGTGCGAGACCAAAAGTAGAAACTCAACGGATAATGATGATTTTCTGCATCTTAACCGGGAGTGGGTTTTTAAGCTTTGTTGGATAGGGTGTCATCAAATTTATACATTATCAGACAATTTGGTGATAGGTTCTCCTTGTGTCCAGTTTTCCGAAAATTGTACGGCCGTTCATGTAGAGCATTTAATCCAAAGTGTTAGGTTATGGAAGCTGTTGCAGATGACCACTCTACTTAGCCCGGGAAGGTCAATACACATCCTTAGTTTCTGTGCGTTGGCTTTACTTGTGACTATGATCCGGATGAATCACTTGGTGGCCTCCGCCATTTCAATTAAGCGTCTTTGTCACTGATATTGTCCTGTTTTTGTGTTTGATTCGACTGGCATTCTTCTTCAAGTATATCTTGTTGAAATAAATGCTGAGTGTCCCATTCGCTTAGTTGACTACAGCTTTGTGAATTTCCAATAAGTCACCGATTTCTGTTGCCTTCATAAGTATGATTTGCTTTATTACATTTGCGTTCAGCTTGATGTCCAGTCTGGCTTGATGAGGCCACCCTATGACTGAACTGTCTCAGCTGGCTAAGTAGACCCTGCATGTGTAGATCTGTTCTTTTGTCATTAGGGTATGTATTGAGTGCGGACCTAGCTCCGGGAAGCAAAGGAGCACTTTACAATCATAGGGGGAAGAGCACAGCGAGGAAAGCAGAGAAAAAGGGAGTGCAGAGATAACAAGGGGGCGCAAGGATGAGTAATTGTCAGCAAGGGATCTACAAGCAACCAGGTGAGGAGACAGTGGAGAGCCTATCACTGAGTCTCAGGTAGTGTGGGGAGTGTTCTTAAATGTTATGTCACAGTACATATACCCTAGTAGCATTGTGGATTGTTCAACTTAATAAAACTGTTGTTTTCCCATTTTATGTTATGCATTTTATGTTATGCATCCATTATTTGCAGACATCCATAGATATGATCGTGCATTTGGCACCTCAGTCTGACAACATCTGAATACTTTTCACATTGGTTTTGACCGCTTTGTGTTTCTCCTCGTTTCTCCGATGCACAGAAAGACTATTTCTCTGCCCTGTTGGTCGGGTGACTACCTCCTTGATGGGCAGGCAACCATGCATGTATCTCAGGTCTTGCAGATGTTGGCAAGATGTCTGTACCTTGAACCTTTTTTGCATATCATATCTTTGGCCTGGCATTGTGCGTCGCTGACTATCTGTTGTTTGTTCCGGCAATGGAAACAGTCTTTTTCTTGCCTACTGGTTTGTATTCCAGGCTTTCGTCATCTGTTTTTCCGTGTTAAAGATTTCAAAGCACTGTCTTGTCTTCACGCAGGTCGGATTCTTGTTTTAATGGCTTCTCTCGAATTCCTCAACACTGTTCCTGATTAACATGGCTTCTTCCAGTTTGATCCTTATGTTATAGCTCATTTTTCTTTTATGCTTGTTTTTTTGCAACCTCCTAGCAAGAATTTGTCAACAGTTTTGTTTGTGTTTTGCCACATGTTGTAACATTTTAGCCTATGCTTCATTATGTTTTCTTTGCGGTACTCTCTTCAAGGCTTCACCATACCTGCCTGGGATTTGTGATCTTCTTGGATTCTTATGCAGATGTCCAAAGTTCATAGGGCAGGGCCATGTCTCTGCCAGCTGACACTTTATCAGCATGTAATGCTTGAATGTACATCTAATGGCTTTGATTCCGTTGGGCCCATGGTGTTAATGGTGCACCTGTTGCCTTCATGAAAGATGGTGGTCATTGTGATGGTTTTGGTGCAACTGCTCGTCTCATGATAGATTCACCCTGTACTCACTAACCTTCAAGTCCCCATTTTGATCTTATCACATTGCATTGGGCCTCATTCCGAGTTGGGTGGTGCAGGTTAAATGCAGTGGTATTACCATATACCGCCGCATTACCGCACCGCCCAACTATAAGTTTGGCTGAAGGTTGGAGTATTCACTTCCAGCTATGAGTTGGAGGTAACTCTGCCAACTTTCTGCCCAATTTTTGACAGAATTACTGCAGTGGAATTACCGCAGTGGAATTACTGCTGCAGTAATTTCCACCAAAATGCCCCATTGAGTGGTCTGGACTCAAAATAAATAGGGACTAAAACCGGCACTGCCACTTGTAATCCGGTAATACTACAGCCGGACTAAGTGGGTGCAACAGTAATTACATTTGGTGGTATTTGGGCAGATTTACCACCCAGATACCACCAAACGCCTAATGAGGCCCATTGTCAGGATCTTGTTGCATCCAAGTTCGTTGCAACTGGTTGTCAAAGGTGGGTGCTTAAATCAATCAGATATTGATAAAATATAGGCCTCACATGATTGATGAGATATATAAGTGGTATTAATTTCCTTTAACGCATTAACGACACTGCACCGCTCACAGAACTTGTACATGCTGCTCCTCGCTCTTTCCTGTGCGCTCATTTTGGCTCCACCCCGGCTCATTCTACATGTGATGCATGCCACGCCCCTAACGTGCATGCAGTAAATCCATCTAGACTAGAATGCCACAACACACACACGGAACAGCCTACACATTTGCATTTGAACGGGTCAACATTCTATATTGCTTCTCTGTTCAGAAAAACTCTGTGGATTTGTGTCGACATGTAATGTTCTCTCAAAGTTATTTCAAAGTTCTTACACTGCTATTCAAAAAGACAGAGAAACTTACTTGCGGTTGAGCCACAGGGACTAGTCCACTTTGCAAGAGAAGACAAGTCCTCTCTCATAACCCCCGGGCAATATGAAGGCGGAATGAGTTCATCCATTTCAACCTAAGCCTCTCGCAGCTCTCCACGCCCTCATCCATGACACCTCATGAAATACCGAAGCTCTCTGAGATGGTGCCTGCTTGCTCTGCGGCAGATATTAGGCCCATCAAGAATATCACCTTGCAACATATTTGCAATATTTACCTTGATGTTTTCTATGTAACAACCGACTTCAGCTGGCCTTCTTCGAAAGGGTCCTGACTTTAATAAATACAATATTCAAACCCTCATAACTTGTAGGGCTTAGGTATTATCCAATAAGAGGCGCCGAATTCCTGGGGTAAAGGGGATAATCGCCCCTTCAGTTATTTAGCAGCGTGGGCAGGAACATTTCTTTTAATTTATTTGCTAATATTATTATCATCATTAATATTATTATTATTATTATTATTATTATTATTATTATTATTATTATATATTTGTATAGCTCAAACCTAGCTCAAGTGCAATGGGCACTGTACCAGGTCATAGAGCAAAAATAAAAAAGCATAACATTATTAGTGAATATTTAGCAAGTCATAGTATCCTATCCTATCCTGAAACAATTTGTAACTTCTTTTTCAACTCACACCTTTTTCCCTTTTTGACCATGTAGAGTGTTCTGAGTTCCTCAGGGTAGGTCCAGCGCTGAAGAAAAATTAAATGAATAAAATAAATAAACAAAAGTCATAATTATCAATGTACAGTATACAGATGGGGCCTCAAGATGCCCTGGAATCTAGGTTACACCAAGGAGTTCTTGGAAGAGCAAGGTATTCAGTTTTTTTCTGCATTGAATGAGACTTGGCGCAGTCTGGATTGCCATTGAGGTGGTGTTCCACAGGACCAGAGCTTAGCATGAGAATGATTGCTTCCTAGTTTTCTCTTTGCCAGCTAGTCCAGTTTCCAGTCTGGTGATGGACTTATGGCAAAATATGCCACCCAAGGTTTTTAAATCAGCCGTCAGGTATGCCAAAGGCAGCATACCGGCAATGGTCGTCTTGTAGTTGAAGCACACAGTTTTTAACCAGATCCTAGCCGTTATGCGTGCAATTTGCGCACTCTGCCCATGTAGACCTCTTTTCAGTTTTCAACTGTACATCCTTAAAGACTGTGCACAGTGTCAATGTTCCTGGAGATGAAACACTATTGACTTGGCTTTTAAGTCTTGCACATGAACTGTAATATGTGTAATGCAGTGATCTTGTGCCGTATGAAGGATCCACAACTATTGTTGAATTCTTTAAAAGTTGAGTGACGAGTCCTAAGCAGAAAGCTGCAAAGATAGGACGGTTGCAGAGATGTTATGTCCACTGCTGTGCATTTTTGTGCAAGATTTTTAATCTAATGTTTACATCTAATTATTTTCCCAACTCTTGCGGTAAGGCTGCAATTTTTAAGAAGGGTAATAGACAGAGTACCACAAGTTACGGACCAATATCTCTTTTAGATTGTTTTTTTTAAATCTTTGGGAAACCCTGCTGAAGTAGCTGCTGATTAGGTTGAAACTAATGGTATTCTGGCACCTGTCCTGATGGAACTTTTGTGTTGGGAGGCAGATGCGCCCGGATGCCTCTGGGCCTGGTGCGCTTTATAAATAAATAAAATACAAATACAAATGAATACGTCATCCATACCATCTGCCCCTCCCCCGGCCCAACAATGTTATAAAGGTGAGAAACGTTACTCACTAAGGCAACTGTACAACCCTTATCCCAGGCAGGTAAAGCAGGAGATGGACATGACCTAAGCTAAAGATGGGAAAAGTAACCAAACTAATGTTGTGACAATAAATGTGCATGCCTTAGACACTAATATACAAATATAGCTCACTAACATAGAAACACAACAGTAATGGGCAGCTATTTTCCCAAATGGAAGCCACAAAATGCTTCTAATTAAACGAAAGGCCTCAAGTCTTCGTGAGAACACAAAATGCTGAAACCACAGAAATACAGGTCTGTGCAGAGCTCACGCAGGGCCTGCCAACCACAGCCAAGCTTAGCACAAATTAAGGGAAGGTCAGAACGTTGCCGCGAAAGAACAAGATTGCAATTCCCAAGACACAAGAAGGATTAATTAATGTCTTATAAGAGTACAACCAGCCTTTGTAAGCCAGGTGCAGGACAATTATAAGTCAAAAGCATCCATGAAAAATAACTCAAGAGTGTCACCAGTGGAAAGAGAAACATAACACTTGCATTAATATTAGCTAAAATCCCAATAAATGCAGGGTGAAATAATTTCAAACATTGTCTAATCACACGTGACCCATAATTAAAGAACACTGTCTATTCATTAACAACAAACACAGCTAGGACACCTGCCTTATACCTTACACATACACTCAGACACGAGAGGTCACAGGACACCGGCCTTACTCCTTACACATACACTCAGACACGAGACACCACACGTGGCCAAATACAAAGAGATCACCCTGGCTCATGGCTTAGAAATGAGGAATGCTGTTTTCTTTAATTGAAAGGAAAGCAGTCCATGGACCTGTCTCCCCTTACTCCTGTCTGGTTCACATCTTGATGGCTTGTCAGTTGTCCAAGTTGGTTAGTACGACACCAACCAATGAAAACCCCTTATGTTATGTCACACATGAAGTAAGGTCCCAGCCAATTACATATTGCAGAGATGATGTATTTTTACCTTTGTCAAGGTGGTCATAGGAGGAGCCATTAGACAAGCATTACCCAATCCGAAATGTAACCCCTATAGATTGTATTTGTAATCACCACTATTAGCCAATCCCCATTCCCCTTAGGTTTTTGGTAACTAAGATTACAGAATGATGCCATTTATGACAAAATTGAATATATAAACCATTGTTTTTATGTAAGGAGCGAGAGCTCCAAGAATTCAATGCTTGTATGATGTCCCTGCTTTATTTCAATGATAATAAAGCTGGATGCTGCCTTGCACTTTGTCCATTTCCATTATTGAGTCTGGTTTGAACTGACTCCAGGACCTCTGTGTAATTTGGGACTTTCTAGGCCATCTTAACAGATGGTAGCATAGGTGAAGGTTTGCTAGGAGTTGTTGGATTGTTGAAAGGTACCCGTCGTCACCCAAAGACTACATAGGTGGCCTGTGGAGAGCGGGATTATGCGTGACTGAGAGTGGTCGACAGGAGCCCCTTTGGAGAAAGTCCTGTCCGGTCCTCGCAGGGCGCCCTATAAGGCGAAGGGCAGCTGGCTGTTAGGGGAGACTTGACACTGAAGACATTCAGCAGATCCATGGATGTAAGTATGACATAGGTCTGGAAAAATGGGGGATGGGGATTGTTTGTATATTAGAGGATTGTGATTGAAATGAAGAGATACATGGTAAAGGAGATCGCTTCTGACAAGGGTCAGGAAAGATCATGTGATAACCTCTTTACTGTGCAATAATAAAAAGAGACACCAGGAGTTGAGAAGACGGCCATAGTGTATTTATCGCTGTCGTTATAGCCAGCCTTATGTTGTAAAATAGCTAATGGTTTGTAAAAAGTGGACTTTTTGTGTATGTTGGTATATATTGAAGAGGATGTGAAGTTGTGGTGTGGACCATGGATGATGGTCCAGTGTGGGAGCAGCAAGGTGGGGTTGCTCAGAGCATGAGTGACGGTTGTGGTGTAACTAAGAAGGTTTGGAGGGAACAGCGAGGTGGGGCTGTGCGGCGCATTGGTGGTGTTTATGGTGCTGCTATGAAGCGTTGGGTGACACAGGAGGCGAGGTCTCAGAGAGAGATGCAGAAGTACTAATTTGTGGATACGTATTGTTGGGAAAGGGTGTCAACGGGAGGCAAGAGAGGGTGAGTGAGAAGTGAAATTAAATTTGGTAAGTATTGGTAAGTTGAGCTGTGATATATTGTCATGGGAGACACACCCAATTATCCACCTATGCAAAACATTACCTTGGTACAAGGACACAATCATTAAATACCATGCACAGTAGGTGCGGGACACGGCTGGTAAAATGTGTATGCCTTGGCCACAAGAAGGCACTTACTCAAAGTCAGTATTGTAACACATGTGCACCTATTTACATGCCGCGTATAAGGGAAAACAGTTGCAGAATTGACTAGCCATTCTGGAACTATGGAAAATGTATGGGGAAGAGGTAGAGGAGCCACCAGCTAAATGATGGATGCTTAATCAGCATACCAAAAGCGGTACAGCACTCCCGGCTCTTCCTTCTCAGCCACAGAGCAGTGATCCAGGGATTATATCCATTATGTGCATTAAAAGCAGTGGTACCCCCCACATACAGTAGTGAAGATACTATAAGTGGAGAAAAAATAAGTAAGCAAAGATCAGTGTCCACATACGTGGAATATGACGAGTGCCACAACTTACAAGTAAAACTGACAGAAGCTGAGGAAGTCCAGAGCGAGGAAGGCAGTGTAACAGGGATGAGATGGCAATAGTACTGAATTAATGGGTATGAGGACCAATGATGCTTAAGTTGGATGGAAAGGGCATGGATGACTTTAAGGAAAGAGAAAAGGAAGTTACAGAAAGACAGGAGCAGGAAGAAGAGAAAAGTGGGAAAGAAAGAAGGAATGAAGATGAATGGGAGAGAGAAAGGAAGCAAGAGGCAGACAGAAAACGGGAGAAGAGATGAGAAGAAGAGAGCACAAATTATAAGTAAAGAAGTGATGAGAGGGAAAGAAACAGGAAAGGAGAGGAGGAAAGGGAAAGAGAGAGACAACAAGATGTGGAAAGAAGAAGGGAAAGTCGATGAAATGAAGTTGATGATATTATAAAGGGGTGTATGCTCCCAGACAGAGAGGGAGGAAGGAAACAAGAACAGAGAGAAAGAGAGAGAAGCTAAGAAAGACGCTACAAAGATGTTGATGAAATTCTTAAAAAGCATACTCTTCTATATGAAGGGGAAAAAGGGGCCATAGGAAGAAGGTTTGGCAATCTGTACAGGAGCAGGAGGGATAGCACCAGCAGCATAAAGGGGAGCAGAGGAGGGTCTCCACAAGACGGAGAAAGGAATATATTGGAGGAGGTGATGAGTGGAACATATAGGACGAGTTCCATCGGAGACTAGACTTTTAAGAGAGAGAAGACGATGAATGTGATGACAGTGATGACACTATGTTGGAAGAGGGAGAGGGAGGCAGTGAGGAGAGGGCAGCACAAGCCCCTTCTACAAGCATGGGGATGGGGAGAGAGATAGTGTGGTTAGATTTGGAAGAACCAGTGAGGATGTCAGAGCCCATTGAATATCCCAGACACCCGAAGATGCGATCAAACAGTTTAGAGGAGAGAATGCCATACATGAATAGAATGAGAAATGTACCAGTACAGAAGAGAGCTAGTATGACAGACGCTGTGACAAAGACAAGGGTGCAGCTGCACTTGGACAGGGCACTGGGTTTACACAATTCTACTTATTGGAGAAAGGAGGATGACTGCCACAATACATTCCGTGGCCACAAATGGACAAAAATAATTGAATTTGTAAATTGCCACCACTTACATCAGGGGCACGCAAATGGATCTATGAATTAGTGAGGATGATACCTGTGATGACCTTATCAGTAGGTGACATAAACAGCCTGCTTGTTGCCATACTAGGGTAGCAATCAGTTGACATTTGGAAGTGAGTGGGATATCCTGGGGTGACAGCACAAAATACTAACCATGATGGAGCACCTTTTAGCAATTGTCGAGCTGACATATGGAGATCACTTAGGGTCTGGTACCCAGATTCGTCAGACATGAGCAGCATGAATATGACTTTTAAAATAATGTCCTGACTGCAGATGTCCGCCAACTCCCGTTCCTCCCCACTCTCCTCACCTGATTCCAAGTCCTCCAGGTGCAGTTGTCTGTGTGAGAGGTAGTCCTTCTCCTTCTTGCGTGAAGCGTGTCTGTCTCGAGAGGAAGCCACAGTGAGCGCTAATAAATAGCAAACCTGGGACTTCCTTCCCGCAAACAGACAATTGCGAAGGGAAAAAGCCTGAACAGGCAGAAAAAACCCTCCGATGAGAAAAGCAGCTGAAGATGGTCTGGAGCAAGCAGCTGGTACCGGAGTCCTTGAGGTAGGCAGCAGATGAAAGCAGGCAAAGCCAGAATCCAATGAAGAGGAGGAACCCGAGAAAAGGCAGCGCCACTGGAAGGGAAACCAGCTAACGCCTCCTCTGGAAATCAGCAGAGAACCGAAGCTGCTGTGCAGAAAAACACAGCCGGGAAAGGAGCAGCAAGAGGCGGGCGCAGGAAGGGAGCCGCAGCCGGCAAGAAGGCGGAAGTTAAAAGAAGGGAGCGAGCGGAGAAAGAAAGCGGAACAGAGAGAGGAGAGGATCGAAAGGGTAAGGTGGCCCAGAGAGGAAGTGGACCGAAGACCAGAGAGGTGGCCTGAAAGGCCAAAGCAGGAAAACTAGCGTCAAGACCCAAAGATGTGAGGAAACGCAGTAAGGAGGGTTGCAACGCGGCGATCGCTGGGAGAGGGAGAAAAAAGTACTACCCAGCGGCGCAATGTTGAAAACCTCTAGACCGTCAAGTGCGCTGTGAAAACAACGTAGTGGAACATCCGTTCGACCTCCCACCACGTAGCCGCCAACGCAGATACAAATGCCAAGCAGGGTGGCGGATGACAGTATGCCCCCCTCCAGAGCGCAGAACCGCTGGCTTATAGGGGAAGCAAGCATGAAACCAAGCCAACAACCGAGGGGCATGAATGTTAGAAGCCGGTTCCCACGAGTCCTCTGACCTGGGGTACCCCTTCCAGGATACCAAGTACTCCAATCTTCCACGGTAGTGGCGGGAGTCACGCAAAGTGGAGACCTCATATTCAACCGAGGAATCCACCTGAGGGAAAGGCTGATCGGGAACAGGTCTCTGGTGGGAATCCGGAAAGAAAGGCTTGAGAAGAGAAGCATGGAAGACAGGACGAATGCGGCTAAGGTAAGAAGGTAGTTTAAGCTGGAAAGCAACAGGATTGACTTTGAAAAGAATGGGGAAAGGGCCCAAAAAACGAGGAGAAAGTTTAGAAGGCCGAACCCATCGTTGCAAGAATCTGGTGGACAGCCAAACCTTGTCTGCCTCCTTCCAATCAGGGCAAAGTCTACGATGTTTATCCGCTTGAGACTTGTTATATCTGCGACTCTCCTCCAAGCACCATCTGGCAGTGATGTGCGCATCAGATATTGACTGCAGGACCTCTTCAGCCGTCGGGGAGTTGGTTGCTGACGGTATGAATGGAAGGAGGGATCTAGGGTACACTCGGTAAGTACAGAAGAAAGGAGAGAGACCAATGGCAGCATGTGATGAGTTATTATAGGTGAACTCCGCCGTGCGAAGCAACAAGACCCAATTGTCTTGAAGTCGATTACTGTAGCATCTTAAGTACTGCTCCAGGGTAGCATTAAGGCGCTCAGTTTAACCGTTAGTCTGTGGGTGAAACCCAGAAGATAGGGCACTTTCCATACCCAAGCGGGAGCAAAGAGCCTTCCAAAACTTAGAAATGAATTGGCTGCTACGATCAGAGATGATCTTATCAGGAAGACCATGGAGACAAAAAATGTCCTTGGCAAACACCTCGGCCATCATGGTAGCGGTAGGTAGACCAGGTAGAGGGGAAAAATGAGCCAATTTAATCATGGTGTCGACTGTCACCATGATACATGTGCAGGAGTTGGAAACGGGAAGCTCAACAATGAAATCCGTAGAAATCAATCCCCATGGACGAGTAGGTGCTTTTGGTTGAGTAAGAAGACCCAAGGGTTTGCCGGCGAGGGGTTTCGCCATAGCACATACCGGACAACTGAGTTGTATTCCTCCACATCCCTCTTGAGTTCCGGCCAAAAGAAAGATCGAGCGATCAATTCAGTAGTGTTGAACTTCCCACAATGACCTGCAGTGAGTGAATCATGGCACCAACTAATGATCTTCGGACGTAATGGTCCGGAAGGTATGTACAGCCGATGGTTATGGTATAATAAACCTTTCTTTTCGGTATAGGGTGTTTCTCCTCTGGGCTGTGGAACAGTCCCTTCCGAAACTACACCAGCTCGAACCTCTTGCAGAAAAGTATTGACCAAACTCAGGATCTTATTCCTGTGGAACATCGGTTCAGGGGTGTGTATCTTCTCTTCATGTTTAGAACCTTTCCGAGAGAGTGCATCCTCAAGCGTGTTGTTGGTAACAGGTAAGTAAGTAATCTGCAAGTCATATTGTGCAAAGAAGTATGCCCAACGGGCTTGTCTGGAGTTGACACACTCCATATTCTGCAGAACCTTAAGATTTTTATGATCTGTTCTGATGATGACAGTCTGTCTAGCTCCCATCAGTAGATGTCGCCAGTTCTCACATGCTTGTTTTTTGGCCAACAATTCTTTTTCTAGCACGGAGTAGTTAAGTTGGCTAGGAGACAATGTCTTGGAGAGGTACCCAATGGGATGTTCCCGTCCTTCGAACAATTGTAATAAAACAGCTCCGATGGCCATGGCAGAGGCGTCAGTCTCTACAATAATCTGTTTGTTCTGGTCAGGATGGCGCAGAATGGGAGCAGTACAAAAGAGGTTCTTTAGATGATGAAAACTCTGTTCTGCTTCATTGGTCCAGCGGAAGGGATTGTTGACATTCTTGAGCAGACGAGTAATGGGGAGTACAGTCTCAGAGAAGTTAGGAATGAAAGTGCGATAGAAATTTGAGAGTCTGAGAAACCTTTGCACTTCTTTAATCGAAGCCAGAGAAGGCCAATCCAGAATAGCTGCCACCTTGCCAGGATCCATAGGGATGCCTTTTTCAGAAAGGTGATACCCTAGATAAGGAACTGAAGTGGCAGCTAAAACACACTTCTCTGGCTTAACGAGGAGCTGGTTATCTTTAAGCATTTCTAGAACCTGTTGGACATGCGCCTTGTGATCCTCTAGATTGCTAGAAAAGATTAGGATGTCATCCAGGTATATGATCATGGAGACTGACAACAAGTCTGAGAACATCTGGTCCATGAACCGTTGAAAAACAGCAGGGGCATTCACCAAACCAAAGGGCATGACTCGGTACTCATATAAGCCGAACAGAGTGCGGAAAGCCGTCTTCCATTCGTCTCCTTTGGTGATACGTAACAGGTGATAAGCATTCCTGAGGTCTAATTTGGTGAACCAACTTGCCCCTTGCACGGCTTCGATGATCTCATGTATTAATGGCATGGGGTACCGATCACGAATCGTGACCTTGTTGAGGCCTCGGTACTCAATACATGGACGCAATTCAGTAGAGTCCCTTTTTTTTACAAAGAACAAAGAAGCTCCGGCAGGAGACTTGGAAGGTTGAATAAGCCCGTTCTGTATATTGACATCCAGGTAGTCTCTCAGAACCTTTCTTTCAGTTTGAGTTAAAGAGAACATTCTACAGAAAGGAACCAGAGCATTAGGTTCCAAGTCAATGGTGCAGTCCTCCGGCCTATGGGGAGGTAAGGTCGCTGGCTTTCTTTCGACGAACACCTCTGAGTATGGAGAACAGTACAAGGGTAGGGCATGCACCCCGGTCAGCTGCTTGGTCGACCCAGTAACAGTCTGAGGATCGTCGCAGTCGGAAAAACAATGAAGCTTGCAGTAAGAGGAACAAAAGTTTATCTGATTGTCCGCCCAGTTGATATGAGGGTTATGCTTTCTGAGCCGAGAATAACTGGGAAATGGGCAGCTCGAATTATGTCAAACTTAATAACCTCGGAATGTTGGAAAATGGTAACCGAGAGGTCCTCTGTGGTGTGAGTAATGGGTCCTGAAGAGAGAGGAGAACCGTCGACTCCTTCCACCTTCTGATCTTCTTTGCGAGGCAGTCTGCGGAGACCCATCTGTTTGATCCATAAGATATCTACAAAGTTCCCCGCGGCACCAGAGTCCAGGAGTGCCAAGCACTCAACAGCCTTGCCGTTGACATCAATGAGTACCGGTAAGACCATAAGCCTGGAATCCTCCGGAATGCAGGGAGCCGAGATAGAAAGAGAAACATAGGGACTGGAGGATGGATCAGAAGTCCCTCTGAACCAGGTCCCTACTGGCGCCGAGGGAAACCGTTTCGCTGTCGTTTCTGAGGAAGTTTGGTGCATTCTTTAAGGAGATGTTGATCAGACCCACAATAAGCACATATGCCCTTCTCCTTGCTTCTTCTTCTTTCGGCAGCAGATAAAGGTCCCCTGGTAGATCCGATCTGCATGGGCTCGTCTGAAGTGTGGGAAGGAGAGGAGGAAACGGTGGAGGATGTGGCGGGTTCAGCAGGATGGACTGCGGGTCGCTGTTTACGACGCTCCGAACACCGTACCTGCAATCTGTACTCAATTTGTAAGGCCGCAGAGAGCAAATCCAAAAAAGAAGATGGTCTGGGTGCTCTGGCGAGTTCGTCTGTAATTTCCTCCTTGAGGCCTCGCCGAAATATGGCAAATTGTGCCTGTTCTGACCACCCAACGCCTGACGCCAACGTCTTGAACTCTGAGATGTACGACAAAACATCCGATGACCCTTGTCGGATATCTAGTAGATCCTCACAGGCGGTATAAGTCAACTCCGGCCTCTCAAAAGTCTGTGTCAACAAAGTCTGAAACCCAGCAAAATCATGCAGAATAGGATTAGCCCCGGTAACCAGCGGAGTAACCCATGCCAGGGCATTGCCGGTCATATTAGAAATCATGAACCCAATTTTTGTCTGATCGGTAGCAAACAACCGGGGCCTGAAAGTAAAATATACTATGCAGGCCTCCAAAAACTCTTTAACCTTTTTAGGAGTTCCATCAAACTTTCCTGCTGAGAAAGCCATCACAGGAAGTTCAGGAGTTGGAGGTTCGCGGGCAGTAATCATTTGTTTCAAGACTACGTTTTCTGCCTTTACAGTTTGTAGTTCTTGGGACATTCCTTGAATGGCCTTCCATAGCTCTTGTATTTGCTCTTCCGCTGACATCTTTTCTAAATGGCGTTGCAAACTGTCCTGACTGCAGATGTCCGCCAACTCCCGTTCCTCCCCACTCTCCTCACCTGATTCCAAGTCCTCCAGGTGCAGTTGTCTGTGAGAGAGGTAGTCCTTCTCCTTCTTGTGTGAAGCGTGTCTGTCTCGAGAGGAAGCCACAGTGAGCGCTAATAATTAGCAAACCTGGGACTTCCTTCCCGCAAACAGACAATTGCGAAGGGAAAAAGCCTGAACAGGCAGAAAAAACCCTCTGATGAGAAAAGCAGCTGAAGATGGTCTGGAGCAAGCAGCTGGTACCGGAGTCCTTGAGGTAGGCAGCAGATGAAAGCAGGCGAAGCCAGAATCCAATGAAGAGGAGGAACCGGAGAAAAGGCAGCGCCACTGGAAGGGAAACCAGCTAACGCCTCCTCTGGAAATCAGCAGAGAACCGAAGCTGCTGTGCAGAAAAACACAGCCGGGAAAGGAGCAGCAAGAGGCGGGCGCAGGAAGGGAGCCGCAGCCGGCAAGAAGGTGGAAGTTAAAAGAAGGGAGCGAGCGGAGAAAGAAAGCGGAACAGAGAGAGGAGAGGATCGAAAGCGTAAGGCGGCCCAGAGAGGAAGTGGACCGAAGACCAGAGAAGTGGCCTGAAAGGCCAAAGCAGGAAAACTAGCGTCAAGACCCAAAGATGCAAGGAAATGCAGTAAGGAGGGTTGCAACGCGGCGATCGCTGGGAGAGGGAGAAAGAAGTACTACCCAGCGGTGCCATGTTGGAAAACCTCTAGACCGTCAAGTGCGCTGTGAAACCAACGTAGTGGAACATCCGTTCGACCTCCCACCACATAGCCGCCAACGTGGATGCAAACGCCAAACAGGGCGGCGAATGACAAATAAGAGCAGATGAAGATCTGACAGCTTATATTCAGGATATTCAAGGAAAATGGCGGATAGAAACTAGAGAACCATGGGTCAAAAACATAACTATTTCATTATACATTTTGTCTGAGGGACTTCCTGAGGACAGAAAGACTGACGAGGCAAAGTTAGTTCAGAAGAAATTGTCAGCATTTTCAGTGGAAGGGATGGTATTAACAAGTGGGTAGACAGTTTTAAATCACCCCCCGCCCTGGCTGTGTCTGCACCCTGTGCACCCTGTGTACCCTGTGCTCTGCACACCGCTGATCACCGCAGTTCACCCAAGGTCTGCATGCAAAATGGCCGACGCGATGAACGCGTCCTGAGCGTTCCTCTGGTTGCCAAGCAACCTCATCTGCATATTTCCCTATCGTGTGTACCGGAGGCGGAAGCCGGCCCTACACGACCGAAGGCCCGCCGATCAAAGCCCTTCCTGTCTGCCCCTGTCCGCACCTAGCGGCACGGCGCGGGACTCTGCTCCGCTCCTCATAGCGCCCGACATTGCAGGCATCCTTCTGGTGCCCTCAGCCATTGTACATGTGCCGCTTACCCTCAAAGCATGCTCGGACCACCTGGAACTCTCGCCTGTAAACACCCCGGTAAGACTTGTGCCTATTCTTTGCTGCTCTCATATGATGCTTCCCATGTGTCTTTGCCTACAGAATAGTAAATCTGCATGGTACACCCCTGCATACATTATGTGCACCTAGCACGTATAGATCGCTCACCTCTGCCGCTGTCTGCATCACATATCACAACTGACACCAATTGCTGCCCCTCGCTCAACACGATGTATCCTTTGATCCTGGACAGACTACATATCACTAATCTGTGCACTTAAGGTCACGGATAGACTATACTACAGAGTGGCTTCCTTACGGTTGTACAGTATGCAGACCACTGATCAATGCTATCTGATCAATGCTATACCTCATATGCGCCCACAGCCCTTTTGATTGCTGTGGTGTGCCTTACGGTTGCCTACAGACCACATTGACCATTATGTCGTGCCTCATGGGTCACCTACAGACCACATTGACCATTGTGTTGTGCCTTATGGTCGCCCACAGACCACATTGACCATTATGTCGTGCCTTACGGTCGCCTACAGACCACATTGACCTTTATGTCGTGCCTTACGGTCGCCTACACTACAGACCACATTGACCATTGTGTCGTGCCTTACGGTCGCCTACAGACCACATTGACCATTATGTTGTGCCTTACGGTCGCCTACAGACCACATTGACCATTGTGTCGTGCCTTACGGTCGCCTACAGACCACATTCACCATTATGTCGTGCCTTACGGTCGCCTACAGACCACATTGACCATTGTGTTGTGCCTTACGGTCACCTACAGACCACATTCACCATTGTGTTGTGCCTTACGGTCGCCTACAGACCACATTGACCATTCTGTTGTGCCTTACGGTCGCCTACAGACCACTTGATTGTTGTACCTTATGGTCGCCTACAGACCACATTGACCATTGTGTTGTGCCTTATGGTCGCTCACAGACCCCTTGATTGTTGTATGCCCTTGATCGCCTACAGACCTCATTAATTATTGTGTTATGCCCATGGCCGCCTACACACTACTCTGTTCGTTGCGGTGCTTTGCATAGCTATCTTATGACCACACTGTATAGATCTGTATTGTGCCTTTGCTCACTAACAGACCACACCCACTACACTGTGTACCAGCAACACCACAAACATCATGTATTGGTGCCTATCAACACTCATCCACCTATTGTATACTTACAGTAGATACTGGACTAGACAGCCAAACCTACATTCTACTCATTACACTTCCACCACCCTCTCCTCTTGGCCCAGTACCATGACACCTGCAAATCCGTATTTGGATGATCCAGCACTTTGGATACGCCACTTCGCCACTAAACCTATACCTAACCAACCCTGCACTATCACTACTAGAAATTCCAGACTGAACTCCAGAACTAGACCACCCACCCATCTTTGCTCCCTCCAGCCTAGCACATTGAATAGAAACGCTAGATTGAATTTGCGAACATGTCTTCCTACATTTCCGTATTCTCACCACCCTAGCATCTTAACCAGAAACTCCAGACTAAGGGCACGTAGTATGAAACACCTGCATACTGACCATAACTACGCTAATGCACCCATTGACTCTGTCAATCTAGCCAATAGTCTTCAGCACAGTCCACTGATACCACTTGAAAAACCTCCAAGAAAAGGCCAACTCATCAAAGCAGCCTTGGTGAATGCTAGGTCTCTTCCTGCTCATGCTCTCGACATCGCTGACTTTATAACCTATGAAAACCTTGATGTCCTCGCAGTCACAGAAACCTGGCTTAATGCTGCTTCCGGCCCCTCTCTGGCCCTCGCCATACCTAATAATTATGCCATTATTAGATCTGACAGAAACACCACTCAAACTAAGGGAGGCGGACTCGCCTTCATATTTAGAAATACCTTTGACATTAAAGTCATCCAAGACGTGCAAATCCCATCTGCTGAATCACTGTCAATTAAGCTACGTCTCTCACCCAACCACACAGCAACATTACATCTCATCTATCGACCACCAGGACCCATTTCCTCTTTCATTGAGGACATTGCTTCACTTATAACTATAAACACCAAACCTAATTCCCTAACCATCTTACTTGGGGACCTCAACCTTGGTTTCAACGATCCTAAGGACACTAACGCCTTTGACCTAGCCAACACATTATCTGATTTGGGTCATACGCACATTATCCACGAACCCACTCATATCAAAGGTAGAACTCTAGACTGGCTATCACACATCAATTGCTCTATTGATCTCATATCCATTGACCCATGTATTTGGTCGGACCATCATAAAGTAACCTTTGCTATCAAAGCTAACTCACCCCACCCGACGCCTATCATTGCCCCTGCCATCAGCACGAGAAACAAGAAAGATATTACTCCCAACAAACTCCTACCTATACTACTCCCTATACTGAATAATACTGATTCAGACGCTGACCCTACAGTTCTAGTGGACACCTACAACCAGGCTATACTCAAAGCTCTGGATTCTATTGCCCCTCTAAAACTGCGGAAACCGAAACCACAGCGTCACCTTAGCACCTGGTTCATGCCACAGCTAAGAGAATTACGTAAAACCAAAAGAACCGCTGAGGCACTTTGGAAAAAACATCCCACAGCTTCTAACAAGTCTGAACTAACCTTACAGGCCGATTCATGGAATAATTAGCGCGGCGCAAGTGGCCAAAAACGTGCGATTCGCAGTGGAATAGCAAAAATCGCAGTGGAATAGCGAAAATCGCACGAAAAGCAGCGCACATCGATTCATGGAAGGCCGTGCGCGAGAAAACCATCGGACGTGCGATAAGAAAGTGCGCGGCGCACGTTGGCGCACAGGCCATCTAACGGCATGCGCCAGGTCACAGCGAAAATTGCACAGTCCACAGCGAAAATCGCACATAGCGCGGCGCACGCAACAAAAGTAGGCGGAACACGGGGCGTAACACTCGGAATGGGGAACAACTTGCCAAAATGTGGGCGTCACGGGGGAAGCACAGGGTAAAAGTGCGCAGAACGCCCACACGCTCGCCTACAACACGTATTCATGGAATAGAATAGGTCAAAAAAGCGCACGCTCAAACCAGCGCACAGGCACAAAAACGACCACCACAAGAAAGCAGGCGGTAGCGTCTCAGCGGCTGTAAGAAATGTGCGCCAAAAGGTGCGCCAACAAATAGCACCCATATACTGCCATGATGAATGTCCTATACTGTGGCCCTCCAGGACAAATGACGTGCAAAGGGGTACCCACAAACACGGACACGCTGAAAAAAAATACGTGTGCGCGGGAAGTCTCACACGCGATTTGGCCGTGTACGTGGATTTCAGGGGTGCGCGGGAAGGTCCACACGCGATTACAGCAGGGTACGTGCATTTCAGGGGTGCGCGGGAATTTCCACACGCGAATAGCCTGGCCGCGTGTATTTCAGGGGTGCGCGGGAAGTCCCACACGCGATTACAGCAGGGTACGTGTATTTCAGGGGTGCGCGGGAAGTTCCACACGCGAATAGCCTGGCCGCGTGTATTTCAGGGGTGCGCGGGAAGTCCCACACGCGATTACAGCAGGGTACGTGTATTTCAGGGGTGCGCGGGAAGTTCCACACGCGAATAGCCTGGCCGCGTGTATTTCAGGGGTGCGCGGGAAGTTCCACACGCGAATAGCCTGGACGCGTGTATTTCAGGGGTGCGCGGGAATTTCCACACGCGAATAGGCTGGGCGCGTGTATTACAGGGGTGCGCGGGAAGTCCCACACGCGATTACAGCAGGGTACGTGTATTTCAGGGGTGCGCGGGAATTTCCACACGCGAATAGCCTGGGCGTGTGTATTTCAGGGGTGCGCAGGAATTATCACACGCGATTTGGCTTGGTACGTGTATTACAGGGGTGCGCGCGAAGTTCCACACGCGAATAGCCTGGCCGCGTGTATTTCAGGGGTGCGCGGGAAGTCCCACACGCGATTACAGCAGGGTACGTGTATTTCAGGGGTGCGCGGGAAGTTCCACACGCGAATAGCCTGGCCGCGTGTATTTCAGGGGTGCGCGGGAAGTTCCACACGCGAATAGGCTGGGCGCGTGTATTTCAGGGGTGCGCGGGAAGTTCCACACGCGAATAGCCTGGGCGCGTGTATTTCAGGGGTGCGCGGGAATTTCCACACGCGAATAGGCTGGGCGCGTGTATTACAGGGGTGCGCGGGAAGTCCCACACGCCATTACAGCAGGGTACGTGTATTTCAGGGGTGCGCGGGAACTTCCACACGCGAATAGCCTGTGCGCGTGTATTTCAGGGGTGCGCGGGAATTATCACACGCGATTTGGCTTGGTACGTGTATTACAGGGGTGCGTGCGAAGTTACACACGCGATTAGGCTGGTTGGGTCCTGTCACCCTCGACGGCCCCTGCAGGCAGCCCACAAAACAGGGGACTACCCTGCACACCTGCTCATGTCTCCCACCACCCCCACCCCCCCAGTCACCAGGGGTACCCTCCACCAGGCCCCCACTCATGTCTCCCACCACCCCCACCCCCCCAGTCACCAGGGGCACCCTCCACCAGGCCCCCAACCATGTCTCCCACCACCCCCACCCCCCACCATCCAGGGGCACCCTCCACCAGGCCCCCAACCATGTCTCCCACCACCCCCACCCCCCACCATCCAGGGGCACCCTCCACCAGGCCCCCACTCATGTCTCCCACCACCCCCACCCCCCACCATCCAGGGGCACCCTCCACCAGGCCCCCACTCATGTCACCCACCACCCCCACCCCCCGCCATCAGGGGCACCCTCCACCAGGCCCCCACTCATGTCACCCACCACCCCCACCCCCCAGCAGTGCAGGGGCAGCCTCCACCAGGCCCCCACCCATGCCTCCCACCACCCCCACCCCCCCGCCACCAGGGGCACCCTCCACCAGGCCCCCACTCATGTCACCCACCACCCCCACCCCCCCGCCACCAGGGGCACCCTCCACCAGGCCCCCACTCATGTCACCCACCACCCCCACCCCCCCAGTCACCAGGGGCAGCCTCCACCAGGCCCCCACTCATGTCCCCTATCACCCCCACCCCCCGCCACCAGGGGCACCCTCCACCAGGCCCCCACTCATGTCACCCACCACCCCCACCCCCCCGCCATCAGGGGCACCCTCCACCAGGCCCCCACTCATGTCACCCACCACCCCCACCCCCCCAGTCACCAGGGGCACCCTCCACCAGGCCCCCAATCATGTCACCCACCACCCCCACCCCCCCGCCATCAGGGGCACCCTCCACCAGGCCCCCACTCATGTCACCCACCACCCCCACCCCCCAGTCACCAGGGGCACCCTCCACCAGGCCCCCAAACATGTCTCCCACCACCCCCACCCACCACCATCCAGGGGCACCCTCCACCAGGCCCCCAACCATGTCTCCCACCACCCCCACCCCCCACCATCCAGGGGCACCCTCCACCAGGCCCCCACTCATGTCACCCACCACCCCCACCCCCCCGCCATCAGGGGCACCCTCCACCAGGCCCCCACTCATGTCACCCACCACCCCCACCCCCCCAGTCACCAGGGGCACCCTCCACCAGGCCCCCAACCATGTCTCCCACCACCCCCACCCCCCACCATCCAGGGGCACCCTCCACCAGGCCCCCACTCATGTCACCCACCACCCCCACCCCCCCGCCATCAGGGGCACCCTCCACCAGGCCCCCACTCATGTCACCCACCACCCCCACCCCCCAGCAGTGCAGGGGCAGCCTCCACCAGGCCCCCACCCATGCCTCCCACCACCCCCACCCCCCCGCCACCAGGGGCACCCTCCACCAGGCCCCCACTCATGTCACCCACCACCCCCACCCCCCCGCCATCACGGGCACCCTCCACCAGGCCCCCACTCATGTCACCCACCACCCCCACCCCCCCAGTCACCAGGGGCACCCTCCACCAGGCCCCCAACCATGTCTCCCACCACCCTCACCCCCCACCATCCAGGGGCACCCTCCACCAGGCCCCCACTCATGTCCCCTATCACCCCCACCACCCCGCCACCAGGGGCACCCTCCACCAGGCCCCCACTCATGTCTCCCACCACCCCCACCCCCCAGCAGTGCAGGGGCAGCCTCCACCAGGCCCCCACCCATGCCTCCCACCACCACCACCCCCCGCCACCAGGGGCACCCTCCACCAGGCCCCCACTCATGTCACCCACCACCCCCACCCCCCCAGTCACCAGGGGCACCCTCCACCAGGCCCCCAACCATGTCTCCCACCACCCCCACCCCCCACCATCCAGGGGCACCCTCCACCAGGCCCCCAACCATGTCTCCCACCACCCCCACCCCCCACCATCCAGGGGCACCCTCCACCAGGCCCCCACTCATGTCACCCACCACCCCCACCCCCCCGCCATCAGGGGCACCCTCCACCAGGCCCCCACTCATGTCACCCACCACCCCCACCCCCCCAGTCACCAGGAGCACCCTCCACCAGGCCCCCAACCATGTCTCCCACCACCCCCACCCCCCACCATCCAGGGGCACCCTCCACCAGGCCCCCACTCATGTCACCCACCACCCCCACCCCCCCGCCATCAGGGGCACCCTCCACCAGGCCCCCACTCATGTCACCCACCACCCCCACCCCCCAGCAGTGCAGGGGCAGCCTCCACCAGGCCCCCACCCATGCCTCCCACCACCCCCACCCCCCCGCCACCAGGGGCACCCTCCACCAGGCCCCCACTCATGTCACCCACCACCCCCACCCCCCCAGTCACCAGGGGCACCCTCCACCAGGCCCCCACTCATGTCACCCACCACCCCCACCCCCCCAGTCACCAGGGGCACCCTCCACCAGGCCCCCACTCATGTCTCCCACCACCCCCACCCCCCAGCAGTGCAGGGGCAGCCTCCACCAGGCCCCCACCCATGTCTCCCACCACCCCCACCCCCCAGCACTGTGGTGAACCTGCCAGCAGGCCCCCACACATGTCCCCCTGGCCCCAGGTCCTGACGATACACAATCATGGCAGTAATGGCCAGCATACCCAGCACAAACACCCAGGCAAGGATTGCATCCACCCACATAGTGAATGCAATCACATGACACAACCCCAATGCCAAGTATGCAAAAGAACACATGTCCGTCACACACACATACACAATGGGTGCAAGTGAATGTCAAAACCCATATCATGACATGTAACAAACCAATGAGAAAATAACACAAGTGTAAGAAAATATAAAAAATGTATTAAATACCAAAAATAAGTGAACTTTTCAAACATACAAGGATGTGGCTAAGTAAATAAATGGTCCATGTCCGAGAACAAAAGTGATAAACAAAAAAACAAAGGAATAAAAAATTAAAAAGAATTTGTCCAAAGCAATATCATGTCATAGGAAATTAATGAAAAACCATTACGTCATGGTGAAAACAATAAGAAATTAAAAAAATGTATCTCCCAAAAAAACAAACTATATACAGGAATGTTCCAGGGTCCATGAGCCCAACACCAAAAATGAAACCTACCACTAACTAATGAAAAATATATGTACAAAAAAGTGGCCATTGTCCGAGCGGTCCAAAATAATAAAAATAAATAAAGGAAACCTAGCACTAACTAACTAAATAACTATATACAAAGGCAGCGGGCAAGTCCTGCGGCTCACTTGGTGATGTTGCTGGCCAGGGCATCATCGAACTCCATGTCGATGTCCTGGAGGCGGGACTCTGTCCTGGCCCCGAGGTCTCGCAGGGACAACCCCATGTCCACCTCAAACTCCCTGCGAGCTTCCTCGAGGCACTCAGCCCGCCTCAATGCCCGACGCATGGAGAACTCCGCCCTGATCATGGCGAGCCGCTCCTCTTCCGCCCGCTGCCGCTCCGCACCTATCCGCTGGCCAAACTCCTCCCACACGGAACACACCACCATCCCAGGGTTGCCCTGCCCTCCGGCCGATGCCTGCCCCTCTGATCTTGATGGCCCCGAGCCATGATGCCTCCCACGTCGAGCCCGCTGCTGCCTCCGACGCCACTGCCTCTGCCAGCACGACGGCATCCAGGCTGATGGAAACCACCGACGCCGTCGTGCACGTGCCCTGCCCGATGATGCCGTCACATCTTCCATCTGCTGGGGTCCACTTGCTGTGTTGTCCACCCCTGCTGGACCTCCGACTCCCAACTGTGGCAGGGATGGGATCCCCACCGAGCTGGCTGCATTGGTCGGGGCAGGTCCACAGGGGGCCCTGGTGGCATCTGGGCCGGAAGACGGCAAGGAGAACGACCGGTGGATAGCCTGCACAGAGGAGGAGAGGGCCGTCAGATTGGCCAACACATGCAGGAAACCCCCGAACATGGCCGATCCCAATTGGGCCACGTCGGCACGGTGCACTTCGTGATGACGTGCGTGCTCCTCCCGGGAAGCACGCACGTCATCACGAATCACAGCCGTGCGCATAGCGACCCCAATCAGGACCTTCTCCACGCGGCCAGGGGTTACCACGTCCGCAGGTGGAGGGGAGTCAGGTGACATGGACATCCCCTCTACCTGCGGACGGGCCTGGGACGGGGCATCCCTGCTGGTGCATGGTGGTGCACTCACAGGGTCAGGGACAGTGACATGCACAGGCCCCTCCACGGTGACCTGTGCTGCCTCCTGCCCCTGGCCCTGGACTGCACCACTTGCACCAGCAGGGATGCTCCCACCAGGCCCCATGTGTGCACCAGTGTCGGCCTCCTCCTCCTCCTCTGTGCAAACCACCAACCTGGATGGCTCCTCACCGTCTCCCGCCGTAGCAGGCCCCTGTGGGGGCTCACCCACCCCTTCCGCTGCAGCCGTGGGGGCATCCCCGCCGCCTTGCTCCACAGCGCCGTCTCCGCCCTCTTCTTCACTAGCCGCTGCGTAGAGGGAGACAAAGGACACAAGCATCAGGCTACTGTACAATGGTCCCCTAGACAGGAAGCAATAGCAGATGAGCACCACTGTCAAAGTACACTTCCATCATGTCCCTCCACAACACATGGGTCAGTCCAGGCAAAACACACACAGTAA
Source organism: Ambystoma mexicanum (assembly GCF_040938575.1). Classification (NCBI taxonomy): domain Eukaryota; kingdom Metazoa; phylum Chordata; class Amphibia; order Caudata; family Ambystomatidae; genus Ambystoma; species Ambystoma mexicanum. Next base: position 955,761,576 of record NC_090941.1, read on the forward strand.
CAGGCACGGTGCATGCCATGGACATTTCCATGCATGTCCAATGGACTCTAGAAACATTCAATGATATGTAACTCACATGCATCATGGCTCATGCATATCACATGCACACACTTCACCTCAGTCACATCCATCTGGCCCCAAACACACCGAACACAGGCGAAACAAGGGTAAGTTGGGTGCGTCACTGAATCTGTGCATTGTCACACACATGTGTCATGCATCCATGGCATGCACAAGTCACAGACACGCAGGTCAGGCACACAGACATGGCTACCATATATGTACCTGGCATCAGCACCCATCCTTCACCCCCATCCATGTCCAGGTACAGAGACTGGCATGCTCTCATGTCCAAAATCTGCATAGGGCTCCCCATGCCGCATTTCAACACATGCAACAACCATGTGGGTCACACATCACTGGTCGCACATGCATTACCATGATGTCCCTGCACACATACATGCATACATGGCCCATGGCACACATACAGGCAAGTATCATAGAACCAGCACACCGCAACATGCCCTGTCTCACACAGTAATGCTTGGACACATACCGCTCAACTCCAGACGGGCCTCCCTCTCAAGGACCTGGGCGTGGAGCGCTGGGCGTACGCGTTCCAGGACCCTCTTCTGGATGGAACTCATGCGGCCCCGGCCCCCCTCCACGAGGCGCCGGGCCTTCACAAGGGTCCTGGACCTCAAGTCCTCCCAGCGCTTCTTGATCTTCTGGACGTTGCGGGTTGCCACCCCCTCCGCGTTGATGGCAACCACACAGTCGGCCCAGATCCTCTCCCGTCCTTCCTTGCTGGCGCGGGACGATCCAAAGAGGGCATCATACTGCCCCAGGACATGCTCCACCAGGACACCAACTTCGGTGGCAGTGAAGCTGGTGCCCCTCTGCCCCTCTGGCCTGGGGTTGCCACTGGTGCCAGATGTGGAAGTGCCCGACATGGCAACCCCAGAGGCAGGTGTGGGTGGGCAACTGGGTCCTGGGGCTGGGCTGTGGAGCGATGTAATCCCAGTTGGGAGTCTTCAGTTCCAGCAGGGGTGGACACAGCAACTGGACCCCTGCAGATGGCTGATGTGCAGGCACCAAATGGCAGGGCACGGTGGCAGCAGGCAGGCAGGCAGGCAGGCAGCAGCAGATAGCACATGGGAGGCTGCTCGGGGCACTGGGGGGCAGTAACTCGGCCTTCTGGGCAGGAGCGTGGTGTTCCGTGTGTTTTCGGGTGGCCAGCTTGATACGGAGTGATTTGGCACGTGAAAATCCTGCACGTCAGCGTGAAATCCGAGGAAAGGCCCTTAGCGCGTAAGCGCGTCAGCACGCATACGCGATTCTATTGGACCAGAGTCCCTCAGCGCGTAAGCGCGTCTGACGTGACCCGCACGGGCGTTCCCCACTCAGCACGTGATGACGGAACACACGTGGAAATACTGCACGTCAGAGTGTCATCGCGCGATTGGCCTATGTACGTGTATTTAATGGGTGCGCGGCCACTTACACACGCAAGTACGTCAGCGAACCTGTATCCCGTGGTGCATGTGAATTTCCACACGCTATTGGACTGGGAACTGGATTCCAGGGGTGCGCGGGTCACACGCTGTATCCCGTGGTGCGTGTGAATTTCCACACGCTATTGGACTGGGAACTGGATTCCAGGGGTGCGCGGGTCACATGCTCGCCTAGAACACGGGCAAAGCATAAAATTGCGGACTTTAACAATAACAAGCTCAGACGCCAGGATGAACATACCGTTCCTAGCAGCAGTGGCAGTGGGCTACCAAAGGAGGAGGAGGAGGATAGTCAGGGCCAGAATATTCACACCCAGAACCAGCCTTTTCGGGATGCCTGATGACCAGGTGTATGGGAGGTACAGGTTTCCACCACACATCATACTGGACCTGGTGAGTGAGTGGGAGGATGACCTCACATCACCCACCCTGTGCTCCCAAGCACTCAGCCCCCTGGAGAAGGTCCTCAATGTACTGCACTTCTTAGCCACTGGATCATTTCAGCGGACAAGTGCCATAGTGGGTGGGGTGTCACAGGCCACCCAGTCACGCTGCCTACACCAGGTCTTGAACATCATGACTGCACGCCCATCAGTCCGCAGGCACATATACCTGCCCAGAACACCTGCAGAAAGGCATGCTGCCGCCCTGGATTTTTACGGAGTGGCACGATTCCCCAAAGTGCTAGGTGCCATCGACTGCACCCATGTGGCTCTACGTCCCCCCAGGGCATCAGAGCACATCTATAGGAACCGCAAGAACTGGCATTCCATCAACGTGCAGGTAGTATGTAATGCCAAGGGAATCATCACCTCAGTATATGCCAACTATCCCGGGTCCACCCACGACAGCTTCATTTACCGAATGTCCACCCGATGCCGGGACATAGATGCTGGGCAGCATGGCGATACATGGCTGCTTGGTGAGTATGTATGCCACTGCACATGCATGCATGTTGGATACTGAGCAAGGTCACAACCCCACCAATGATACCAATCACCACCTCCACAGGGGACAGTGCCTACCCTCTCAGCCCCCACATGATGACGCCAATTCGGAACCCCACCACGCCACCCCAGGTAAGATATAACACAGCCCACATTACAACCAGGGGCATAGTGGAGCGCACATTCGGAGTGCTAAAGTCACGCTTTCACTCCCTTGACCGTTCTGGCGGGCAGCTGTTATACGCTCCCCCAGTAGTGTGCAGGATCATAGTGGCAGCATGTGTCCTGCACAACGTTGCAACACGCCGGGGCCTGGCCGTGGACATGGTGGTGGCCCCACATCTCCAACCACATGCACAGCCGCTGCGCATGGGAGGGGAAAGGGCACGGGGGAGGCAGCCCGTACACAGCTAGTGGCTAATTACTTCACATAGAAATCACACCCCTGTGGAGTGCACACTGCCCTGGCACATTCCATCTGACAATCAATGATGACTCAACCTGACACTGATCCTGAATGTCTGGAGAATGAACCGGGAATACCATGTCAGCCTGAGATTGTTCACCTGGAAGTGTCACAATGTGTGCATCCCTACCCACACAGACACCACCAATGCAGTTTTGTGAAGTTACACATTGAAGCAGCTAAAATGAATACCCACTTGCAAAATGCAACAAGAGGACAGTGCCATGTCAGCCAACCCAACCCCAGCACCGCCACACGACACACCGTGCCATGTCATGCTAATTGCAGGTAAACAAAGTAATCCCCACAACATGACATCAGTCTCACTATGTACAGTGGCACTATTAGAAACCTGCAACACCTGAAATGCTCACAGCAATGCCGGACCAACAACATACTTGAGCACGTAGTACCATTAACATTACATCACAAATGTTACATATTAGTAGTCTCACCACCTGGAAATGCCTGCACTCCCACCACTACCAACTGTGCAGTGTTGTCGCCATGTAGAGTTGTAGGTGCACTGCTGCCAACATGGTCCCCATCTCCAGACTAGAGGTCCTTGTGTGGACATGAGGAAGGGACCTGCAAATTGGGAGGTAGACACAGAAGAAGAGTTACACATCAATGCAACATGCAGTGTACAACACAACAGCAATATGCACTATGAATGTATACACAGTATTGACTACAGACTGGCCACACAGCTCATGGGAGTCCAACGTCACTGTGTAATTCACTGTCACTTGGGCACACCCTTTGCAAGCCCATGGAAACGGGAAGCAGGAGGGGTGTGTGTGACTCAAACCCAAGCATCTGAACCAAATACATTACAAGCCTGCATGTGCCCAGCCACAATGCAGCGTATGCCCACAGGAACCACGGAAGCCAACAGATCGAAGCCAACAGATCGAAGCCAACAGATCGAAGCCAACAGATCGTCCCAAAAAAATTGGGAATAAAAGAAATAAAAATAAAAATAAAAATAAGAAACAATCAAAAATGGCCATTGATGGGCCCGGGGGGGGTTGGGGAGGCCACCCAGGAGGTCCGAGGACAGGATGCACACCAGAACCCACCTGCGTGGATCCTGGGAAGATAAAACACCTCCATGGGCTCATGGCCCACACGGCTACCCTATTGTGGGAGTATCACTGCTGTCGCTATTATCACCCTGTGCAGCTGCATCCGGAGGTGGTTGCACTATGGGAGGCAGCCCACGCAAGGCCCTAGTCTGCTCCTCCATGGCTGCAAGCATGCGGGTGTGGTAGGTCTGGTTCTGGAGGATGAGTGTGCGGAGGTCTCCATGCAACAACTCACGGGATGCCCGGACCTCCGCCCTCGTTGCCTGCATCTCAGCTGAGAGCGTACGGGTGAGACGCTCCAGCTGCTGTTCTGTCCTTTGGTGTGTTGAAGCCTCAAGCTCAACAAGAGTCGTCCTGAGGTGTAGGAGCTCCTGCCTCAGGGCTTCCCTGTGGCCCTGGGACTCAATGGAGATGGCCTCCTGCAGAGTCGCCAGTGCCGCCCGCCTGTCCCTGTTGGACCCCAACATGTCCTCCCTGTGTGACTGGCAGATGGAGTCGGTTGCCTGCTCTAGTCGCTCCATCAGCCTTTCTGGGGGGACAATGGAAGTGGCCACCCTATCCATGGCCTGAGCCATCATCTCGGATGATGCAGCCTGTTGGGTAGCCATACCGTAAATGGATTGCTCCCATGCGGTATTGCCGGGTGGCGTACGGCCACCACGTCGGCGGGCACCACACCTGTCTGGGGCAAGGCGAACTGCGCCTTGCTGTGCCGGCACTGCCTGAGGCTGCAGGACTGCATTCCCCCTCTGATCTGCTGGCCCAGGAACAGGATCAGATGTCGCGGAGTGTGACCCTGCATCCGTAACCACCGAAGGCGTAGCTGCCAACACTGACATCCCCATGGAGGGTACTGACTCTGGTGCAGGTGGGTGAGACAGAACAGAATCCCTCCCTGGAACACTCACCTGCGACGGCACGTAGGTCTCATCCGAATCAACACCTGAGTACAGCTCGGGGGAGGTGCAGCCAGAGACGCCCCTTGAGAGCACGACCTGCAGCACTTGTGGGTTCTCCCCCACCACCACACCACGTCCCTCACTGGTGGTTGGTCGGCCCTGGGACACCTCCTGGGTCTGCACCATCTCCACAACCCCAGCAGTATCAGGTGCGTCTTCCCCTGCAAAGACATGTAAACAAAGAAATGGAAACAGGCATTAGCACCATGGCACACATTGAGGGCTGAGAAGCAAGAGAACCAGTACTTGATTGACACATGTCCCACATGACTAAAACCCTCCCATGCATGCACCCTCACTGCGTATGAAGTGCAGGCAAATGGCACACACTGATGACACCAAGATGGAAGATGAACACATTTTCTGCATGCTGCCTGGCAGTGGCATCACACATTGGCCTGTGATTGGCAGGTGAAACACACATGCCATCACACAGATGGCATGTACCATTGCTATTGAGTGAAGATGGAGAGGAGGGCAGCACCTATTCATTCAGTCCAGTTCCCGCATGTAATAGCTTTTCTAATTCTAACAGGTCAGATTTTTCACCTGGAGCTGCCAGTCTGAAATGGTCAAATTGCACAGGGACATGTGTGTACAAATGATATCCAGGTAACAAAGTCACTCCACTTTACCATACCCATGTCAGACATGTGACTAGTGGACAGCGACATGCCTAGTGAAAGTGGTGGAATGCAAACAAACTGACTGAATGAACAGTGAAAAAGAAGCAAATATGTTGTGTCAAGGTGACACTTCAAGGGCAACTGGCGTGCAGTTGTGCTAGATGTCTACTGTTGGCAGAAGGGATACTGCTATGGCCAAATGCAGCTGCGCAGGAAGGATTGCATGAAGCACATGGCTGACCCATACGACTCAGGCGCACACACTCTCACCTGGCACCCGAACAGAAGCCCTCACACACACACCATGCACATGGATGACACACACATGCATGTGCACTCACCGGACAATGCCTCGTAATCAGCCAGATCTCCCACGCCTTGGATCTGTTCCTCCGTGACGTAGGTCCCAGCGACTGACTCATGTGGAGTGAGTTCCATGTCTACTACTGGAGACCCACCTCCAGTCACTAGAGTTGCGGCATGACTTGAGGCCAGCTTACTCTTTGCCCTGCGCTTTAGGTCATTCCAGCGCTTATAGCAATCATTGGCTGTGCGCCTCACGATTCCAAGGGCACTTACGATGTCCGCAACGGTCTGCCAGTGTCCCTGGCGTTGTGCAGGTGTGGTCTTGGATCCTGCAACAATGACCATCTCGTTGTCATGTCCGGACACATACTCGACAAGTGCATTCAGTTTGTCATCCGTGAAGCTGGGCTTCCTGGACGGGCCGGACTGTGTAGCCGTGTCTGGGGCATCAGCCTGTGCCGGACGAGCACTCTTCCTCTTCCGCTTGGAAGGTGGTGGTGATCCTGAGTGTCCTGCGCCGCTCTGGACACTAGGGGCAGGAGCCCTGGTGGACTCTGTATCAGGAGTGTGGGATTGCACACTCAGCATGGGAGTTGGTGCAGGCATTGGCTCTAGTGTGATGGTGTCAGGGGGAATGTCAGCAGCATGGACTAGGACCGACACTGTCCTGGCTGGGTGTGTGAGGGCTGGGGTGGATGGAGCCGCAGCTGCCCCTGCAGCCTCTCCGCCCTGCCTCCTTGGTGCAGTAGATGACCTTGCTGCCCCAGATCCACGTGGCATGATGGCATCAACGTGCACCAGCGCACGTGTCGTAGCCCTGCTGACCTGGAAGTCAGCCATGGAGTCAGCCAGGTCTGGTGCCACAATGGGCTGGTCCAACAAGGGCTGAGCATGGATGGTGTCAGCCACTTCAGCCTCAACGGGAGGGGGGAGGGGGGGGATGATGGGTGCCCTTGACTGGTCCTCCACACATGGGGGGACAGGCTCACCCTGCAAGTTACGACCACGTCCCCTACCGGATCCACCACGGCCACCACTTGTGGCTCTTCCACCTTTGCCACCCTTACGGAATCCTCGCCTCCCAGCCATGGCACTGATATTAATGTGCGTATGGGAGTGGCTGTAGACAATTGTCCTGGGCAATTGGGGGTCAAAGGGGTTGGGTACCAGATGGTAATTGTACCCTAGTGCTCTAGCACGGCTGATTGTAACCCCTGGGGAAAGATGACGGGTCACGCAACACACAGGAGGCCCAAAAAAGGGAGATGACGTGCACGCAACCCCTCCTAGACCACGTGTGCAGAAAGAAAAACCTGCACTACGCTGTGGCACCCAGTAACACAAGAATGAACGTATGCGTGTCACACGCAGCCTAGAATGACCTCTGAAGGGGTAGGCTACACACGGGGAAAGCACAGAAGTTGGATACGTGCGTGACTCACCGTCTGCCAGGTAAAAGAGCGTGAAAAATGAGCGCGTTTGGCTGGCTAAACCCCCGCCAAAAGAAGATGTGTACGCTGTCTGAGAAGACAGGACAACAGTAGAAGGGGACACTGTTTGAGGGAACAGGCCCAGGTAAACCAGTAAAAGAGAAAAAAGAGAAAAAGCTGTCAGAGGTAACAGGGAATACGAACTGGAAACGCCGTGAAGTAAATCGCGTGTGAAACGACAAGAAGTACAGAATTCACCCACTCGCTCTCCACGAAAAGCACGTACAAGGAAATGGTGTTCTACATGTACCTTATATACTGGCCCACACGTACAGCGTCACTTACGCGGCGTGTACGTTCACCAATCACACGCTTTGTCACTCCTGCGTATAGATCCATTTTCACCAATCACATGCTTTGTCACTTCTGCGTGTAGATCCATTTTCACCAATCACACGCTTTGTCACTTCTGCGTGTAGATCCATTTTCACCAATCACACGCTTTGTCACTTCTGCGTGTAGATCCATTTTCACCAATCACACGCTTTGACACTGGGACATGTCACGCAACAATTTCCTGCACGTGCAGGTGACTATAGGCGCGCATATGCTGTTGACGGGTTTACGCGCTAAGGGCCTTTGCTGACGTGTGGGATTTCACTCCCTATCAGGCTGTCCACGCGTTCACACACGAGAGACCACGCTCCTGGCCAGGATTCCAAATTACTGCCCCCCAGAGCCCTGAGCACGCTCCCACCTGCTGCTGCCTGACTGCCTGCTGGCCACGTGCCCCACAGTGCTGGTGGGTGGGGGTGTTGGGAGACATGGGTGGGGGCCTGGTGGAGGGTGCCCCTGCACTGGTGGGGGTGGTGGGAGACATGGGTGGGGGCCTGGTGGAGGCTGCCCCTGGTGGCGGGGGGGGTGGGGGTGGTGGGAGACATGGGTGGGGGCCTGGTGGAGGGTGCCCCTGGTGGCGGGGGGGTGGGGGTGGTGGGAGACATGGGTGGGGGCCTGGTGGAGGCTGCCCCTGCACTGCTGGGGTTTGGGGGTGGTGGGAGGCATGGGTGGGGGCCTGGTGGAGGCTGCCCCTGGTGGCGGGAGACATGGGTGGGGGCCTGGTGGAGGCTGCCCCTGCACTGCTGGGGGTTGGGGGTGGTGGGAGGCATGGGTGGGGGCCTGGTGGAGGCTGCCCCTGGTGGCGGGAGGGTGGGGGTGGTGGGAGACATGGGTGGGGGCCTGGTGGAGGCTGCCCCTGCACTGCTGGGGGTTGGGGGTGGTGGGAGGCATGGGTGGGGGCCTGGTGGAGGCTGCCCCTGGTGGCGGGGGGGGTGGTGGGAGACATGGGTGGGGGCCTGGTGGAGGCTGCCCCTGGTGGCGGGAGGGTGGGGGTGGTGGGAGACATGGGTGGGGGCCTGGTGGAGGCTGCCCCTGCACTGCTGGGGGGTGGGGGTGGTGGGAGGCATGGGTGGGGGCCTGGTGGAGGCTGCCCCTGCACTGCTGGGGGTTGGGGGTGGTGGGAGGCATGGGTGGGGGCCTGGTGGAGGCTGCCCCTGGTGGCGGGGGGGTGGGGGTGGTGGGAGACATGGGTGGGGGCCTGGTGGAGGCTGCCCCTGGTGGCGGGAGGGTGGGGGTGGTGGGAGACATGAGTGGGGGCCTGGTGGAGGCTGCCCCCGGTGGCGCGGGGGTTGGGGTTCTGGGAGGCATGGGTGGGGGCCTGGTGGAGGCTGCCCCTGGTGGCGGGAGGGTGGGGGTGGTGGGAGACATGAGTGGGGGCCTGGTGGAGGGTGCCCCTGGATGGTGGGGGCTGGGGGTGGTGGGAGACATGAGTGGGGGCCTGGTGGAGGCTCCCCCTGGTGGCGGGGGGGTGGGGTGGTGGGAGACATGGGTGGGGGCCTGGTGGAGGGTGCCCCTGGTGGCGGGGGGGTGGGGGTGGTGGGAGACATGGGTGGGGGCCTGGTGGAGGGTGCCCCTGGTGGCGGGGGGGTGGGGGTGGTGGGAGGCATGGGTGGGGGCCTGGTGGAGGCTGCCCCTGGTGGCGGGAGGGTGGGGGTGGTGGGAGACATGGGTGGGGGCCTGGTGGAGGCTGCCCCTGCACTGCTGGGGGTTGGGGGTGGTGGGAGGCATGGGTGGGGGCCTGGTGGAGGCTGCCCCTGGTGGCGGGGGGGTGGGGGTGGTGGGAGACATGGGTGGGGGCCTGGTAGAGGCTGTCCCTGCACTGCTGGGGGGTGGGGGTGCAGGGGGACATGAGCAGGTGTGCAGGGTAGTCCCCTGTTTTGTAGGCTGCCTGCAGGGGCCGTGGAGGGTGTACAGGGAACACCTGTGAGGACCCACCCAGCCTAATCGCGTGTGACTTCCCACGCACCCCTGTAATACACGTACCCAGCCAAATCGCGTGTGATGATTCCCACGCACCCCTGTAATACACATACCCAGCCAAATCGCGTGTGATAATTCCTGCGCACCCCTGTAATACACGTACCTGGCCAAATCGCATCCCTGTAATACACGTACCCAGCCGAATCGCGTGTAAAACTTCCCGTGTACCCCTGTAATACACGTACACAGCCAAATCGCATGTGATAATTCCCGCGTACCCCTGTGATACACGTGCCCTGGCTAATCGCGTGTGAAACTTCCCGCCTACCCCTGTAATACACGTACCCTGGGCAATCTCGTGTTCAACTTCCCGCATACCCCTGTAATACACGTACCCTGGCTAATCGCATGTAAAACTTCCCGCATACCCCTGTAATACACGTACCCTGGCCAATCGCGTGTTAAACTTCCCGCGTACCCCTGTAATACACGTACCCTGGCTAATCGCGTGTTAAACTTCCCGCGTACCCCTGTAATACACGTACCCTGGCTAATCGCATGTTAAACTTCCCGCATACCCCTGTAATACACGTACCCTGGCCAATCGCGTGTTAAACTTCCCGCGTACCCCTGTAATACACGTACCCTGGCTAATCGCGTGTATAACTTCACGCGTACCCCTGATATGCACGTTACCCGCTTTGCGTTCCTTGTTTGGCAGCCCTGTAAACTGGTCCAGGGTTAGCGCAGCCCTTTGCGATGATTTTGCGATTTTGATGGCTTTTCCTTGCGCGAGGGCGTTCTTGGGGGCGTTACTGGCGCTGCTGCAGGGTCGCTGCGATACTCTGCGCCACGGCTGGTTTGGGAGCCTAAAATCCATGAATACGCTGTGCGCGGAAATCGGTTTTAGCGCACGTGCCTGGCGCAGTCAATCGCACGCGGACACTCTGCGTCAGCCGCTTGCGACACTTTTCTGCGAAATTCTATGAATTACCCTGTTAGTCTCCTCTAGCTACAAAGAAGCCATACTTCTTGCAAAAAAAGACACTTATAACAAAAGGATTACACAAGCGGAATCCAATACAAAAGAACTCTTCAAGATACTCAAAGAGCTAGAATCCCCCACTGCCCCCACTGACAAATGTATTACTGTCACACTATAGTGTAGTAATATTCAGAAAGCCTTATTAGACAAAATCCAAAATCAACGCAAAAAAATCCTTACTGTTAGCCGACCCTAACTACAAACAGCCACCTAACAAACAATCGACCTTTCAGTCAAACTGCAAACCTTTCAGCTTCTCACCCCTCTGAACTTGGGAAGTAGAAAACATCATCAGGAAACTAAAACCTTCAAACTGCCAAGGTGATGCCTGCCCTGCCCCGATCGTTAAAGCTGCTGCGCATGATCTTGCTCCATTCATCACTAACCTCATCAATACTTCCTTCAAATCCGGAATAGTTCCTGACAACCTCAAAGATGCTTAGGTCATCCCACTCCTCCAAAAACCCACTCTTGATCCAGCCAACCCGTCTAACTACAGACCGATAACGACTGTACCGTTCTTACTAAAAATACTGGACAGAGCAGCCTATTTACAAACACAGGCCTACTTAGAATCAAATAATCTCTTAGGGCTTAGGCAATCAGGCTTCCGACCGAGACACGGTACGGAAACTGCACTAATTGATCCTACCACCCAGATCCAAACCTTGAAAGACAATGGCAAACTTGCACTCCTCTTGTTGCTTGACCTGTCAGCAGCGTTTGATTTGGTTAACCATCAAACACTCTGTCACCACCTGAAATCTGCAGCACACTTCTCAGATGCCGCCACTGCTTGGATCAGCTCCTTCTTGGCGAACAGAACCATGAGGGTCTTCTCTCCTACGGATTCTGCTGAGCCTGCACCAGTAGCCTGCGGAGTCCCGCAAGGCTCCTGCGTGTCCCCGACTCTTTATAATATATTCACGAAACCCCTCTTCGATATCCTTGACTTTCTGGGTGTCACGTATACCAACTATGCGGACGACACCCAGATACTCATACCTATCTCGGGTGACTACGAAACAGACAGCACGACCCTTAATGAAATCTACTCGGTCATACAAGCATGGATGGCACACCATGGTTTGTGCCTCAACGACGAAAAAACCAAGTTGATCATCCTGGGCACGCATGCCAAACTCAAAAATCTTAATCCCGCATTCAAAGCCTTTACCATAGATGGCAATCGCATCCCAGTATCAAATAACACTAAAACTCTTGGTATTTACATTGATGCTACCGTATCCTTCTCCAAGCAAACCAATGCAGTAGCTTCATCAGCCGCATACACCTGCAAGCTGATCACTGCATGCAGACCATTCATTTCCGTACCTAATTGCATTACTCTCGCTAGAGCACTAGTGCTTTCCAAAATAGACTACTGTAATGCCCTTTACTTGGGCACTGGTCACATAAACATCAATAAACTACAAGTAGTCCAAAACAATGCCATCAGAGCTGCCCTCAAATTTCCCAAAAAGGCACACATATCCGAGACCAGACGTAATCTACGCTGGCTCCCTGTCAAGCATAGAATATCACTCAAAACGCTGGCCCTTACACACAAAGCCAGAGCTAACCTTGCTCCATCATACCTTACCAACCAACTCACACCTCACACCTCCTCTAGACCACTCAGAGTAGCACAAACTAACACCATGACCATTCCGAGATTCAAACTTCACAATTCGGGTGGAGCTAGCTTCCCTGTACAAGCTTCCAAACTATGGAACACCATCCCTGCGCCTTTACGAGCAGAACCCTCATTTAACCGGTTCAAACATAACACGAAGTGTTGGCTCCATAACTTGGACAACATGTCAGACTAACCTCTTGACCCCAGCATGACGCACTGCTGCCAGCTCGCTTTGTAATTCATTGTATCTTTGTATGCACCTTCTATATTATGTTTGTTCCTAACTGTAACTGCATTGGAACTTTTTGCTGACTGCATTGCTTGTACCTTCCTGTAACTGTAACGCAACTCTTTAACGAACTTACGCGCCCTTATGCCTCCGGGCCTGGTTGCGCTTTATAAATAAATAAATACAAATACAAATACACAAGGGACACTGTAGGTACAGACAGCAGCAAACTGATATTTTGCAGGAAGTGGAGAGTATAATTATTGTCCACGAGGGTGAGGGTTTGTACCCAGAGGCAGAGGGTTCTGGTTCAAGCCCCACAAGGAGGAGTTTTTAATGGAGGGCAACCTAGAAAGATGATATCCCTATTCGTTCAAGGGATAGAGTCTACAATGATTGCACGCTTTACGACCAGACTTTGTATCATCAATAAGATGGCTGCCATATTTTTCCGACGTGATGCCTGTCCTGCCTGCCTCTTGCCTGGAGCAGCATACTGCAACTACAAGCAGCCGGATTGGCTGTAGCCTCCAGCATATACCGAGACCTCGGGACGCCCCTCACACTCTATCAGGTAAAATGCGAGTTTCTACAGTCGGCATACTATCTCTTATCCTTCCACTCCATCACTGCTACTTGTTATCTGCCTTTCTTTTTGGTGAGTGTCCTCTCCTCACCCACACACTCTTCCTCCACTGAAACTCTCACACCGCCCGATGGACACTTTTCAAGCAGCCCACCCTTCCTGCTCCAGCTTGCAACACTGCTCCAAACCTCTGAAAAACTGAACTACATCCACGTGTCCTACAGACTGTACTGGTTTAATCTCACACTGCATGTTACATCATTACTCTGTTGCACGCTAGTTGCCTGTTCCTACTGAGGCTATAACCTGATGTATTGATGTACAACCTAACGTTACCATTCTGCAATTGCCAATTGCCAGGGGCTCCTGTTGCATTGTGTATGCCCCCCCTGGTTGCCTGCAATGTACTGTGTATGCCCCCCATGGTCGCCTGTGATGTAGTGTGTGTGCCCTCCCTCAGTCAGCTGTGATGTAGTGTGTGTGCTCCCCTCTGGTCACCTGTGTTGCAGTGTGCGTGCCCCCACCCACCCATCACTAGTCCTTGCATTTGTTTGTAGCTGCCGCCCTGCAACATGGGGTAGGCACCATGTATCTGCTTACTGATTTGACTCTGCATATGTATGTAGCTGCCGCCCTGCAACATGGGGTAGGCACCATGTATCTGCTTACTGATTTGACTCTGCATTTGTATGTCGCTGCCGCCCTCCATATTGGGGCAGGCACAATGTATCTGCTTACCAATCTGATGCTGTATTTGTATGTAGCTGCCGCCCTGCAACATAGGGCAGGCATCATGCATTTGCCTATAGACGTGATTCTTATATCTGTGGGTTGCTATCCCCAGCAAATATGGTGATAGACCTTATAGATGTGATCACCAAGTACTTTTATTTTGCACTTGGCATAGGACGTGGATGTAACCCACCTCTTACACTTCCTTCTGTAACCTGAAGCACTTATTGTAACCATATTCTTAAGTTAAAACACCTTGATACCTCAGGGTTTTGTGCACTATATAAGTGTCAATCAATAAATAAATAAATAACCTAGGTTTGGAGGACATCCACAGCAGTGTTGGAAATGTGGGAAGATGGGTCACATTTCACATGTATGTGAAAGTAGAGGAGGGAAGCAACAGAACTGGCATGCAGCACATCCAACTTGGGGGACAGCACACCCCGCACTATATTGCACAGAGCCACCCCAAAATTATGCCCAAGATCACAAGCAGTATCAGGCACAAGTGCCACAAATACAACAGATACAACAAGGGATGCCATCCCAAACACACCAAGCAACAATGCACACACAGCAAGCCCTGGTGCAGATACAGTAAACACTAATGCAGACACAGGCCCGAGCACAACAGAATGCAGTGACACCACGGAATGCAAACATATTGCCACAGGCACCTGCACCTAGAATAGGGGATGTGACAGTATTGGGAGGGAACCCTTTCACTGGCACAGGACTGGACATGCATCCAAAATAGCACAGCCTATAGAAAGACTTGATGTGTTCCATCCTATCGTTTACATCGGACCCACAAGAGGAACCAAGGGTGGGGGTGGCCATAGGTGACAAAACATTTTCCTACTTAGTAGATACAGGGGCCACTCAACCTTGTGTTAAAGAAGGAAGGTTCCCAATGTCAGGCATTGCCATGAAAATACAAGGATTTTCTGGGTCGACAACCACAGTACCTTTTACATACGCTTTACCCATCAACATAGGAGAGAATTACATGTCTATGCCGTTGTTGAATTCTGGCACGACACAAGTGAGACTTCATGAGAAAATTAAACATGACAACATCATTTACTGACCAGGGGATAATATTTTCTACCAGAGGGATCCATTTTGTGAATGCACAAGAATAATTCATAACAGCATTTTATGGACAGGAAGCACAAAGAGGAGTGCCATTAAACCCAGAAGTATTATTTTACGGGCTAAACATATTATGAGCATTGCTTCCAAGAATACAGGACAGATATTGCAGTTACCCACAGAATTATTGTTTCGACCTGAAGTACTCACGGGTGAGGAGGAATCACTGATGATTACAGTTGAGTTAAAAGCAGCAATAGTGAGGGAAGATAGAGTAATTCTACCCAGAATTGATGAGGAGGGGGCAAACTGGAGAACAGTGATAGCACTTGATGAAGGACATAGATTGACTGACTTAACAGATGAAAGCTTGTTTACAGATGATGACTCAGATGACAAAGGGATGTTTAATATAAGTCTTATCTATCAGTAAAAAATTGAAAATAGGAAGATACCTAAGAGAATGTCACTAGCAAAGAAATGAAAGTCCTCTCTCCAGGAAGGTTTGGCATACATACCGAGCACATTGTGGACCAGCAGTCCATACAACGTTGGTCTATTGAAAGGGGTGGGGGCATTCAAAATTAAATTGAAGCAAGGAGCTATTTTACAACTTTAAGACAATATGCCATGTCAAAAGAAGCTGACAAAGGTATCTATGAAACTATTGCTGCCTTAGTGCGACAAGCAATATTAGTGCCTTCAGAATCCACATGTAACACGGCTGTGTATCCAGTGAGAAAAGCATCAGGGGGTAGTGGAGCTTTATCCAGGACTTAATCCCCACTGAATAATATTGTTGAGGCATTGTTCCCATTAGTTCCAACCCCCGTCACACAATGATGTAACATCCCACCCAAAGCTAAATATTTTACAGTGATTGATTTAAAGAATGCTTTCTTTTCCATCCCCTTGCATGACGTGCCGCAGTATTTTACCTTGTTCGTTTACCGCAGAATTAAATGAAAACATACTCAGTTATCCCAGGGGTACTGTGAATCCCCCTCAGTCTTTAACTGAGTGCTGCAGATGGACTTAGGAAATGTAAAACCTCACAGCACAGTAATACAATATATAGATGACATTTTAGTGTGCAGCAACACAGAGGAAGAATGCAGGAGAGGCTCAGTAAAGTTGATGACAGTATTGGCCAAGAAAGGGTACAAAGCTGACAGAGAAAATGCAATATTGCCATGAAGAGGTCTTTTATATAGGCCAGCTAATATTAAAAGAAGGAAGGTGACACCTGAAAGAGCAAAAGCAATCATGAAGACATCCAAGCCAGAGACAGTGAAAGGGTTACAGCAATTCCTAGGTCTTTGCAATTATTGCAGGTTGTTGGTTTTTCTACTACAGCACATATTTAAGGCCACTTTTAAAAGGACTGAAGGAGTTGCAGAAGGATAACAGTGATATAGTCTGGACAGGTGAGATGATAGACACATTTGTTGAATTGAAGCTAGCAATTAGCACAGCTCCTGGTGTTAGGAATCCCCGATTACAATGAATAATTATTTTTATTCTCCCATTCAAATGGAATAGTGATGATGGCTGTCCCCACACAGAAACCTACCAGGGGAAACAAACCATTAGCATTCTACAGAAGGATTTTAGAGCCAGTCATGAGAGGTCATTATCTCTGCGAGCAAACATTGGCAGCAGTAGCCTTTCCGATTGAGAAATCTGCCAGTATAACTATGGGCTGCACAGTTGCATTATATGTTGAGCATGTCCATTTGCCATACTTGAAAAGCCCAAAAGCACATTGCTACACACAGAGCCTCCGGTTATGAAATAACTATATCAAAACCATTGATTAAAATTATCACGTGCTGAGTGGTAAATCCAGCAAGGTTTATAGCATAACCAGTAAAGGAAAGCGACAACGTGCATGATTGCACTAATTACACTGAATACCATGATGAAATACCACATGTCAAGGAAAATGCCCTAGAAGCAGGATAATTATCTTAATTGACGGGTCATCATAAATAGAGCACTGGTGAAAGGCAGAGTGGAATTAAAAGAGAAGAACAACTTTGAGATTTGACGACAATTGCAAGATTTCCAGCACATTTCTCAGCGCAAGTGCCAGAATTGGCAGTGTTGATTTTGGCACTTGAAGTGCATGAAGAGGCAGTAATGGTGTATTCCAACTCTGCCTACGTTATGTCAACAGTACATTCAGGATTGTCATGTTGGAAGAGGAGGGGCTTACTATGCGCAGACGCACACCAGTGCAGCATGCACCACTATTGGACAGACTCATAGATGCACTCCAACTCCCATCACCACTCCCCTTGGTGAAGTGCACAGCGCACACCAGAGGTGTGGATTTGATTTCTTGCAGCATCATGGCCACAGATCTTGAAGCAAAAAGAACAGCATATGTTCTCAAAATATCTGACATTGTGACTGCTCCGAACAAATACACACATGCACACAATATGTTGATGAAGGAGGGTTTTAATATGCCACCAATAGCACAAATTACTGAATTAAAGGGAAGGCCACCACCAGAACAGCAAGACTTATGGAAACACAGGGGGTGTTCATTGTCTATCATAGATGCAATGTGGAGACAGGACAGAATTGTGAAACCAGTCTTGCCCCTAGGACTGCTTACAGCAGCACTAGACCGATTGCACAACCCAGCACAAACATCAAAATAGTGTTTTGCAGTACTGATTTCGGAGGACTGGTGTGTGCTGAATTTGGCAGAACACCTTGCTGATTTTATTGTCAATTGTTTAACTTGCCAGAAGTTCACTGCTGGTAATCCTCCGCGAACAGTGAGAGGAGCAATATCCCATCCTACTGGAACATTTCAGCATTTGCATATCGACTATATAGACATGCTCCAACTAGTGGTCGTATATCCCTTTTCCCGATGGATCGAAGCAGGTCCATGCACATATCGAGATGCCACATGTGCTGCAAAGTTCCTCGTACGTGAGGTATTTCCAAGGTGGGGAGTGTGTGAAGTGCTCCAGTCTGATAATGGACCACACTTTGTAAAGGAGGTGTTTCAGCACATCACTATCCTGTTGGGTCTAACACACAAATTCTCATCAGCTTATCACCCACAAGCAAATTACATTTGTGAGTGCCTCAATGGCATCCTAAAGGACTGGATTGCCCAACCCAACTAAAAGAGACACTGAAACAAGGCTGGCTCCATTGCCTTCCTCGAGCCCTATTTGCATTACGCAATCAGCCCGGCTCTGATCATCATCTGACTCCACATGAGATTGTGACAGTACACCAAATACACACACCCCTTGCTCCTCCAACTCAAGCTGAAACTGATGCAGAGAATGTTGGTACTGTGTTAGAGAAAGAAATGCACTTATTTGACAGCTGTGATGGAATATCTTAAATGTATGTCTTGACAGGTATGATTGTGGCAGTGGTCCAATGAAGACAGATGAAGCAGAGGGACAAACTGATCTAGATGTTCTACTGAAGCCACTAGCACTGTTTCCTGGGAACAAGGTCCTGTGCAGCAACTTTACACGACAGTGGAACAAGCCGTGCTTCGAGGGATCATTCATAGTGGTGGTGGTTACACAGTCTGCAGTGAAAATTCAAGGAAGGCATGCCTGGTTTCATCTCGGCAATGTCAAACCCTACAAAGGAGAGACTCCACTGTCTGCCAAAAATTGAGCATAAAATTGAAAAAGAGGAGAGAAGACCCCACACGAAGTCAATGACGTGGACGAATCAGCAGCAAGAAGAAGAAAAGACACATTGATTTTACTATAAATGCATAGACAAGTCAGTTTGACATCCTTTTAATGACACTCACCTAGAATAAAGTGTGTTATTTCTATAGTGAAAGAAAAATAACAGATGTTCCCGATAGAAGTTTTATTTTTCTTGGTCTTGTCCTTTCTTATAAACACCTATACCTTTTTAGGAACCTGGAACCCCTGCATCACCATATTGCTATTAAATCAGAAGACTTGCAGATTGGTGGAAAGACATTTTCTCTCACTATTGGCAAGGTTTTTCTTGTGAACACTTGTTTTTAAGGCTACAAATACAAATGCTTCTCCTCATAAAAGAATGCATATGTTGAATAATATAAGATATTCTATCTTAGCGCCTAGAAGAGAATGTGCTCACAGAGATTTGCAGAAAGAAGATACCTTAGCAATAGTGATGATAGCAATGTCTTTACATTTTGTAGTTTTTATATAATTATTTTTATTGCTTTAAGAGAAATGAACATTCATAATACTGTAGGCCAGTAAACATGAGAATAATCACTGTAACAATGATAGACAAAATGACACCAGAACAATTCCCTGTAGTAAACACAGAGATAAAAAGACTAAAAAGTGTGCTCGATGACTCAATGCATCTGACCAAATATATTGATGATTCAACCCATGTTACTAACAATATGTGGTACAAGCACATGAGCAAAGTAGGGAGAGAGACATCTGGCTAGAGTTGTTTTGTGTGTTCCCTCATCCCCTAAGCAATGAGCATCTATAGAATTTTCATAGGCACAGAAGAATCCACGAACACAGTACATTGCATCCTACACCTTGCACTATGAATGTCCCAAAGGCAGAGAACCTCCATAGAGTGGGTGTCAAAAGCAAATTCCACATGGGTGGATAATTTTATAAAACCAAAGAACACCATTATAAATGCTAATGCAGAACACAAAGTAGTAAAATACCTACAAGCGGAGGGATTCAAATAGAAGATCACAAAATGCTGCATTGTAATGATGTGCAAGGAAAATAAATAGCTGGGTGTTGGGACAGAGTACAGTTACAAATAAAAGGACACACACCTATGGCAGAAGCATGGGGGGAGGATTAATAGGTTGCAAAGCATTAGCCCTCCTACAGCAGCCTGTAGAGATTGTGAAAAATGCTAATAAAGTATGCCCCGAGGAATGACTCAAATATACCAAATTGCCCACATGGGTAGAAGATGAAATTACCCATAATAACTTTGAAGGATGCCACCCTGTAATTCAGAAATAATGGCACAGTGTGTGTTGGAACAAACCCAATGTGTGGGAGTATTTTTGACGTACCACTCATCATAGTAATAACAGCTATGATAATGAACCATTATTGGAACTGTGGTTCCAAAGCCTACATGCAACTGCCCGCATATTGTCAGTCAGTCACAAATGCTTTATTTCGGCTCGAGACCCTAAAAGCTTTCAAATTCATACATTTATATAAAAAACGACATTACAGTTTAAAAACGCATCATACAGTACAATTATTTCGATCTCAAACTCCTAATCTACATAACCATTACTGCATCAAGGCAAATCAACAAATAGTTAAGGAAGAGCGCTGTTCTTTTTAAGTCTCTTCATCTACGCTCTGTGCATATATCTGTCAACAGTAGAAGCCACAGCTAAATTGCCAGTGTCTGTACAAAGAGCGAAGGCCAATGTAAAATGCTGAATGCTGGCCTTCTCAAACAGAGGGACCAAGTATTTCATTCTGAGGTCACCATAACCCTTACAAAAAAACAGAAAATGGGTGATAGACACTGTTGCTCCACACACTAGACAAGCCACCATGTGGTCCCTGTGCCAGTCTTTAGTGAACAGGTCCACTTTGAATATTAGAGAGCTCAATAAAGAGACTTTGCACAAGGCTTGGGCTCAGAATGTCGATATAGGCTTCAAAACCAAAATCGGCCTTGTTTATTAGGTATTTTCAGCCAGTGGTCAGTTTTTCACAGATTGACATGAAACAGCACCTGAATACTCAATATCCACCTGTTTGATGAGTTCCTTTGATTAGCTATGGTTTAGCCATAGGTGACCTAGATTCAACCTCGTCAGCCATGTTTTTACATGTTTCAGCCACAAAGGTGAACTCAACCCTTCCAGGGATTTGCATGCTTCAATGCCCCCCTACAGCCTGCCAATCGCGGAGAGGGCTACAGTCTAGCCCAATATAACAATGTCTTCAACATGATCTAATCCTTAACTGTTTGGAGATCGCATTCCATGTGCAAGCTTGTACTGGTAGTGCTCATGGGTAGCATCTGTAGTAGTTTGAAGACTTTTCTCGACATTGCTCATAGACTGAATACTAGGACAACCCCATATATCGGCTCTGTATGAAGCCAGAGTAAGTGCCTGGGACCGGTACAGCTGGAGAGCTGGGCTAATTGCTCCACTAATGTGGCTACGATAAAACCGTTTTATACCCATGCTATATTTCTCTAGGGTCGCAGTAGCCTTTGCTATTTGTTTGGTCCATAACCCATTTTCAGAAACCTTGATCCCAAGATAATCAGTGACTTGCTCAAGTTCAGTGCCCTTGACACCTGCCTGCCCAATTTATGTCTGAAGACCATTGTATTTGTTTTCTCTTTGTTCAGTTCGAGCCTCAATTCCTCACACTTTCTCAGGAATATTGCCATAGTAAATGTAAGCCCCATTGAAGATTTCGCCAGCGTCATCTGCAAAGAAAAGGCCACAAAATGTACATTTGCTCATTTTAGGAGGGTCTACGCTACACACAACCAACTCTTCAATCACCTCATTAATATATAAACTAAAGAGGAGTGGTGCCATTATGCACCCCTGTCTAACTTCTCTCTGCACATCAGTTGGCCCATTTAGCTCACCTGCAAGGCCCCATCTACCAGATGCTTTATTGGACCTATAGAAAGACTGCATTGAGGTCAGTAGATCTCGAGGGATATTCTTCTTGACAAACACTCACCCCAGCGATTCCCTTGGGTTTTAAGATCAACAGTTTTAAGGTCTACAAAGACTGCATAAACCCTTGACCTATTTAGGACTGTATATTTCTTAAGGATTAGTTCCAAACAAAAGCTCTGTTCTATTGTGCTTGTCTTCTTTTAAAACCCAGCCCATAGGTGGCTACTAATCCCGGCTGACTCAGACCAATCCTGCAGATGTTCCAACAGAACTTTGGCGAAAGATTTTCCCGCTCTATCAAGAAGTAATATTGGGCGATAGTTCCCAAGATGGTGCCTATCGCTTTAATTGAATATAGGAATTATTTCACTATTTGCCTAGCATGGCCCACCAAAGTCATCTTCACTTCACGTTGCTGACCCTGAATAGATATAAAATCCCCAACTTCACACTGTAATGTACATGTGAGAGGCTAATGGACACTCTCATTACGCTGGAGAACTGCAAAATTATCAACCAAAAGCTATTCTTCAGTGCCAATGAGACTGTGATCAATTCTCGAATGTCCATTATGACCAAAAAAGCTATTTACATGGGGTTGGTCATGTTTGAACCTGCCATTGAAGGCTCTCATGTTAAGGCCATTTAGGATGCAAACAACTTATAAAGATTGTGCTTGAGTTCTCTGTGGAAAGGTAGCCATCAGAGTTGGATCCCCCAAACATGATCCTGTTCATCCCATAGCTCATTGAATTCATGCAGTGGCTCAAATTGTAAATTCAGATCACCCATTACAAATAAGAAGGGCAGGACTTAGGTCTGGGCACACGACTTGTTAATCTCATCCTGCATCAATAGTAGTGGCTTATTTGGTGGCTTTCCAGTCAGTCTGTTATAAATGTTAAATATATATTGTGGAGGCCTGTGCACCTTGGTTACAATAACTGAGGTGGGGATTGGTGATTTCCCCAAAATGAACACACACACAAGCCATAAGAGGGTCCTCACACTTGCACGCATGAAGAGAAGCAACTACAACTGAATAAAGATGGAAGAGGCATATGACGCCAAACCAGATGAGCATAAATTGTTTGGCAGAACTTAGATGCTCTTTACATCTTTATAGACACGTTGCAAGCCACTACAAATTCAAAATGGCTGAAAATGACACGCTGTTATATGTTGCAGACAATAAACACAACAGTAAAAGGCTTTAATGTCATAAGAGAAGAGCTGTGGGCAATATGACTAATAACCCTCCAGAACAGGTACATTCTCGATCTGATAATGGCCATGGCGAGGGGCATGTACGTGAAAATTGGGCCTGTACATACATACCCACCTGCGATGAGGTGAATGGAACCCTCACAGATGCCATAGCCACCTTAACAGAAATACACCAACAAAATTTGGAGGAGGTAGATGATATTGCTGATGATGACTGGTTTAATTACCTGTTCTCATGGATCCCCTCTTGGTTGGCTATTGCATTCAAAATACTGATTGCCAGTTTAGTGCTAGTACTATTTGCCTTCTGTGTTCTAGGAATTGCAATAACCTAATACAAGAAGACTTCTTTACCAACTTCGCCGATGATACTCAGTTAGTCTTCGAACTGAGTGGAGACCACAGACTATATAGTGAAAAACTGACATCTATATATAACATCATTGAAGGTTGGATGAAGGCCAACTGGATGTGCCTTAAGGGTACTAAAACAGAGTTAATCATCTTTGGATCTCCATGTGCCAGGAAAAAGCTGAGCTCATTATACTCCTCATTTGCTAGTAAAAATGCACAAATTGCAAAATCCGAAAAGGTGAAGACGCGCGGGGTCTACTTGCAGGCATCACTGGGAGCAGAAGCCCACACTTCGTACCTGAAAAGGAACTGCCAATACCACCAGAGACTCCTCAAAAAAATCAGACCTTTACTTAATCAGAAAAACAGTACAACTATTGCTAGAGCCACAACACTTTCTCAACTAGACTACGGCAACTCCCTACTACTGGGCGCAAATAACAAATGCCTGAAGCAGTGTCAGGTGATTCAGATCAATGCCATTAGGGCTATCACGGGCAAATCATGAAGGGAGCATATTACAAGTGATAGAAGAGACTTGCACTGGTTGGCCATTGAGGAGAAAATCATATTCAAGTCCCTCACACTAGTCCATACATGCCTATATGGCAAAGCCCCTGTGTACTTAAAAACACATTTCAAATGGCATGAACCAAGCAGAAACCTGAGATCTTCTAATAAAGGCCTTCTGCAAACAATTCCAGCATAAAAGATGAAAGGTCTAGGCAAGGCCTTCACGAGCAGAAGGATTCTTAAATGGAACAAATTACCTGTGACTTTAAGGCTGGAAACAAACTACGTACTTTTCAGAAAGCAACTAAAGACTTTGCTATTCAAATACATTCTGGCTCGACCTCTACACATCAATGTACTCTGCCTTTGACTTACTTGTGTGGTCCTGCCACCGTCCCGTTCTTGTCCTGTCACGTCCTGTCTTTTTGGAATGCGCTCTGATGCCCGTGGGCTGCAGCGCTTTATAAACAAATAAATAAAAATAATTTTAAAAAAGGCATTAGTAATGAAAATAGTAATGAACCTGTATGCTGACATGCACAAGTATACCCAAACAAATGACCTCACCTGTGTCCGAGCAATGGAAAGTCCTATTGTGCATCCATTGTCAAAATGTATTCGTCCTCAGAACCCTCACAATTACACCGAACACTGGGTATATTGTGATTCTAATGGGGAATGCTGCTTTACCTTCTTTACTTTCATCTAGGAAAATCAGACACATCCTTCCTTTCAATACCGCCAAGCATCTCTTTTTTTCTTTTTTTTTTCCAAACTTGTTGTTTTGGTTTTTGTACATGCAAGCTTTCCATTAGATCATAGATAACACATTGCTTACAGCTTGAAAATAGCCTTTAAAGGACATACAACGAATAACAAATAAACAGGGTGGGTACATGATAACCCAAAAGAAAGTAACAGTTTTTGGGAGAAGGGGGAGGGAGGAGCGGGGAGAGAGACGGGGAAACTGAGTTTTCCACAGTTAGCTTGGTTCCGGAGTACAGTTCGCTTTTGTGCTTAGGTACAGTGAACATTTTGGGTTGGATAGCGCTGCTTTTCGCATTCAGGAGTGCCAGGTCTTTTGCGCCCTGGCGTTAGGCGTCGGTGGTGGTGACCCTCTACTGTGCTATTTTAGCTTATCCTTTCAGTCTTGGCTTCCCATCCAGCGCAGGGTTGGGGGTTGTCTCACTACTACTGGAAATTGATGTGTGTAGTCCAAGAAAGGAGCCCAGACCTGGTCGAACTTAGTTTTGTTGCCCAATGTGAAGGCTGTGATTTTTTACACCGCTATTATTTCCCAGCACTTGGACCACCACATCTGCGTGGCGGGGCCATCCGGGTTCTTCCACAGTCTGGCGATTGAGACCTTTGCGGTTGTTAGAAGGTGTGAGCATAGATCCACCATGCTGCCTGTTAATGGGAAATGGCCGTCCCCTGTTGCTCCGAGGAGAACGATTCCTGGGTCCCATGGGATTGTTAGGCCTGTTATCGCTTTGATTTGTTCCAGGACATTTTTTTCAGAATTGGGCAGCTTTTGGGCAAGTCCAGAAGAGGTGGAACCGCGATCCCAGTTCTGGGCAGCCTCTCCATCATTGTGGAGGGATGGCCGGATTGCATTTGTTCATAATCTCTGGAGTTCGGTACCACCTGATGCACACTTTGAACACCCCCTCTTTGTTTGTTATGCACTTCAAGCTTTTGTGCGCTCGGGTCCAAATGTTGCTCCACTCCTCTGGTTCAATGACACTCCCTATGTCTTTTTCCCACTTTAGCATGTAGGGCTCTTTTTTTGATGAGTCTGTTCTGTCCAGAAGCCTGTCCAGGGTCGAGATTTCCCCCCCTGGAGGCTTTGCTGTTGGTATTCATTCTAGCGCAGTTAGTTCTCTGCTGCCGTGTGTCCTGGCAGATTTGCTCGATATCCAATGTCTCAGCTCTGTGTATCGGAATCTTTCTGTCTCTGCGACCTGGAATTTGGCTTTACACTCCTCGAAGATCAGGGGGTTTCCGTTCGCGAAAAAGTCTGCCATGGTTCTCAGCCTGCCGTCTTTCTACTTAGTGAAGTTGTTTGGTGAGGCACCCGGGGAGAAGTCTGGGTTGTCCCAGATAGGCGAGAGTGGTCCTGTCGTGCTCCTGCACTTCCATATGTGTGCTGCCCTTTTCCAGCTCGCCACTGAATTTCTGGTTGCTGACAGCGGGCTTGGGTCCTGGGTGTTACTTAGCTCTTTTGTGTGTGGCAACGCTTCAATCGGGATTTTGCACCAGTCTTCTTCCAGTTTCAACCAACGCGGACGGTTGGAGGTTAGCTTCCATACGAAGGCTTGAGAGCGCTGGCCCGCGAGGCAGTACCTGTCCGCGTCCGGGACCTCTAAGCCGCCAGTCGCCAAGCCCCAAGCATGATGCACTTCGGGATTTGCGACTTCTACCCTTCCCAGACATAGTTCAGGATATTCCCCTGTATCTTTTGGAGTGCCTTCTTCCGCATGGTTACTGGCAGGGCTAGTCCGAAATATAGCAAGCCTCTGCGTTAAGTTCATCTTCAACGCTGTGATTCGGCCGAACCATGCGATTTCTTGTTTCCACCAGCGCGCCAGATCGCTTTTTAATTCTGTGAGTAACGGGAGGAAGATCGTGCTGTATATTTTCTCTGTTCTGTTTGGTATCTGAACTCCCAAGTAACTCATTTTTGACTTCTCCCATGGGATCAGGTATTTGGCTCCCAATGCTGCTTTAAGTTTTTTCAGCACATTAATGCCCAATGTTGAGGATTTCGCCGTTTACTGTGAACCCTGAAGTTGCCCTGAACTCCTCTAGTTTTTGCCATAGGGCCTTCATGGATTCCTTTGTTTGGGTGATCGTTAACAGTATGTTGTCAGCGTATGGGTTACTTTGTAGGACTCTCCCTTGACTGTGAGGCCTTGTATAGCCAGATTGTGATGGATCCTGCTGGCGAACAGCTCCATAGAGAGCGCAAATATGAGTGGAGACAGAGGGCAGCCTTGTCTGGTGCCCCTGGTGATGTTGATTTTGTCTGATTTAGCTCCATTTAGACACAGTCTTGTGGAAGGATGTTGATAGTTTGCTAGTACCCACTTTATGAAATTCGGGCCAAAGCCGTAGAATATTAGGGTTTCTCTTATGTTGCCCCAGTCCAGCATGTCGAACGCTTTGTTGGCGTCTAGGGAGAGGACCGTCAGTTCCGAGCCCATCCTGATTGCCGCGTCGATTACGTTGATGGTCTTCGAATGTTGTCCTGGGTATTTTGGGCCGGAATATAGCCTGTCTGGTCTGGGGAATTATGTCCGGCAGGATTGGGGCTAGTCTGTTCACCAGGATCTTTGCGAATATTTTGGCGTCATTGTTCAGCAGTGCAATGGGTCTGTATGATGCGCATTGCGCCCTGTCTTTCCTTGGTTTTGGAATGAGAACCGTTAACAACACTTCCATTGAGGCGGTGGTGGAGCCAGTGGACAGGAATGAGTTACACAGGCTTACCAGCTGAGGTGCCAGTAGGAAAGCAAATTTCTTGTAGAATTGCGATGTGAGCCCGTCTGGTCCTGGGGTTGTGTTTTTCAAGGAGCGGATCGTGTCTCCCACTTCCTCCACTGTGATTGGGCATTCAAGGCCTTCCAGTAGCTGGTGCGGTGGTGTTTTTGGGACAGAGGCCAGGAAATGTGCAAGGACCGGCTTAGCCTTTGCGGGTCCAGTCATGATCTCTTCGTGGTGCTGTGTCATTAGATCGAGCTTTGCTGCCTCCGTGTGGTGGAGGCTGCTGTCTCTGTCAGCCAAACACTGGATGTTGTTCCTCATTTGTAACTTCTTCAGTTTATGCACCAGGAGGCGGTTTGCTTTATTACTATTAAGATAATAATACTGCTTAGTGTAGGTTAGGGCTCTGGCCGCCCAGTCCGCCAGATGCATCTCCAGCTCTGCTCTCGCTCTCTTGAGTTCGCGACTTGCTGTTTTGGTGTGCCACTTTTTGAGATTGCCTTCTACTTCTACCACTCTCCCCTCTAGCCTGGTTTGCTGCAATTTGTTTTGCCGTCTGGCCCTGACCGCTGTGTCCATGGCCACCCCACGAATGCCCGGCTTCATTATGTCCCAGATGACTGCTCTTGCTGAATCTTGGGTCGTGTTCTCCTTGAAGTCGTTTTCGAGCGATTTGCCTAGTTCTGAGCTGGTGACAAATGTTCGACAGAAGCTGATCTTGTATTTTCCATTGTCTTTGGAGGGGCTTCGGGAAGCCCTGCATTCGTAGGCTCATGGTGACTGGGGCATGGTCTGAGATGCTGATTTGCCCAATATGGATGTCCCCCACACAGGGGGCAAGAGTGGTTGCGGCCAGCAGCAGGTCGATCCTCGAGTATCCTCTGTTGACGTGCAAGAAGAATGTGTAGTCCTTCTCTCCTCGGTTGAGCAGTCTTCATTTATTAATGGTTTCTGTTTCCCTAAGGAACTCGGCAATGGTTAGGGCTTTGATGAAGTTTTCCCTCAATGGGGAGAGAGTTTTTATCAGAGCTTGGGTCCGTGTGGAGGTTGAAGTCCCCTCCAATAAGTAGGTGATCTACGGCGAATGTTGCAATGACTGGAAGAAGATTGCAGAGGAAGTGACCTTGTCACTCGTTGGGCTGTAGATTGCCATTAGGGTGATGGGAAGTTCGACCGGGAGGCCTTTTAGTAGCAGATGTCTGCCCCCTGGATCTCTTTTGATAGTAATTTGTGTTAGTGGTAAGTCATGGCCTAGCAGCCTAGCAACCCCTCTTTTTTTCTGGCCTGCTGCGGCGAAGTAGCACTTCGGGTAACGTTGAAAGCGGATCCGCTTTTCATCGGCCACTACGAGGTGTGTTTCTTGAAAGCAGACAATGGCGGCCACTAGTTGGGTGAGTTTGTGCTCCACTGATTTCCACTTCCTTGGGGTGTTTAGGCCTTGCACATTCCAGGTCGTTATGGTGAGTGCTTTATCCTGGGAAACCATCTAGCGAGCCAGTGTTTGTTTGATCTGATGTCTCTGCTGGTAATAGTTTTGCCGCGCCTTGCGTACTCTCCATTCGTGTTACCCCCCCGCTCCGGACCCTTTCCCTCTCCCAGAACCCTCCTACTCCTCCCACCTTCACCCCAGCAAACAACAGGTTTTCCGGACCAGCCTTCGACCAACGGGGCGGTCGGCAGGGCCAACATGCTAGCATAATTGGAGACAACCGTGCTCAGTCAGTGAAACAGGAAAGTTGTGTGGCGACTGTTTCTTGAAACATAAAGCTGTAAGGGTTCTTATGGGAGCTCGCCCCCCCCAGTCCCCCAGGTTCTGCGTTCTGATGTGCTTTTGATATGGTTGGAGGGCCGTAGGGTCCCCAACCTCACCCAGGAGCTGTTCTCCTGCGGCTCACCTCTAACCAGGTAGGCTTTTGTGAGTGGCAGGAGTTCGAAGCCTCTTCGGGCCTTAGAGCGAGCGAGGGGAGGACTCCCTTCCTAGTGCTTGTTGTTCTTCTTGTTCTTGGCCGGTGGGCCGCATAATCTGCGAAGGCCCTTTACGCAGGTCCAGGACTTTAGGGATTCCCATCGTGCCCCAACCCCGTCATCTGTGGATTTATCAGGGTTGGCAGTCTCGCCCTCCGGATTCATAAAGCCTACCGCCTCTCTAGGGGAGGTGATGAGCCGAAGTTTACCTTCCCACATAAAGGAGAGAGCAGCGGGGAAGCTCCACTGACAGGACACCTTCCTTTCTCCGAGCCATTCCATCATTTGTTTGAGGGCCTTCCACTTCGCTAGAGTGGCTGCTGCCTGGTCTTGATGCAGGGATATTGCGGCATCTCGGAAGTGTATGCAGGTCGAGCTCCTAGCTTCTCTCATAATCGCTTCTTTGATTCTGTAGAAATGTACCCTTGCAAGGACATCTGGGGGAGAGGCTGTATTTTGCCTTGCTCTTGCCCTATGCACTCTGTTAAGTTCTAACAGGGCTTCGTCTTGGAGTGTTAAGATGAAGCGGAACAGGTCATTGACGTAGGCCCCAGGTTCTTCGTCAGGAACCGCCGTAGGAATTCCCGTCAGGCGATTGTTGTTGCACCTGGATCTATTTTCTGCGTCTTCCTGCTTGTTCTTGAGGGCGTCGCACCTGGCCTCCAACGCAGTAAGCCTGTCCACTCCCTCTCCGATTTCGAAGTTTTGTTCGTAAAGAGTTGTTTCTATTTCCTCTGTTCTAGTTTCTATTTACCCCACTCGCTTGTCCAGTGTTGAGATTTTGCTTTTTAGTTCCTCGGTTCCCTTTTGGTATTCCTTGGTGATAGCGGAGAGGATGTCCTGCGGGTCACTTTTTGTGATTGCTTGGGCCGACTGTTCGGGCCCGGCTTCTAATTGTGCCCCTGGACTAGCGTTTTAATGATGCTCTCCTTTCTTCGGTTTCTCAGCCATGGATATCGAGAGCAAGGTGGCAATGTCCGCCTGTTTGGTCAGCTTGAGGTTTGTGGACATTCTGTTATCTGCGCTTCGAGGCCACAGGGTAAGGCCCCAATCTGCCTGCTCTTAATTCAGGTGTTGTGGGGCTCAACACCCCCCTGGTCGCAAGCCCCTCAGCACCATCTGGATGAATTTGTTGAGGGCACTGGGTTTCTGTGTCCTCTTGGGGGCTGTGGACTGCTCAAGGGCGGTAGAGCGGACGGCAAGTTGTTGGTGGTTCCGGTTCCTGAACCCCTTCCAGAGGTGCTTAGACCCGACCTGGTGTTGTGGCTGTCGCCGCTTCTGCCTTCTAATGGCTAGTTGGGGAGAAATCGTGCTAGGGAAAACCCCCATTGTTGGCCTGTGCTCAGCGTGGTCGCCAGGTTCCTTCCTCGCCAAGCATCTCTTAACCACTCTTGTCTTCTCTAAACTGGACTACTGTGTCAGCATCCTCTTTGGTCTCCCTAAATATGCTTTCTGTCCTCCCGACAAGATCAATAACTTTGCTACCATAACTCTCTTTGAACTGCCTCACTTCACACCTACGTCCCCGTACCATCACCAGGCTGGATGGCTGATGATGCAAAACAGGGCAAGATTTAAATGTCTTCTCCTGGTTCACAAATATATCCACGGTAAACCACCACTGTATCTATCCTCCTCTAACCAACTATATAAGCCTTCTCGTAATCTCTTCTGCGCCTACTCGACTACCGTTTTTGGCCCCTCGCCCTCCCTCTGCTTTCTCTTGCTTCTGCTCTTTCTCTCTTCTTGCTCCACTTGCATGGAATTCTCTTCCCCTGGACATCCGAGAAACAGTCCACACAGATTTGTTCAAAACTGAACTAAAAGCCTACCTCCTTGTCTCTGAGTTACCCTCTTAACCTACCTCTCAGCTGCCTGCTAGCTAACATGTTTCCTGTGCCTCTAACCTGCCTATGTGTCTCGCCTCCTCTGCCTCCATTCTAGCACTTCACCCGTCATGGTTGCATCCCATGCACAGCTGGCCGTACTGCCTACCTGCACTTTAAAATGTCCAATGTTGGTTGTCCTTAATATATGTATGCCCTCTTGTGTGTTGTGCCTGGTGACTGTTCCATTTACTCCCTTCCACAACCTGGTCAGTAAGTACCTCAAACTCCATTGTAAGAAGCTCACTGCTTCCTGTCAAATCTGATTTCTTATCTATTGTACATTTTTTGTGATCAAAAGAGCATTGCTCGCCTGTAAATAAATAAATAAATACATAAAATGAATGAATATGACCTGGAGCATGGACGAACATGTTAGATATACAGGATGCTTGAGGGGGTGATAAGATATGGATACCCTAAGAGCCCTACGTGGGTGAGAGCAGAAAGGAGAGTGTGGTCATAACTCAACCAGAAGGGGGGGGTGTTAGAAGGCAGATGAATATGGCATACATAGCTTCTGCCCCTCCCCTGGCTCAATATCATAAAGGTGAGAAACGCTACTCACTAAGGCAACCGTACCACCCTTTTCCCAAGCAGGCACAGCAGGTGATGGACAGGACCCAAGCTAAAGATGGCACTAGTAACCAAACTAACGTTGTGGCAATACATGTACATGCATTAGACACAAAGCAAATGTGCACTCAGCATAAGAAAGCATACATTAGGTAATATATGCATTTATACATGAATAATATTAACACAGCATCCACAAGACATGAAGGATAAATATAGCTGACTAACATAGAAACACAACAATAATGGGGAGCCATCTTTTCCAAAATGGAAGCCACAACAATGCAATTCCCAGGACACAAGAAGGATACTCCCAGATTAATTGAAGTCATATAAGATACAACCAGCCTTTGTAAGCCAGGTGCAGAACAACTATAAGCCAAACGACTCAATGAAGAAATAACTCGAGTGTCACCAGTGGCAACAGAATACACAACACTCACTTCAATATTAGCTAAAATCCCAATAAATGCAGGGTGAAATAATTTCAAACCTGGTCCCATCACACATGACCCATAATTGAAGAATATGGTCTATTCATTAGCAATGAGCACAGATAGGACACCTGCCTTACTCCTTATATGTACAGTCAGGCACGAAGCACCACACAAGGCCAAATACAAAGAGATCACCCTGGCTCTTGGCCTAGAAATTAGGAATTGTATCTTCTTTAATTGAAAGGTAAGCAGTCCAGGGACCTCTCGCCCCCTACTCCTGTCTGGCTCATATCTTGATGACCTTTCAGTTGTCCAAGGTTGGTTTGTACAACACCAACCAATGAAACCCCAAATGTTACGTCACCCATGAAGTAAGGTGCCAGCCAATTACATATTGCAGAGATGATGTCTGTTTAGCTTTATCAATTAAGAGGTGGTCACAGGAGGAGCCATTAGACAAGCGTTACCCAATTAGAAATGTAACCCCTATAGAATGTATATGTAATCACCACTATTACCCAATCCGCGTTCCCCGTAGGTTTTTGGTAACTCAGATTACAGTATGATGTCAGTTATGACAAATGTTGAATATATAAACCATTCTTTTTTATCTAAGGATCGAGAGCTCCAATAATTCAATGCTTGTATGATGCCGCTGCTTTATTTTGATGATAATAAAGTTGGATGTTGCCTTGCAAATTGTCTATTTCTGTTATTGAGTCCGGTTTGAACTGGCTCTGATCCCCTGCACAATTTGGGACTATCCAGGCCATCTTAACATTTGTATGTAATGTTCATTGAAATGGCTACAGCATTTGACTCAGTTATTTGAGAAAGAGTATGAAGACCCTTACTCAATCTGGGATTACCCCCTTATTTGCTTTATGGAGTGGTTCCTTTACATGCCACTAATTCTGCAGATGTTCTGTTTAGCATGGATGGGACAGTAACCAAACACTTTAATATATGTCAAGGGGTTTGACAGGGTTGTGTGTTTTGGCGCCTCTTTTATTTAACCTATTTACAAACCAATGTTATAAGCTTATATGTGAATGTGGGACAGAATTCCCATTACTATTTTATCTCATGCAGATGAGAGTGTGCTACTTGTAGGGATTGCTAATTCATTACAGAAGTTATATCGAGATGCAAGGCCTGAGCGTGAAATGCCCAGAAACCATGAAAGTGGTCGTGTTACACCGTTTGCAGATAACTATGATTATCTTGGCATGAGATTAACCCACTTCCTCTGTTATTATCAAACAGGCCGGCAGAATGGGAGGATTTTTAAGATTGCTTCAAATTATTTGCACGCACCTAACTGGGTATATGCTCAAAGAGAATGAACCCAAGGTCTGCTCGTGCAGGTATCTGTTTAGATTTAATAATAATGGCTACCGCTTACAGAACATCTTTTAGGTCAGGGGCGTAGGAGACCCATAAAATCTGGGGGGGACACCTTGGGACTTTGCGTTATTTATTTATTTATTGTGTTTTAGTCATAGAAATAGCAGTACGTATTAAATCACATATATCATCACTGTATAAAGCAAGAGAAAAGAAGAAAAGAAAACAGAAGAAAATTAAGAAAAAGAAAAGCAGTTCAGAATACAAAATCCTTCAATGTGGCGTCTCAATTCAGAAGGCTCAGTTCATGTTAAAATGTTACCACTTCCCAGGTCAAAAGTCTTTCATGGCCTGAGCATAGCTCATCCCAAAAAGATTGGGTGTCCACGCACCATTCCTGTCTTGTCCTGTGTTCTGGTCTTTCCTGCACCCCTCTCTCCCCTGAGCCCACTGGTTACCCCATGCGGCAAACCATCCCAATCTTTCATCTGCACTCCGTTCTTGTTCCCATATCTCCCCTCCCTTGCTCCTCTTTTTTTCTGTCCTCTGCACCCTTTCTATCCTTTTTTCACTTTGCAGTCCCACTGTCTGATGGAACTGGGGAGTGCACGCTAAATCCTTAGTTATACAGTTAAAACGGGCTCTGCGTTTCTTCTCTTTCTTACACCTAGAGATTTCCAGCCTGATTGGGCATAGCTTTCAGTGGAATGGTAGCCTCATGGCGCAGTTAGATTGTTAGGCTACTGGCGATGTCTTCTTGATGGGGAGGGCCTTAATTATGATGTAGAACATTGTGTAGGAAGGTGAGTTGGGAGTGAAAACCTGTGAAAAACTACCAGTGTGGCAGCACTGTGAGTGTGATTGTATTGAGAAGAGCGTGTGATTACGCAAGCTGCCACATAAAGTCCTTTTAAAGGGGTAGAGAGGAGCCGAGAGGAATGTGTTGCCTTATTCTATGGGCAAGATGATGAGAGTCTTGTTGTTAGGATCTCCTGTGGTTCTCATGCAGAGGTAGCACACACTCCTACCTTCCTGTAAGGTCTTGGCACCTGCACTTTTATTATAAACAGGGAACAGTCCGCAACCTGCCCAGGAAAGAGGGTTAGGGTGCACTGGATTGCTAATGCTGAAAGAATTGAGGCATAGGAACGCGACACAGGACAGGAAAGCCCCAATAGGAAGCGTTGGCAGAATAAAAGTCATCCAAATGGGCTCTGCAAGCAATACTCTGATTAGGCCTTTTGTGATTCAATGCACCTGCATAGTGGGCTAGAAGCTGAGAAGGGCTGCACTGTTGCAAAAGTAATTGACTTAATGGAACTGTAGGAACAACAGGAATTAGATTAAAGTTCACCTGAGCCACCAAGCGACTCACCAAGCAGAAGTTGGTGTAGAAGGGTAACAAACTACTGTTGCCCATCAATGCTGACCCTTATCTGATCACAGAGGGTGAAATAAAACCACACTCATGAGAAGGCACGGGTGGTTGCTGCTCATACCGGCCAGGTCACGGTCACTGTCTCCCTTGTTAGTATTAGCACTGTAGTACTACTGATTGTTGCTCGACATAAGTGTAACACTCAAACTGCACAGCATTTCCTTTATTGTATTACATTAGGCGCGTTATCCATGTATGCAAGAGGGAATTCCAGGCTGAATGAACCGCTTTATTGATAACTTTTGAGTTACTTAAAATGTGTCCCAAAAAGACTAACTGTAGTACCATGACATTTGTTGGGACACAAATGTGTGGTTCAAGAATGTTTTTTTAAAATATATTTGATATATTAGACACATTGCATGAAGGTAAGTAACTTAGAAGTTATCAACAAAGTGGTGTATTCAACTAGAAATTTTTATTTACGTCCTTAACTTTATGTGATCACTATGCATTTTTTACTGTGCATCACCAAAATGCAGACGTTTTTGTTTTACCCCATTTCACTGCATATATATGCGCAGGAGACCCTGTGCAGCCTTCCCCCATAACCGCTCACATTTATTATTAACTTTACCCAACCCCCCATATATATATATGCAGTGAAATGTGGCTGTGGAAATTCAGCCTTTCGGGATGCGCAGTGATGGGGTGATACCCTTTATGACACACAGTTTGAGTGCAATGTTCTGGTTTAACAAGTGTGCAGCCTATTTTTGGGACCTCAGTTTAAAATTACAATAATTGCTAGTATTTATTTTTGAGTGTGTGGGGGGTTAATACTTGTTGGGTGCACATTATTAGGTTGACATTGTTGGATTGGGAAGAAAGATGTTCTTCCCTGTGGGAGGTGCAGGGGGAGGAAGGTTAGGGTGGTGTCGTGAAGAAGCTTGTATGCCCATGTCTCCATGGATGGATATAACAGTGGTGGATGTGCAGATGGGGGCAACGCCACTGCCCCCTTGTAAAGAGATATAAGTTTGGAT
The DNA here is from genome assembly GCF_040938575.1 of Ambystoma mexicanum. NCBI lineage: Eukaryota > Metazoa > Chordata > Amphibia > Caudata > Ambystomatidae > Ambystoma > Ambystoma mexicanum. Next base: position 955,797,433 of record NC_090941.1, read on the forward strand.
TCAAATTCAAATCTCACAACGTTCCTAGCAAGAAGCGCAGTAATGCTACAACCAGAGATAGTCAAGGACATGCAGCTAGCAAGATGCAGCTGATTGCAGTGCAATGAATGTGGAGTCGAGTAGGGGCTGGTCCTACGCAAAAACATGTTTGTTTTTCCTGAACAGTGCCGAAAGGGCAAAACAATGATAGCATAGGTTTGTTCTTTGGAGGCCGGCAGTGTATAAGAGGTCTGGAATGGCTGCCCCTCAACTTTTGCGCAAACAGCACGGCCCCAGACTGACAGCGGTTTTGGGCCTGTGTATCGCCTAATACTTACCAACCCTACTGATTTAGGCAGTAGGCCGTCTACTGCTTTTTAAGCAATCCTACTGCCTACAGATTTGGGTGACAGATCCTACTGCTTTTTATAGTGGCAGGTAATTTATGTGACTCTAAGGCAATTAATCAGTCTGTGCGGTGGGTGGATAAGTGATACATTTGAGTGATGGGCTCAGATCAATCCACTGACCTGACAGCTACATGACCCTGCCCTGCACTCTTGCAGGGACAGACCTTAGGTGAACCACCAGTGAAGGCAAGTGGCAGAGCATAGCACCATCACACAGCATCTGGCTATCAGACTGAGAGCGGTATCAGTCTCCATGTTGATCAGTATTCGACCTCCACTGCAGTAATAAATATGTACTACCCGGGCTAATGATACAGAGGAGTGGCAAACATTGACTACCAGCTCTGTGTGATTACCTTCTGTGAAGGTAGGTAATTAAATGTAGTGTTAACTTACCATTCAAAATTATACATTGTAAACATTTCAACATCTCTCCATGTTGTATTCAACAAAGGTAGCAGGTGCCCCTCTCTCGGAAGAACAAGGCATGATAACCTGTTCAGTGGTTGTTAACCACATTGAGAGTTCGCAGCCATCTGCTTTTCTCTCACTGTACCTTTCACAGATGGGAAATATCCACTTGCATATCAGTCTTTGTCCCGCCCACATGGGCAGTCCAGCACCGAAGTGCTATGGCAATTCCCCTCTGAACAAAAGTACCACCAGCAACCCCATACACGTGTTTCAGCCTTGTTGGGCATCATCAGTGAGGTGAAGCTGAGCCTCTCTAAGCACAGTGAGCAGGGAGTCCACGTCTGGTTGCCCCCAGGTAACCTAGGGTGACCAACCCCAAGTTCCTTCAAAGAATTCAACAAAGGTAGCAGGCGCCCCTCTCTCTCCATGTTGTGCTGTTTGATGGGTTGTGCATTTTAGAATGCTCCAGTGGTGCCAACAATGTATGGTTTGTAATTTCCTGTGATGTCATTGTTATGCGAAGTATTATTTTCGAAACTTGAACAATCCTACATCTTAGACTTTTTGGTCACAGAATGTTGGGAAGTATGCCGCCTGCCCACGGCTGCATGGGGCGGGCCCACACTGAGGAAGCACTAGCAGCTCCTTCAACTACAAGGTGCCACGCGTGTTAACTGTATAAATATTATAATTATACAGTTAACACGCGCAGCGTGTTAAATAGGACGGTCGCTCGTTCGTTCCCTCTAATTCAATCCTCCGCCCGCCCGGCCTGCACTGCACCTCCCAGGGTGCCAGACAGGACATGGTGGTTGAGTGGGGGCACTTAACAGCTGTGCGCAATCTTTTGTTTAGACCCACGACGTGTGAGCGAGCAGCGCAGATTTGTGTGGTGAGAAACTGTGCCTTACAAACCCCACCTCACCTCCCGGTCGGCACCATTAGCAGTTTATGCAGCTTTAATGGTGCTAGACAGGAAAGCCGGGGAAGTGTTACAATTTATTGCATGCAAATGAATTAACAAGTGGGACGAATTAAGGGGCTTGCTGGCTTTTCCGGAATACTAAACATTGACTAAACAGACAGTGTTGCATCGCTGTGGCACCTCTGCATGAAAACAAACCTGCCTGGGGCTACTTTGACTTGATTTACCTTACTTAGTAGGCTGAGTAAGTGTGAGGTCTCTCCTCAGGACTCCAGTCCAGGAGGTTGAGCCGGCGGAGTAACACTTCTCTCATGCTGTCAGTAGTCAGGAGCACGCGCCGCTGCCTGGCTAGTGGCTTCTGAAGCTGAGTCTGCACACTCACAGGGGCACGTGCAGTATGCCGGCATGGGCGCGTGATGCTCCAAATGCACAGGCAGCAGGCGTGGGGGGGGAGGGGAGGGGAACGCATGAGCAAGCTGCGCAACAGGCAGCAGAGTTAAGAATCTTGTTTGTTTGCCATTACCAATAACCGGGTCGCTGCGCTGCTGCTGACTGTCTGAACTCAGTGGCGTAACACAAAATGTGGGACCCTCCCTGTGAGCCATGCTGAGGGGGCCCCCATCTCGTCAACAAAGTACGGGTTGTGCCACACTCTGGGCCAGGCTAGATTATCACGTTTGCACAATACGCATAAACGTGCTGCTGAAGGGGTATGCCGCACACTGTACTAGGAGAAATATATAAATATGTGTTTTAATGCAATATACAGCACACTTTCTGAGAGAAATTGGCTAAAAAGTCAGAGTGTTTGCAATTGGTTTGTAGGGTAATGCCAATCTAATACATGCAAATCACCAACAATGCACAGGAACATTAATGCTTTGCTATAAAAAAAGAAATCCACTGCACAATGTAGACCAGTGTAGACACATAATAACATTACAGTAAAGCATGCCAGGCCACATTTAGACAAACCTAAATTGGTTGCACCAAAATGCAAGTCGAAGTAATAACACTCATCAAGTAGAGAGCACACATTCAAGCCTGGGTCTCTGTGGCCTCTAACAACACAGCCAAACTCTTTAAAATCTGCAAGGAACTGGGCAATCCTGTTGCTGTCTCCACCCCTCCTGTCCCCTCCAAGGCCCTCTGTATGTCTCTGGCCTCTTACGTCTCTGCTAAAACTCAGGACGTGCTGTCCACTATCTCCTCTTCCTCTCCCTCTTCCTCTCTCTGCTCCCCTTTGGCCATCTCTACCTCTCCTCCACCATTCTCCTCTTTCTCTCTGACAACACCTGACAAGTTTTCTAAACATGTTCGATCTATGAAAGTGTCGCCCAAACAGGTGCTCCCCTGCTCCTCTAGAACCATCAAGGACCATATTGACACCCTTGCTCCAGCCTTGGCCAATTTCTGAAATCACTCTTTCCCCACTGGAACGTTCCCCTCTCCCATTAAGCACTCCCTTATGCACCCACTCCTCAAGAAGCTGTTAGGTGATCCTACCTGCCCGGCAAACTATTGCCCAATCTCCATCACCCCTTTCCTGGGCAAACTCTTGGAAAAGCTGGCCATCTCCCAGCTTACTCTCCACACTGAATCTGTTGGTTGTCTCCATGACTATCAGTCTGGGTTTCGAGCTGCCAGAGGCACAGAAACTGCTCTGCTGACCACCCGTGAAGATCTGCTTTTTAACCTTGATTCCAGCATTCCTCCTGTCCTAATCCTCCTTGATCTTTCCTCTACTTTCGACACAGTCAAACATGCCATCATGATCAATCAACTATGTGAGAACCTGGGATCACGGATCAGGCCCTGGAGTGGCCGACCTCCTTCCTCATGGGCTGCCCCTCCAGGTCCAACTTGGTCCCTTTCTATCTGCCACCTCTCTCTCTACCTGTGGCGTTCGTTAGGGCTCTATCCTCTCACTGGGGTTTTTCAATCTCTACTTGGCCCCATTGGCCCACCTGATCTCTACCTTCTCCTCCAACTTTCAGTGTTATGTGGTTGACACTCAGCTGACCTTCAGGATCCTCTCCTCTCTTTTGCCATTCCTGACTGTCTAGCCAGCGATCTCTGCCTTAATGCCAGTAAGACTGAGATAATTCTCATTGGGACCCCTGCCCCTGCTTTCCCTCTCTCACTCTGGCCGCCCACCTTGGGCCCTCTTCCTTCACCTTCCTTCGAGGCAAAAAAACCCTCTCTTTCTCTCCTCACATGTCGGACATTACCAAGAAGTCCCACTACCAGCTGCTCCTCCTCAAAGGGACTCTTCCCTTTCTCACTTTCCCTCAGAAGCTCACTGTCTCCAGAGCCCTGTTTCCCTCTAGGCCGGACTACTGCAACAACCTCTTTCTCAATCTGCCTTCCTCTACTCTCCGCACACTGCAACTAATCCAGAACAGGACTGAGAGACTTATCCTTCGCCTCAAGCTGAGGGATTGTATCTTTCCATCCTTGAAATCTCTCCACTGGCTCCCGGCGGCTGCAAGGATCAAGTTCAAGACCCTTGCATTGTCCACAAGGCTTTCTGGGGCCGGGGCACACACTACATTCAACTCTCTCTTCCAAAATACCTTCCTTCTCGAGCCCTTCCCCCCAGATACCTCCAACTCTCTAAGGGTTAGACAGTACTCCAGGCAGAGAGTGGGGGGTCGATCTCTCTCCTTTGCAGGTGCCTCCCTCTGGAATGGCCTTTCTGCTCCTCTCAAACTTGAGCCAGACCACCTGAAGTTCCGGAAGCAGCTCAAAACCTTCCTCTTCTCCTCTGCTTTCTCTCTCTCCCTCCCCTGCTGACCTACCTGACCTACCCGTCTGCTGTACTGACTGATTGTTTGGCTACCCTCCGAATCTCACCTAGTCCAGGTTCTTTCTTGATCAGTCCCCTTGCACTGCCTCCAGGCCTACTATGCACAAAGGGGCTGTAACTGTAACCCTACAGTCCATTGTTCTCCGTGCACTACCCAGAGCCACGCTGCCCTGGCTGCACCCACTCAGAGCATTACTGCCCTGTTTTCACCTCCCTCTTCCATTTGTCATTCTTGCACTTGCACGATCTGAATGACACAAGGCCTAGTAGGAGTGTTTGTCTTGTTCTCCCTCTATCCCCCCCCCTTGTCTTGTCGTGCCTAAAAACACTTGTGTACAGGCCTGTTATAAATAGCATATCTTATCATATAATATCATTTTATTACAGATGTCCAGAAAAATATACAATGCCACAGTAAGAAACGGCTAGACTGGAAGCACCCAAATGGCAGTCTAGCCAGGTAATTACACTTAGCAGGTCTGCTTTATCAGAAATGCGCAGTTAAAAAAAGTCATATGAAACTGAGGACTAAACTGGCTGCACCAAAATGCCTCTCTAGGCACTAATAGCACATATCATTCCTGCTTAGCCTGGATATGGACAACCATTATGATTTATCGCACAGTACTGTCTCATACACAAGTACAGGGACAAGGAAGAATAGGGCTAGAAGTAATGACGATTACCAATAAGTAATCAAGGCATTAAACACAAGTAGTGGCGTAACACCATTGAGTTGAGTGGGCTTCAGCACCCTACCCCCCGCCCCCCTGGACTTTTGGGCTATGCTCACTCAACGTAGCTGACCTTCAGAGCAGTTGCTGGACAGAACAGGACACAGATGCTAAACGGCACCTCGGTTTCGCTGTTAACAAGGGCCCAGCAATTACTAACGTAATGCATTTCACAGTTAGTACCTGCATTCAAATGCCACATTTTTTAGGCAATTGAAATTGTGATGTGGGTTTAGTACTTGTATGTCAGGGGAGTGATTGGAAGGGTAGAGAGGGACAGGCGCCCGCTCATTCTCACAGCAGTCCATAAATGGGTGCTTTCAGACTCAAAGGAGAGAGTTAACTGTGTGTAACATTGAAGCTGCACTAGAATAGTCTAATTAAAATGCGTAAAGAAGTTAGATGCCCCTACACAAATAAGTTTGCTCCTCACCCACCACCCGAGAAGTTAAAGCCTCTCCCAAAATGTGAAGGATTAGCCCCCCCCGAAATGTAGGTTTTGTTGCTCCCATGAACACAGCCTTACCTTTCCTGATCATCCTATTTTTGATATTGCATTTTAATGACCAGATTGCGTTGTAACTGTAGTCCTTTAAGCAGGGTTACTGCGAGACGGTGCAATACTATTAACAATTTGGAGGATAGATGTTGGTGCTTTTGCCCTAACGACCAGGAGATGATAATGCACCTGTTGTTATTTGCCCTTGATATATTCAGGTAATGGAAAGGCAAAGAAACTTGAGTGCTGAAACCACTGAGCTGTATTTGTTTTTAAAATGTATTCGTGAATGGAGGTTAGCACAGGGGCAATGCGCTGGTCTTGAAAGTAAAACCACGCGCTTAGAAACTGAACTCAGGTATGGTATTAGGTGTGTTACAAAAAAAAAAAAACTATTAGATAAATAAGCTGTCCGTGCTTGGGCACATTTTCACCTTGTAAAACGGGCGCTGGGCATTAGACGATTTTTATTGACACATCTGGCTGCTGCGGTAATTTAATTTTTTCGGTACTCAGTACACCTCATTGTATTGTAATTTGATTCTTAAAGTCACTGGGTCTGATTTACAAGAGTCCTTTTCAATGGAAAACCTCACGGGCTGTAAGTCAGGTCCACTTTGTGTTATTTACATTTAACTTTTTTTTTTTTGCTCTGTTTAAAAAATGAACTAGTCTGAAGGATATTTTTATATTAACCTGATATTGTAAGCTACTTGGTCTTTAACCCCTTAAGTGCCAAGGATGAGTATGCTCGTCCTTTTTGCATAGACTTGCATAATAGCCTGCCACTTGTTGTTTGCTGCGTCCTTCTATTGTTTTTCAAAAAAATGAATTAGAATGACACATGTTTTATATACATCTTTTTATTTATTTTTTTATTTTTCATGCCAACCCAAAGCCGATGTATTCCTTTATGATATTCTTACCGAAATGAAGTTTGTGAACTTGAAATTGAATGCTGCTGTCTGAAAACCCTATTTTTTTTCACAATTCCTTCTAAAGAATGTGCTGAAAAATTCACTGTTTCAACCTGGATGACGGGTGTGGGGGTTTGGGGGCTCCCTGGCATTGCTCAGTCTCTTGCTGCCCCCACAGTGAAAATCGAAATATGCCCACCATGCCACAAAGCATCAAGCACTTGCTTCTAGCAACATTCCCAGGGTTTTGAATGTCACAGTACAGGTGCTGATAAGGGTGACCTGGCTAAGGAATATGCCTCGACTATTCTGGAAGCCCTTCTGTTCGGTCAAGGGCTCTTATGCGTTACAGCAATAGGGCTCTTACCTGTAGGTGTGTGTGATTAACATTTACAAGCTTGCATTTTTCACATAATATTCTAGCTCATCGATTGGTGTGTTCTTTGGGCCACTGCAAAGTGTATTCTAAAACTCTGCAAATGGTGTGTTCTCTAAACCGCACAGATTCGTGTGCTCGCTGAACTTTTGGCAACACAATGAGTGCCCTTCTTATAATTGGCCAACATTGCCTCATTCCAGATGGTAATGGCCCTTTATTCAAGTTAATGAGGGCGTTATTGCTCTTTAAACATTCATTCCAAATAGGGTAGAATGTTCTGTTTAACAAAGGGAAGGACAAAGGAAAAATATCTTCTGACAGAAGATTTATAACAGACATTAGCACTTTGGGAGGCACCGTCCACCAATGAGAATGCTTGGAACACGGGCTGTATTCTCTTAACTTGGGCGGTGGGACATTACCTACGGGGTCAGCCCACCACCGAGTGGCATATCTCCTCATTATACCTCAGCCACTGTATTGTCTGCAATGGAATGACGACCATTCCAATGTTCTACATCAGCTTTATAGACCTGGCCTGAGGGCTGTACCAGGCGTCATGGGCCCTGGAGGGAGAGTTACAGACCCAAGTACAGCAATGTCCTTTAGTGATGTTTACAGGCCCATAACACATGGTTTCACCTATGGGCGGGGCCTATACATGTATTAGTACCCCACTCTTTAAAATCACATAGAAAAGGAATAGGAGTGGCAAAGAAGACAGAATGGGCCTCATTACACGGTAGGCGGTAACCATGGCGCTATTAGCGCCATGGTTGCCGCCGGTATTTTACCGTGTCCGCCTTGGTGGATGGCGGAATTACCGCCCTACTCCAAGGTGAGCGGGGGCGGTAATTCCCCATTCACCAAGGCACTTCCCCATTCCCATTTTTGCCCCCATTGGGCATAATGGGAATAGGGAAGGAGCTAATTACGGTACCGCAAATTGCGGTACCGTAATTAGAACCTAGGTCCCCTTGCGGCGCCCTACTTTAACGGCTGGTAAAACCAGCCGTCAAGGTTGGGTCCCGCAAAGGGAACTCGTAGTAAGGCGGTAAGGGTTTACCGGTACCGGTGCCCTTACCGGTACCGGTAAACCCTTACCGCCTAACGTGTAATGAGGCCCAATTTGTTTTTTATGTGAACACTGAATTGGCTGCCTCTCTGCTGGACTCCTATCTGTGAATATCAAGCATGTGTGAATCGTTTTCTTTCACAGGATTATGTTTTTTTCTTGCATATTGACAGCTGGGGGAGCTGGTGCAATCCTTCAGCTAAACATTGAATGTGATCCTTATGCTTGCAGCCGGGGAACATGCTGTGTGGTGAGGAGAAAGAGGTGTGTGAGGAGAGGAGGCGTGCCTCTGAATTCCATACCTGTATTCTACTTTCCTTAGGAGAGCGGGTGGGTAGTTCTTCTGGAGAGCAGTGCTCAATGTGCAGTAGTGGCTTAGAATGCATGAGCTGTATGATACTTGTGGCCAGTGCTCCAGATAAGATTTTGAAGTGGGAATATTTTACTTGAAAGTTGGGAGTAAAATGATTTTTTAGGGAGTAAAAACGCGAGTCCCATCCCCAATGCGTGTATTTTATAAACAAGTAAAAATATGTTCAACTGTAAAACAGAAACAATTTTGGGAGAAATACTTCTTTGCACCAAGTTATTTATGCTCATTAAAAGATACACTTGCCCTCTTCCATAAGTATAGTAGTTTCTTCCTCTAGTACTACATGAACTACTGTCCCAAACACATCCATGGTTCTGTTTGGTTGAAAGCAGGGGCACAAGCTCCTATGTGTCCATTTCCTATTTTTTATTGGGAGTATTTTTACTCCCTATTTTTATTTTTTAGGAGTATTTGCCTATTTTTAGGGAGTAAAAGTGGCTGATTCACCCCTTATCTGCAGGGCTGCTTGTGGCAATCTGCAAGCTATACAGTTCATATTCCTCGTGGATTGTTCAATCACCACACGGAACACACACATGAGAGGTGCTAACATAAAAAATGCTTTCAACTAAGTAAGGAAGTTTTCTTACTGATTTTCTGTCAGTAGAACTGTGCTAATGCACTGTATCATGCACATGCCCATTTTATTGTAGCTCTGTTGTTCCCTAACTCTCCTTAAGCAAACACCCACCACAATGTCAAGTAGCTTCTATTCTACTCGTGAGGTTGTCTATTAGCCTTTGAGTGGTGTGGTGTTCACTCGGAACCCCATTGCAACAATCTCTTCTGCTTGCCATAAGACCTCCCTTGTCCTGATATAGACTTTCAGTCACTTATGCGTGCACACAATGTGACAGTAGAACTAACGTTTGAAAGGAACAACATCCTAAATATAATTAAACTTTGATCACGCTCAGAACAATGCATGGATATGTATACTTTTCTCTTACCGTTAGTGGATTATCGTGGCCAGAATTGATGCCTCCTGGATCACCTTAAGGTGGCTTGCCTCACGGCAGGACTACTCCTTTCTGCACTGCATCAGCTAGCCCCACTTCACCACACTCTCACTAAGTACCCCCTTTCCCTTACTCTCAGCCTCAATAGTGACTTCTTTGTCGCCATGTTTCACTAACGTTGCCTATTTATTCCCATGTGCTCCCATGCTCTGGCTGTCCTGTGGGAAAATTCTCATTCAATTTCCCGAGCTCTCATGAGAAAACAGACTCTCACGAGATCTCGTCAGATCGCAGTTGCAAGATGCACAAGTCTGTCCCTTGGAACCCCAAGTGGTTATATCTGTCAGGTGGACCTCTTTCACATATATACATTTGCTCAACCTATACCCCTCTTGAAAGGTTTTTGCAGATGTTCAAATCTTTTTGATCACTCAGAAGGCCTATGGGATATTTTAGGGTGGATGAAGTAAACATCTATGAAAGCTAAAAAAAAAGAAATTTGTTAAAGAAATCATAAATCTCCCGGGCGGGAATGTATGTTGTTGTCACTTTTGCCATAAGCATGATCCGGCAGCAAATGGCTACCTGTGCTGCTTTCAACCTATGATGAGAAAGAATGTACAGTGAATGTGAAGACCTGAGCAGGACAGCAGAGAGAGGTTGCTGGAAGAGCGGTGGGGAGGGAAACAGAGAACAGAAGGAGAGTCCAAGGCCCAAGGCTGAAGACGAGGAAGATTGCCTCTTGTTTTTTTGCTTTATTCACCATAGGAATAGAGAGAAAAAAATACTTGGACATTTCTGAAAAATATTTGAAAATCAATTTCTTTTATTTTTTCATTGTGCTTTACAGTACAAATCTGTACTTTTTACACAAAAAGAAAAAGAAAAACCTACAGAGAAACAATTTTACAAAGAAACCATTTTACAAACCCCTAAAAAAAAACTTTAAAAGGACATTTGACAGTTTAATTTCATTACAATACATTTCCAATACAATTCCTACAAAAACCTCACATAATTTTAAAAGTATTCAAAAATACATAATATTCCACATAGGTTCTCATAAATTACAAAATATGAGCATTAAAATTCCAATAAACTTGCCTTTAAAAAATCTAAGAAAAGAATTGATAAGGAGATTTCATTTGTATTTAGGATCCTCCTCCAAAGTTCCTGTTCTGTTATTATAAAATTCATAGGTATAATTTGCTTTCTCAGTATACTCAAATTGGGACATTGTACACATAAATGTATCACGGTCTCTATCTCCTTATCACAGGGCCGACAAAGTCTCTCGACCCTTGGGACTTTGCTACGTCTACCCAGTACTTCTGGCAATATTTTTCTTCAATTGCTATTTGGTGGGAGCAAATAATTGAGCATTCTAAGAAAAACGTATTTGAGAGCACTATCAAATTGTTGGAAGATATGTCAGCAGTTTCCACTCAATGGCACTTCGGCATCACTAAAAAACAAGAACACATTGCACAGCCACACAACTTTCCAGTGAAGTAGCTAGATGGAGCTGTCATAAATTAGCTCTTTTCCCATGGACATTTGAAAAAGGAAGGAAAAAGAGTTCAATTTTAAAGCATTTACTTATATTTTTTATGAACTTAAGGTCTTATTCTGTTTTTTAAATTGTGTTTCCACCACCTTCTGCTGACAAACCTGAAGGCCACCCATGCCAATAAGCATCACGCGGTTTCTTCTAGCAAACTTCCCAGGGATTTCAATGTCACAGTACCAGTGTTAACAATGGTGACCCGGTCAGGGAATCTGCCTCATCTATTCTGGAAGCTCTTCTTCTGTGTGATCAAGGGCTCTTGTGCAATATAGCAATAGGGCTCTTATCTGTAAGTATGTTTAATTAACATTTACGAGCTTGCATTTTTCATAGAACATTCTAGCTCATCGATTGGTGTGTTCTTTGGGCCACTGTGAGGGGTGTGCTCCCTAAAGAATTTTCTAACTCTCTCTGTTTGGTTTGTTCACTAAAGCTCTTCAACTGGTGTATCCTCTAAGCCTCACCGATTGGTGTGTTTGCTAAACCTTTAGCAACACAAATCAGGGCACTGCTAAAAATTGGCCAGAGCAAGGGTGGCAAAGGGGTGAATGCATTACTTGATTTAGCAACAATGCCTCATACCGAGGACATTACCTCGATGGCAACTGCCCTTAATGCAAATTAAAAACGAGGGCCAAAGAATGTTACCATCTGGCAAAGGCCGGTGGGTGGCCCATTTTTTCTCTTTTAACAACTAGTCGAGGTTGAAGGCAGGGGTGCGTTTTAGCCCCCTGCCTTTTTAACCTATATGTGTCTGATGTAGGGGATTGTTTGGATCCTGCCGCCTTTGTATCTCCAAAAATTGGTAAAGAGAAAATAGTATGTATGGCTTATGCAGACGATTTTCTTCTGTTTGATAATACCAGAGTTGGTCTGCAAAGATTGCTGTTAGCTTTTGAGAATTATGCAAAGGAGAATAGTCTTATAATTAATCCTGCTAAGACTAATATATTAAACTGACTAAAGGTAGGAAGAAGTTGCACGAGGGTTGGATGCTATCGAATGCTGTGATTAAGTGTTCTCGAAGCATTATCTATTTGGGTTTTGATGTTGTTATCAAACCCTTGACTATAAACCTTTCCTCCCGTCTATTTCAGAAGGTACAGTGCCTTGTGAACCAGCTTGTCAAGTTTGACAGGAAATGCGGGAGGTTTTCTATTAAACCAGCCCTGTCTTTTTATGAGGGGAAGATTGTCACCAAGCTGATTTACGGGGCAGAGCTATGGTTGAGAGACACTTCTAAATGCTTGCACTTAATAAAGGCGGCACTTTGGTGGCACATTCTGTCACTTCAGAAGTCAGTCCCGCTCCCAGCTATTCGTTATGAGCTGGGTGCACTGTTGCTGAGAATCAGAGTTGGAGATTGCTATATAGGAACATTATGGACTCACAAGGGGGCTCTTTCTATGTTGAAATCAAACAAGCAATGGTTAGCGACTCCTCTGTGGTGGAAACTTCTAATTCTAACTATCCTGTTCATCACATTTCTTTAGTAGGACACCAAACAGTGGGCTTTGAACAAGACCATCTTTCAAATCATCTAAATAAAAATAAATTAGTAAAAAGGTGGGTTTGATTACAAGCTTCTTAAAACCCATTAGTGAATTAGGGCTAGCTACATTAGCCAATTCAACTTTAACATTCTTACATGTAAACACAGAAGATGAGGACTTAGACTCTCTACTGAAACATATAGAAGATAATCAAACTGCAACTATAGTGGCAAAGGCAATGGATGAAGTAGGGACGAGAGCACCAACTGTGTCCCTTCTGCCTTTGTCATTAAATGTAGCACCATTTATACCAGGCACTTAAGAAACGCGTGCCCCAGTTAATGACTTCCCAATCTTCCTTTCTTTGGAAGATAAAAGAAAGAAAGTGATTGATCAGTTGGAGAAGAAGCCTACTTACCTGTTGAAGGAGCTGGCCCAACACGAACCTAAAAGGACTAATCAGTTTTTACTCCCACGGATTGGGGATGTGCCATTAGGGGCTGAAAGTCATAATTCAGATCCTGGGGAGGGTCAAAAGAGGGAGGCTTTATTATATATTAGCCTGGAACATATGTGTGCAGTAAGAGGAGCCTTCCCTTTGAACAGAAGACATGTGTTGACTTTATTTGGGGAACTACCAAGCCTGAAATGTATTACATCTAAGAACCTAGCTCAGATAGAGTTAATTAATGGTGCCAGTGTAGTTCTGGCTAGGTAAGGTTTTTATTCTGAGCTGGTAAAAAACGTGTTGGTGAATGAATCCCCAAGTTTGAAACAGTTGTGTTATCTAATAACTGATAACGTGGTTCCTCTGAATCCATTATCAATAATGAATTGTCTTCAACCCATCTCCCCTTATTGTGAGTTCCCTTGGTCGTTAAGGTTAATGCAGCTTCAGCAAGTGGCTATGGAGGATCAAATGGCATGTCAGGGAACCGCACAGTGACCTATGATTGGGCTTAGATTTTGAATACACGTGGGTGTAAACATTTGGCTTCAGACCATGTCCTATGGACTTTGTGAGGTATAGGTGACCTGGAAGGAGACTGCGCCTGATTCTTGCACACGAGACTTATTTTTTTATATTTTAAATTTTTTATTTGTGTTTTTTATTTTTTCAGAAAGAATTGCCCTTAATCGCAGAAATGCTACAAGTCTCAAGGGGGCCCCCTTGAGACTTGTAGCATTTCTGCGATTGTACGCGCTTTAATCTGAACAGCAGGGATTTATCCCAATGATATATGGAAGCTTATCTTTTACATCTTGTGACAGGGGCCTCTTACATGACCATAAGATTAATCAATAGCCCTGATTTGAGAAAGGTCCTTGGAGGACCGAAACACGTGTCATCAACGTTAAGGGCAATTCTTTCTGAAAAAATAAAAAACACAAATAAAACATTTAAAATATAAAAAAATAAGTCTTGTGTGCAAGAATCAGGTGCAGTCTCCTTCCAGGTCACCTATACCTCACATTATTCAGCAAGGGGTCTTGTACTTGGCTAAACCCCCGACTTGGTGAGACGCGACTTTAAGGACCATTTGGACTACTCACATTTGTGACATTCAGTTTCTTACCACTATCGGATGTCGCCAGTTTAGACCAAACCTTCCAAGCCAAGGGTTTTTCATGTCCTATGGACAACCGTGGACATGATCCGTCTACAGGAAACATGGCTTATTGCTATGCCGATTTTGGATGGGTTTGAGATCTGTGCTGTGCCCACCTGTAGAGGTATTACAGGGCGCCCCCATGAGGGCTTGCTGTACGCAGTGTGCTTTAGTGGGGTTATTTCTATGACAAACTTAGCTATATACGCTGTAGTAACATTCTTGGTGTTAAACTTAAGTGGAATGAGTCTAATAGGAGTACGGTCAGGGAAGGTATTCTTTTAAATGTTTATTTTAATCCCATAATGATTACCCTGGGGCGTTTTCTAAAGAGTATTTTAGATATTTTAGAGAAATAACTACCAGAGATTTGTATTTGTATTTGTTTATTATTTATATGGCGCACCGAACCCTGAGGTGACTGGGCGCTGGAATAACTTAGGCGTTACATACATGGAGAAGAATATGAAACAGTAGCATATAGGGTGACCCATGGTTACAGGTAGGGCGGGCTCAAGAAGCATTTACAATATATCATAAGCACGTGCAACATTGCAACATTCACAACATAGCATAAGCACCAGTGCAACCAAACAATCATAGAGAGGCTGTTCGGGGTGGTAGCCATCAACAGAAGAAGGGCGTCTTGACGAACGTCACTATGACATTAAATTGGGAAGAAGTGCATCAGTGGCTGCTAGGGATAGAGGGCATATTATCAGAAGTACTCTTGATGATTGGGGTATGAACATCCTAAATAGGAATCATACCGGTGATATACTGGCACAATGTACAATGGGAAGTGCTGTTGCAAAGTCAACTTTAAACTATATCTTTTTTCTCATGACATTTTTCGCATGTGCAAAGACTTTAAGGTCATGTCTCAAGAAGGTAGTGATCATTGCCAGGTCTTTGCAACATTGGCTGTGGACAGTAGTACCCTTAATAGGAAAACTGGGTTTAGCCCTTATAAAGTACCCTACGGATGACCCAAGAGATTGCCTGTATCCCCACCATTGACATGTCTGCCTGATGCAGCTGTCAGATGACAGATTACTGGAATATCAAAACATTAATGTCTTGTGCCAGTCCCGCTCACAATCAAATTCAAGCTGCTCTGCCACGGGAACTAGGCACTGCATGCCATTCGTTGCAGCCCGCAGACAGCATCCTGATAAAGGTTCATCAAAGAAAGACAGCTATAGAGCCCAGGTGGAAGGGGCCCTATCTGGTGTTGTTAACTTTTAACTCAGCTGTAAAGGTTCAGGGCACCGGACATGGGCGCACGTGAGTCACTGAAATGGGCAGTAGTCACAGCAGTGTAGTTTCTGTGACCTTTTTGATCTGCCTACCTATGCAAGCTTACACTAATGCAGTTATAGGAAAACATGACTCTATTGTGCATGCTTTTTTATCCATTAAGGATGTGCCTAATATTGTCACGTCGGCTGATATCAGGGCACGGTATAAGAATTGCTGGATAATGCGATTACAAGGGCAGACTTGTGATCTGAATGGAGCATGGGAATGTGGGGTGATCCTTTGGTTAGGATTTGTACCATTGCCCCACCAAGTGGCCAGTGGGGTTAGTTCGATATACCTGTGAGGCTCTACCAAATTGGATGAGTGATGAGGACTATTTGAAAACCTTAAATACTGGATTGGAAGAACCCAAAGTGATGCCCCAACCTAACCTCAGAGATAGAGGTTTGAGTCCTACTACTAATATAGCTAATGCCACTGAAAAATTGACTGTTTTGTACTCAGAGCCATCCCATGTTTCTGATCTGATATATTACTGTCATTCTATCCCTTTAACCAGGAGGAGGAACCGGATGATTTACAAATTCATTTATTGGTATAAGGAATGGATGGGAACCACAATGATGACTGCCCAACGAAAATACGGTGGTAAGGGAAATGTGGTATCAGACCTGGTAAATTTGACCATAACTATGCACCTGGTGGTGGTGCAAGTGTACTGTGAATTAGAGGACCTTAGTGCTGTAGTAAGTAAACGAAGCGGAATCACCTATACATTTGGAATGTAATCTGTTGACAATTGTGGATGGAAGCAATAGAACCTGGTCGATTAAAGTGTGTTCAAATTCCACAGATGGACAGTGCTAGTTTTTGGGTAGTTTAGAAGACTGACGGCCTCATTAGGACCCAGGCGTTAAGGGGTTAACGGCACCGTAAAAGGTGTCGGCGCCGTTAAACCCTTAACGCCTTACTACGAGGTCCCTTTGCGCGACCCGACCTTAACGGCTGGTCTAGACCACCCCCCCCAACCTTGGAATGGGGTGGTAATTCTCCATTCCGCCATGGCGGCCTCCGGCATCGACCATGGTGCTAATAGTGTACTATGATTCAGCATTTGTAATCACCAGCAATGGATATAGAGGAATTCATGAAGTACACGTGGATATATAATCAACGGGTTGTGGTACAATGCAGTATCGAACTTGGGCAACTCTGGATATCGATATATAGGCCCCCATTAGGACTCTGGCGGAAAACCATTGTGCTATTAGCACCATGGTCAATGCTGGTTTCCGCCATGGCAGAATGGGGAATTACCACCCCATTCCAAGGTTGGCGGGGCGGTAATTCCTCATGTCACCATGGCCCTTCCCCATTTCCATTTTTGCCCCATGGGGCATAATGGGAATGGGGAAGGCGGTAAGTACAGTACCGCAAATTGCGGTACCATACTTACCTCGAGAGTTCCTTTGCAGGCCCCTACTTTAACGGCTGGTCTAGACCAGCCGTTAAGGTCGGGTCCCGCAAAGGGACCTAGTAGTAAGGCATTAAGGGTTTAACAGCGCCAACACCTTTTACGGCTCCGTTAACCCCTTAACGCTAGGGTCCTAATGAGGGCCATAGTGTTGAATGCGATTGTTGCTATAGTTTTGTTTACTGTCCCTTTGCCTGCCTTTCAGGTAACCACCCATTATTATAACTGCACTAAGGGGACTGGAATCCAGTTGGCGCAACAGCTAGAGGAGTTGTTTGGAGGATGACAGAAAAGGGAAGTGATTGATCAAATGTGCAATGGGGCAAATACTGCACCTGCATCGTGGGAAATATACAAAGGGTCACATTTACATGGTCACTTTGACTGACTTGAAAAAGCCACCAAGCTCATATCTGGGGCAGAGCTTACAGATAGTGAGGCACGAATTGGTGACGCTAAATAAACTTCTCCAAAGACTGATGTATGGTGTGCTTGAAGCAGGAAGGAACCTGCAGAGGGACACGATGTGTGAGGACGTGCAAGTCTACTTGAATACTCAGATGAGAAGACGTGCAACACAATAGCTGGACAAGATTGCTGAAGAATGATTCTGGGATACCAGAATGCCTATGGCTGTGGATACATTTGAGGGAGTACAGCGGCTGGTTCTGCAAGGACAAAGAATGTTCCTTCACTGTGCATGGTCCAATCAAGGGACTTTGGGTACTGGCGACTAGAATCTAGGTTTGGAAAGTGTAAGGGCTCAAGAGTAGGACTCAGACACAGAGGCACTTTGAATGATTGTTATAGACTTTTATATCCAGAAAGTAATGGGAAGGGTTGGGGGAAATCCTATCTATCCTCAATCCTAAAAGGGGTTTCCCTGTCTCAACTTAACTAAGGAATATCTGCATCAGGATGTCAAACAAAAGAGTGTACTCTGTCCTGTGTCCAAGAATCTTAATCTGACCTTACACGTTAAACTCAAAATAATGTGCACAAGGGTTTTCTGGTTAGCTTTATACTCGTAGCTTGCTTCAAAAGTTCTAAACATAAAGGTTTACTGTGCAGAACAGAAAAGTAATAAAAGTCCCACCAGGAAAGGGGTCTCCCTTCCTCCAGAGTCCTTGTTGCAGTTCAAAAATGTCTTTTCCTTATGGTTTCAACTATATTTAAAAGGTACCGATTCTTACTCTGAATTCCCTTCATTCATGTAGTTCTTTACAATGTTCAATTTCTCACACATTATTCACTTTCCACCCCTCATGTACTCTTCTGCCAGTGTATTTAATGATTCTCTTTCCAGCCCTTAAAAATGGTATGAGTCTTCCTTTTTGTGTCCACAAGTTCAGATGTATTTGTCTTCTCACTCCTGGTTTACTCCCTTGCCAGGATATCATTTTACTTCTCTCCTCTCTTCTGGTTTACTCTCCTCCCAGAATATTGTTTTACTTCTCATTTCTGTTTTACTCTCTTGCCAGGATACTGTTTCACTTCTTACTCCTGGTTTACTCTCCTGCCAGGACACTGATTCACTTCTCACTCCTGTTTTACTCTTTTTCCAGGATACTGTTTCACGTCTCACTCCTGGTTTACTCTGTTGCCAGGACACGGTTTCATCTCTCACTCCTGGTTTACTCTTGTGCCAAGATATGACTTTACTTCTTATCTTATTTTCCTGGTGCACTAACCTGCCAGGGATCTGCCTTTCTCCATTCACTCTTTCTTTTATCCACCTTATCACATATTCCAAAGTTGGGTCACTGACCTTTTATTTAAAAGTTCGCGTCAGCATTACTTCCTTCTTTCAAGTAGTGAGTCCTCAACCCTTTCTCAGCACTCTTCGTATGTATTTCAGTTCTTTCTTTCACTGGTTGGGCTTCTAACCCTAGTTCTGCCATATCAAAATGTCTCCTTTTAAAAACTGGGCTTCTGTCTTACTTTCAATACTGTTCATATGTGTATCCCTCCCTTGTTTAACACATTGGGTGGCCAACCTTTCTTTCGTAAAGTTATCATTCATATCCGTGTTTTTAATCTTCACCCTTGGTTTCTTGTACTTTGTCAATTTGATGCAGCAAACATTTGAAGATGCTGCGGTAACCCATTAATTCTCATTGGGCTTACCGGGCAGCTTGGGCAGTCCTTGTGTCTTCCTGTAAGTTGGTCCATCTTTCTTTTATCTTCTTTCACTCTGGGTGCCTTCCACTGTTCCTGGTCACCAGGTAGTAGGCTGCTTTTGGCACAGTAGTTTCCCTCGCAGTCCTATCTCGCCTCCGCAGTGCTGCTTACAGCTCGTTTGTCTCTGGCGTTTCATTCGGCATTTTCACAAGCTGCCAATAGCCTTTGACTCTACTACTCTCGGCACTCAGGATCAGCTGTGGCTGTTTTAAACTTCCCGGCCACAGTCAGTCTCCTCCAAAGACTAAAACGCGGCATTGGCTTACCGCATCTCACCATCTTCATTGCTCTATCTCTCTTCCTCGTCTAAGTACTAACATGGAGGTGGGGCATATAGGGCAATTGATTGGAAAAACCTGAATTTCTTTTTCTACAGTAAGTCATACATGTATGTTAAAAAGGCATAGGGATATCAAGTGGGATTTTGACTGCCAGGTTTCTGGGTCTATGATTGGAGATTCTACCTTTACATTACAATATATCATACCAGAATGGTGAAAAGGCAAATGGGTCTTACTAAGATACATAGATGAAGGGTTTTCTGATCTAATGCTTTGGTTTTGTCCCTCTGGAGTTCATCCTCTTCTACGCGGTCCTACCGCAGATAGCCGCCCCCAGGGGCAGAGTCAGGTAGTGTCAGCCCTTCCCTGGCCATGTAAAGGAAGCTTCACTCTAGAGAATCAGTGACGATAGTGCCATATTCATTACAGATGTCAAACCACGCAACAATGCCTCCTAATACCTTGTCTCTGCCCAGAGGATGGCCCTGATTTATGGTTTAGTCTTGGTTCAAATTGGGAATTGCAACTTTTGTAGCTGCCACCATTGCAATGTTTCAATAAATCGGGTGGGGACAGATAGTACTAGTCAGAAACATAGTATGTTGGGGAGGTGAGGGAGCTGAATATAGTTTTGTAGGACAGAACTTGTTTTTCGAGAAAAGGATCGTTGTGTAGAGTTTGTGACTTCTCCTGAGTCATATGTGCGTTTTACAGTTCATACAGGTACCAAGCGATTTACTGTCTTTTGGCCAGCTACTGAGAAAAGGACAGTAAAGGTGTAATGTTGAATTTTTGAATGGATGGCCTAAGTTAGTGCCACACAGATTTCAGGGTATTGAGGAAATAGTGGAAGCAGTAAGGTATGTGCAGGATCTAGCTAAGAGTTTACAGGTACTGGAGACGGTGTATAATAAAGAGAAACATGCATTTGAAGTAGCTCATCATACACCCACTATATGCACTTTAGGAGATGGTTTGTGTGCAGAGAATCAAGAAGTGTCTGAACAACCTTACCTTACCACCACTTTCTGTTTTACTGTGTTCTCTCTTATATTGGCGGGGTTAATCTGGTGCTTTTAAAGATGTTATCACCAACAAGGAACTGTGGTAATCAAAAATGGAACCTCCAGATTGCCTCCTATTCGATCGGCCCCTGATCATTGTCCCTCCTACTCCCTGCAAGAAATACAGCAGGAAACTGACATGTAACCGAAGGAGTTGGGGAGGTGTTGGAGCATGATGAAAATGTTTGTATGTACTATACATAATTATAATTGTAGTGCTAGGTGGTTTACCTGCGCAAATGAAAAGCAGCATTGGTCCATATCTGAGGGGAGTTAAAGAGTAGAGATCCCTGTGAAATGAAAATGAAAAATCAGTGAATTGGGGGCTACTACAGGAGAATACAAAGACATAGATTAGTTGCGCAGTAAGTGCAAAAGCGGAATATGTGAATGCTGACAACCCCCAAGGGAGGGGAGAGGATTTGTATTGTGACAATGCCTTCAAGGCATTTTGTGATGCGTAATCACAACATGTGGGTACTTGGTGATATGAGGAGACGTCTGGGATGATATCTGGATACCTGAATTGGCGCTCACTTCATGTATGTCAGAGCGCTTATCATTTCCTTTTAAATGCTAGCAGATATTGGATAGGGAAATCACTACCTATTGGATTTAGGTAATGCTTGCCCCTGAGCACTCTCTATAGGGACATGAACTATAGGACTGATGAGGCAGCTTTTTCGGAAGTAACTGGGTGAAGGCCATCCAGCCACCATCTTTGGACCCGACTGGACCGTACCATATAAAATAATAGAACCTTATTCCTCAATGCAAATACGCAAGCAAGCGGTGGCTCTATATCCCTGATACTCTTCCATTTTTAATTGTTTCAAAGACTGTAATGGAATCCCAATTTGTCCATTCTCAATGGGACTCATTAGTCTTTGAGAAAAAGACTAACGAGTCCCATTGAGAATGGACAAATTGGGATTTGTCCCTTCCCTCAGATATGAAAAATGGTGGCTGGATGGCCTTCACCCAGTTAATTCCGAAAAAGCTGCCTCATCAGTCCTATAGTTCATGTTTTCACTTCAATATATGGTTGAACATTCTTCGTCCTGTGATGAGAAGTGCTGCGAGAAGTGCTGCAGACAGCTGTACGGCTTTCAGTGGGTCCAAGGTGGCATCTAGACCAGGACTTGGACAGCTGTTTTGAAACTTGGGGCACTGATTAAAGTGTTGACTTTGCAGCAGAGCCCAAGCTGGCACCTTACAGTTTTGGCTTTCTTGGTGATGTGTGTTTTAAATGAGAGGTCACATTAGATGGAAAACTGAGACATTCTGCAGGGGTGAGGGGCGGGGGGCATTGAGGCATGAATCCGTGAATTTTTATGTCACTTAGAAAAACATGGACTTGGTCATTCTTGGTGGGATTCTCTGGGAGAATGCACTGCATCTATGTTGGGTTGAGCATCAGATAGGTGCTTAGCATCCAGGAGGGAAAGACAGTGCTTGAGCCGATGAATGCTATTAATACAATTGATAATTAATCAGTAAAGCTGAGTGTCATCTGTGTAATGGTGTGTCTTTATGGTGATGGCAAAGAGTTCCCTCAGAGATTTTATGTAGAGTTAAAGATAACAGAGGATAGGATGGAGCCTTGGGTGACTCGTCAGGCTACTGGGCGATGCTGGGATTTGTGGGACAGGGGGATGTCTGAGGAAAACCAGGACTATTCTGCAGAATACCATGCTCATGCTAAGTATGTTGAAGAGGGCTTTATGGTTGCCGTTATTGAAATCCCAGCATCGCCCAGTAACCTATCAAGTAGGACCAGTAAGCAGGAGTCTCCTATGGCCAGGATTTTCAGAGTGTCATTGATAACTTGGATTGTAGGTTTGTTGCAGCATCATGGTCAAAAAACAAACTGGTAGTCATTTAGGAAATTGTGCTGTGCTTCATTTCATACAACTTAATAGTTGAATCACTTTGCACAGGAAGGGTAGATGCATGATTGCATGATAGTGGGACCACTAATATGGTTGAGTGAGGTTTTTTTCAGTAGTAGAAGATCTATACTGTTTTCAGTGCATCTGGGACGGCGCCTTGTGTGATTGATGAGTTGAAGATGTAGATTAGTGGTATGAGTGCTTCACCATGAAGGAGAGGAGGACGTTTTCTTTGTATCTGATGGGTTTGAGGGATGCAAGATCCTTCTTCAGGTCTTCTGAAGTAATTGTGCTGAATTTGATCCATCTTGGCTGTAATGGGTGGGTGTATGTGGTGTGTTTGGAGCTGTCAGTGGGCCTCATGCTGAGTTTGCCTGTCACCCTTGTTTCCAGACCGGAAAACTATGGATTTTCCTACTGGAGCCGCTGTGCCCGACAGGTCTAACCCTGTCAGCACAGCGGACATGGTAGGCAAAGCAATCACGGAAGCACCGGCACTGTTAACAACAGTGCCGGTGCTTCCATGTCCCCACTCCCATAGAGTTCTACTGGACTCTATGGAAATGGAGGTTAACAAAATTACTGGCGCCTGACTTCCCTTTATTACGGGTGCAGTGGCAACCCTTCGGTAGCAGGGTTACCGTCGGAACCACAATGAGGTCCAGTGTGTTGATTTAACATTTGTATCTGGTCTGTGACAAAGTTATTGATGATGTTGCATTTGGTGTGAATTCCAGTGTTGCAAGGTCTGGCAGAGAGTTGATGCAGTGTAAAATGGCCTGGAATATCCATCTGCTCTAGTCAGATGCTTCCATGATGGTTGTTGTGTAGTAGCTTGCTTTGACAGTGGTGATGAGTGTCTTGCATGCTAAATGGATAGTTCTCCGGGTGATATGACATTGTAGTTGTTTGGGCTTCCTCCAGCACTCGTCTTTTCTGCGTATGGCACACCGGCTCTTGATGAGTTCCTGTGTGTACCAAGTCTTGGAGGGCTTATGCTCATTGACTGAAAGTTTCAGTGGTGCATAGGTGTTGGTGGACACAGTTACGGTATGGTTGAATACCCTTAGCTAGGTGTTGATATTCTCTGAGGGGTCGGACATGAAGGCACAGCAGGTGAGATTTCATTCCAGCACATCCCATCGGGAAGTTCTTGAAAGAGCAGTGGGGATCTTGGTTGGATTGAGTTGGCCCTGGTGGGGGAGAGGTGTGTAGAGGATCAGCATGGCTATGACTGTGTGGTCTGTCCAGTGAAAAGGCAGATGATTTAGCTGAAACATTTAAAGAAGGTACACTTCCTCCAACTGCTAATAAGATGTCAGGTGTATGGCTCACCTGAGAATGGACATGAAGCAGAGATGTAGGTGATGTGCTGATTGGGCGTCTGTTCTGAAAACGGGATTCCTGAAGAAATGGACGGTCCTCTCGGGACACGACCCTGCCTGGTAAGGGTCAACACCTGGAGTGAGTGTCCACAATGTAAGGGAAAGACAACCAGTGGGGGAAAACCCCTTTTAGATACAAGAGTTCTTGTGTATCAGCAGAAAGTATCCTGATGTCAGGTTAAGTGGGGAAATAGCTGATCAATAACTACAGTAGTCCAACAGGATGCAAAGTAGGAAGAAGGCATGAAGAATAAACAGGGGAGCAGAAGCAGGGATCCAGGTGGGAGCAAGCAGGTGGGCGACTGAGCCAGCAGGAACAGCAGACACAGAGAAGATGGAAAACAAGACAACGGAGGCAATGGAGGAAGGGCGAGGAATGGGGAACAACAGAAGGCAAGTAGAAAGAGACAGTGCTGAGCTAAGGAAAAAGCATAACTCTGTTATTTGAAAGGTGTACCTACAACCGCTGTGCTGAGCCAAGCATACATGCCGCCATGATGGATGTAGCACGTACTTAAGCGTAGGTCTTGTTGTGATCTCTATCTTGAAGGTGGCAAAAAGTGATGAATATGCAGCTATGTGTTCTAGGTGCATGAGATGTTTCCATCTTTGTCAAAGAGACCAGTGAGAGGCACTGGGATCCGTCACATAAGAGGAATGAACTTCATCAAAAACTTTCTATGGGCCAAATAATAAAAACTCACTTTCAGAGTTGTTTAATTGCAAATGGGCCAATGTCATCCAATCCCCAATAGCTGAGAGGCAATTGCCCAGTTGACGGGCCTCATCTTCAGATGACACAGCAAGATATAAGTGCGGCTGTGACAGGTTGAGGGCTGAGTGGCACAGTTAAAAGGAGGTTCCCTTGATTTAGTTTTTCATTTTTTTGGTCTGTCGGTTTGAACATTTATCTATAGCCTCTACTCGTTGACCTCAACTCCCCTGTTCTCCATACCCAACATCTGCCTAAACAACAGAAGACTGCAACTAAACAAAATGTGTGCTGCCATTAATGGAATTTCCAGGACTGAAAGTTTTATCTTCTCTGGTCTAAAAGAGACCTAGGGATGGACAGACGTTGATCCTCCATAGATGAAAGGTTATATTCTGGGATATGTACTGTGTGATGCCATCCCCAGGGTAGGTTGGGGCTGCCCCATGTATGCATTTGAAGATAATGCAGAAAATTGTAATCTGAAATTTCTGCTCTACTGGAAGTCAAAGCAAACAGTTTGGACATAATCATTTTTCCTACATCCAAAAACCAATTGGTTTTGTTCCCCCTGAGTCTGCTACTAGGTTTCATTGAAGTACCTCTCAAGATTTGATTGCAGTAGACGAACCGGCAAGTCACTAAGGCCCCCCACTAAAACTGCATACTTACCCAGTGGCATGTAGAGACAAATTCCCAAAGGCACCTGATATAAACATACAATTCTTTATGAATGGCCAGGACCTTTCAACTATAATATACAAATATTTAACCTGAGATAACAAATTGACAATGTTTCCACAAATCTGGGGGATACGGGAGTGAGGAGAGATTCCTCCTTAATGTTAGCAGATCCATCTTTACAGTTTAGTTTCATCATCAGACAAAAATAGACAATCAGGGTTGGGACAATTATCTCCTTGATCTGTTCATTCAATCCATCAGCGAAATTTGGGGCCTTTGCTTCCTGTGTAGTGCAAAGGACGCGTTCAACAACCGTTATTTGCCCATCCAACTTGCCTGCCACTTCCTTCAGATATATATCCAGTGAGGTTTGTGACTTCTCGCTTGGTTTCATTCCGCATTTCCTTGGGCTCTCACCAGATACTGCCTCATGGGGATTGGGTGCTTTTCATTTTCCCATTAATTCCAACAGATTGGTTCAATTGTTAGGGATTATGGCTCCGATTTCGACAATGCCTCATTGGGCCAGAGCAACTTCACGAGTGGCCCAAAGTTTGAGGGCATAACCACAAGCAGTGACCTCAGGTATATAGCTTATTTTGGATTGTTTAGTCCACCAAATTCCACTGAGGGTCCAAAGGCACCTGCTCACAGTCACCCCCAGTGAAAGCCCCCCCAACATGAATACAATAAATAAATTAAGAAATGGCAGACTCAGTCCCAGGTACAGTACCACGTACTCACTATGATTTCATTGAGTTCAGCTCAACTCAAACGACTGGCTTCTCAGTAGCACCTCGAGGGGCTGACCACATCTATCAGCAGCTACCATAGGCTACCAGAGCCAATTTAGGAGAGGACGGAGGACGTAAAGCGCCACATAAACGGCACGTACTTAGACGGAGAATCCTTCCACATAAGCATCCGCATAAGCATCCAGGAGCATTCAGAGGCTCAAACAGGCTGTGACAAATGAAGAAGATGAAGGGCTCTCCAGGAGTCCCACGACTCATACCATGGACCACTGAACACAAGCTGGCACTGTGGGTCCCCAGCTGATGTTGGAAGAACATTGGAAACATGTTAGAGAATCCAGGGCTCACCACACCAAACTCCCACGCTCAGTCTCTCAGGGAAGTAGATGGGGCGTGGAACACTTAGTTGAGCTTCCTGCTCCTCCCAGGAGAATAGTGGGAACAGCCTGCTGCCAGCACAGCTCTGCTTGAGCGAGCAGGGTCAGGCTTAAGACGCTTCCAGTTCCTGGTCCCTCCTCCAAGCAACGATGCCGCTGCACAGCAGTGGGAACATCTCGCTGGCAGCACTGCTACATTCTTGCTCCTCCGATCGGTGACAGAGGCATGGTTATGCATGCCTTTTGAAGGGCATTGCCTACTGAGCCAAACCGCAGAAGAGGATTTATTGCACTTTATGTTTTTCTGCTTGGCTTGTTCAGCTATACAAGCAAGAACTCTGAACCCTATACTTAGAGAAACAGGATTTCCTCATTATCGACAGCCCCATTGTTTTTATTGTGAGTAGATTCTCCCCAGATAGGATGATGTTTACTGTCATATTTAAGAACAGCTTTGTACAGGAGGAAGCACCTTAAAAATATATTTTTTAAGTTTTGTATAGAAGAAAATACGTATTTGCATTTTATATGTCTGCTTTTTGTACATGCTGATGATTTTTTATATCTCTGTTTTTATGGATATTTTATCTGAAATAAACATAATTGATTGATTGATTGTTAGCAGCAGCTCCTCCATCTCCAACTAGCTTAGATGAAGCAATGTAGAGCCTATCCAGGCTGAGATGCCAACCAGGCTTCATAAATGTATAGTCAAACATACTTCATAAATGTATAGACAAATATGTTACATTTTTTATGGTAACTGTTATAGGGTAGTACAATGAAGAGGTATCTTTTAACTTTAAAAAGTACATTTCAGGAATGGGAAAAAATTGTTGTAAAAAGTAGTTTAACAGTAAAACATAAAAGTAGTGGAACTCAGCTCTTGATAGTTCCCGCTCACTTTGACCTCTGTTTGGGAATGACTGTGGGCTCACACAAAGCCCCAGGGAGGAGCCTCTCAGAAAACAACATATCCTCAAATTGGCAGGAACTGGCTGCAGTGGATCAGGCCTTGATGACGTTTTCTCTCCAGGTGCTATTCAGACCAGTCAGGGTTTGAACAGATAACACATTGGCAAAGGCAAACCTAAACAAACAAGCGGGGACGAGAGTCCTGTCACTGATGAGGATGGTAGAGAACATATTCAAATGGGCATGGAGAGGCATATTTTCCTTGACAGAGACCCATATTTAGGGCTTCATGAACAAGTCGTAGATGGGCTAGGCAGGAAATGTCCCTTGTCCAAAGAACTGACGTGTTGCACAGAAGCTTTCTTGTTGACATGTGCCAAATTTAGAGTGCCTTGGATCAACTTTTTGAATCCACGCTCATTGTAGAGGTTCTTTTGTACTGTTTCCAGTTTCCAGATCGTCATGCTTGGCATTTGGATGACTTTCAGATTCCCTGACCAAATTGTCTCCTAAACACTTTCCCTCTATTTCCGGCTTATCCTGATGGTTCTCTGAATTAAAGAGTAGAAACAAGCAGAGATCACCCCTGAGGTTTCCTTTGGATCCAGGAGGATTTAGTTCTCTCTCCTTAGGGGGATTTCAGTGACCCTAGAGATTCTGCTCCTTAAGTGTCCTCCCCCACTTCACTTCATAGGGCAAGAGTCATCCTCGCTGAAATGCTTCATCTCGAGATTGAGGGGCAGGACCTCCAGGAGTTTTGTATAGCAGGCACAATCATTCAGAGCAAGCGAAAATCTACTTGTTACTTATGGAGAGTACATAAATGGTACCAACCTGGCCACAGGGGAAACGCGCTGGTCTTGCAAGCAAGACCACGCAGAGCAACAGAGGTTGGGATCCCTGACCCACGCTTAGAAACCAAACTCAGTTACAGTATTATGCACGTTATAAAAAAACAATGACTTTAAATTAAATTTAATTACATTATTTATACACTAAGCAGATGACTTACCTTGTAAATTCTACGACCTATCTGAAAGGATTTCCTGTTTCTCCCACTTTGCAGGGCACATCAACTAGAGGTGTGGCAGCCTCTTAGGCAGCGGCCATTGGGACCCTGTTGAAGGACATCTGTTGATTTGCAACTTGGGCAACCCAGACAACATTCATTGAACACTATAAGGCCACAGTAAAGAGTAGAAACCTGCTGGCAGATTCTGTGTAGAACACAGTGAATATGGGTTCTAATGGTGCACAGAGTGGAACCTTGCTGGTAGGTTCTGTGTAGAACACAGTGAATATAGGTTCTTATGGTGCACAAAGTGGACCTTGCTGGCAGGTTCTGTATAGAACACAGTGAAACCTTGATGGCAAGTTCTGTGTAGAACACAGTGTATATGGGTTCTTATGATGCACAGAGTGAAACCTTGCTGGCACGGTCCATCCAGAACACTGTGAATATGTAATCTTATAGTGTACAAAGTGGAACCTTACTGGCAGGTTCCGTGTAGAGCAACGTGAATATGTGATATTATGATGCATAGAGTGGAACCTTGGTGGCAGGTTCCTTGCTGAACACAGTGCATATGGGTTCTTATGGTACACAGAGTGAAACCTTGTTGGCAGGTTCCCTGTAGAGCACAGTGAATATGGGTTCTGATGGTGCATATCATGGAACCGTGCTGGCAGGTTCCTTGCTTAACACAGTGTATATGGGTTCTTATGGTGCACAGCATTGAACCTTGCTGGCAGGTTCTGTGTAGAACACAGTGAATATGTGATCTTATGGTGTACAAAGTGGAACCTTACTGCCAGGGTCTGTGTAAAACAACGTGAATATGTGTTATTATGGCCCATAGAGTGGGACCTTGGTGGCAGGTTTTGCCTTGAACACAGTGAATATGGGTTCTTATGGTGCACAGAGTGGAACCTTGGCGGCAGGTTTTGTGTTCAACCCAGTCAATATGGGTTCTTATGGTGTGCAGAGGAGACCCTTGCATGGGGAATTCGACCATCCGCATGGTGGGTGTCTGGTCACCTAGGCTTTTTTGAAATTTTAAATGAAATTGTATGATGTTAGATCAGCCTCCGGAAAATGTGTGGGGCTAATCCGCACACATTTTCCAATGCTCACTGCACGACATGCACATAGACTGGTGTACTCTAGGTGGACAAAGCCTACAGAGGCATTCTCCCTGTCATATATAGTTAGGATATGTAAGTGAAGATTACACCTTGTCTCTCAGAAGGGGGAGGGCAAAACCTTCCTCCTGCCATGGCCAGCCTAATTAACTATCAAAGGCTCCATGGATCTGCCCTGTTCATTGTCAGTTCTGCTGGTGGCAGCCTTGCATACTGAACAGAGTTAATTCAAGCAGGCCCACAGGAGGCCTGGTCGCAGGACTGACAAAAGATAGAGGAAACCCCCAACAATCTTTGATATGCACTTTGTCAACCTGAAGCCAGCTCCCACCTCTCACTATCAATGCCAGTGAGCTGTCCTGTTTGGTACATGTGTTTGCAGTAGGCAACCCCCATAGTGGGACCCCATTCAGAGGGTAGGAGTATGTGGTTTAATGGAGACAGAAAGTCTGGTCTCGCCACATCATCAAGGGAAACCTGCTGGTTTAATCAGGAACCACAGAGATCTCAATTAACCAGAGAGATCATGTGGGGCTCATCACGAGTTGGGCGGTATCCCAGCGGTATTACCGCTCGGATACCACCCGGCAAATAGCGCTACCGCCAACCGGTCCGGCCGTATTACTGCCCCAACACGGCTTTGGCAGTAGCAGTGAGTCCCCATTCCCCATTGGACTCAATAGGGCATTTTCGGTGCAATCACTGTGTGCTAATACCACCGGCTGTAATTGCATCGAAAATTGGCATTTTCTCATCCTATTTAATGTAATGCTGCCAGACTTGTGATACGGCCAGCCCTTAAATGCAGCTGTAATGCCATTATCGCTGCATTTAAGGGCTACCGCCCAACTCGTGATGGAGCCCTTTGATCCACAACAGACAGGAAGATCGGTGGGCCTTAGTATTATACGTTTTCATCCCTTTACCTTTTCTGTTGCAAAGCACTCTGGTTATGTCCTCAGTCATACAGGAGATTGTTGGTGGGGACCCAGGATTTGTACATTAAGGTAGGCTTAGCCTTAGCTTAGGGTTTGTGCGCTTAGTTTGTAGGAGAACACAAAAAATGAATCTTCCATCATTGAAGCTTCCCAGTCAAGGGTGACAGTAAAGAACATTACTGTTGGGATCCAGACAGACTCAAAGCCTCATCCGTCTAAATGGGAACCTGTTTTCTATCAAACAAAAAAGGATCAATCTTTTCTCTCAACTCCTAGTGTGGGATTAGAAAATGTGATGGTAGAGAATAAACAGAGTACAATTAATGACAAAACAAGTGGTTGTTCAGGCACTGTTGTGAAGGCAGAGAGTACCCAGTGTACATCATCACCTGTGTTGGTAGACATTGGATCATTGGCCACCAACACTCATACAGGAGAGAATACATTAGGTTCAACTCAAGATGTGCAATCGAACCTTTCTTTTGCAATTCACAGAGTCTGGATGAGTAGTATGAGTAATGATGGCAAAGCATTAAATCGGATTACATTCTTAAGTATTTTTAAGAGTACTAGTGACTTGTACTTTTTTTCTTCCACTGACATAGAGTATATTTGTTTTCCTCACCCCATATGTACAATCATAGTTAAAATGGGCTCAAATTCCAAATTGGGAGCAAATGCAATTCTGGCAGCCAATCGGGAATTGAAAGAATGGGCCTATGAGGTATCTAGTGAATTTATTTTAAAAAAGTGTTGAGGGAAATTATGGGACAGAGGAGGATGATAAAGGTCAGAAATTGTGGGGTCAAATAAATTTACATGTAAACAGGCCAGGGTTAAAGGGGGATGCCCGGTCAATGAATAGCTGCTCGGGTGACACAAAGACAAAATTATGGTCCCTGCTAGCAGAAATTCTCTCACAAATCTTTGAGAAATTAGGGGCTACTGAGGATTGTCTCTAAAAAGAACAGCGATAAAATGGATGGGCTGGAATACAAGGGGTTCCAGTTCTTTTACGAACCAATTGATGAAGGAGACAATCTTTGGCCAATTTTTTCATCATAATGCTGCAAGAGACATGGTTGACTACCAGTTTTATGGTGGATGGGTTTCTGATTTTGGAGCAATTAGCCATTTAACGGGAAAGCGGACAACCATTAACATGGTATTATTTAGTGGGAATACCCAAGGTATACTGGTTGTAAACATAGAATTTAGGGTAGACAAGGCTATTCAACCTGTTATAATAGTCAACCTTCACTGGAACCCTCTGATTCTAATCTGTCAGATTTTTGTTATCATTATCTGCAATATTGCTGGAAATTAAAATACTACATGGTCCGATAGGGATCATTCTGGCAGGTGATTTGAATTCTCTATGTGTTTCAGCTAGTAGTCTGGGAGTTATGAGAGGTAGAGAGCCTTGCCAGAATGGTTGTCACTGGTCTGCATTTTTCAAAGAGTGGAACCGTATGATGACTAATGAGAACATAGAGGGGGCATTCCTTTGAGCTCTACATGGAAGCGAGGTTCATCTTGGTCAACTATTGATTACCTAGTACTATCTGAGGACTAGATCTCAAATTGTATGCATTTTTTATAAGGAAGGCACTAGTGATCACAACATATTGACATGGTTCTTTATTAACCCGGTTTTGATTTCAGACAAACAGCATTTAGATACTCTGTGCATCAATGTAGGGTGGAAGATTATTGCTGGCATGATATTAAGTGAGCTGGAAAGCTGGGCGGAAAGTAAGGAGATCCTTTCAATGAATCAGTAAATAGGTTACTATTGAGCATGTTCAGTAGTAAGTCTCTATTGAAAGGTGGTCTGATACTTTTTGGAGCATGGATAGACCTAAAGAAAGCCTATGACACTGTAAACAGGGAACGCATTTGGCTGAAGTTGAAAGAGTGGGGATCCCACATTCCTTATTGTCAATAATAGTAAATTGACATGATAAATCCAGGTTCCAGCTCAAGTTGAACTCGCCGGGAAATCTAACAGATTCTATTCCAACTGAGAGAGCTGTAAGGCAGGGATGCATATTAGCATCCTACCTCTTTAATTTATCTCTTGTTGATTTAGCTCCTGTTCTGGAGCAGGCGGCTTTGGCAAGCCCAAATATCGGGTCTGAAAGACGGAATTGGGTTGCATATGCTGATGATATTGTTTTGTTGGATTATACAGCTATTGGACTACAACGCTTATTATCAGCATCAGGGAATGATGTAATTGAGAATAATCTTGCAATAAACCCTGCTAAATAAAAGATTGTCAAATTTAAGAGGCTTTTAAAGAAATCATCACTCTTCAAATGGGTAATGAGCAACCAAGAGATACCCGTAGCAAAAGAAGTTATCTATTTAGGTATCAAAATAAGATCTTCCCCTACTTTAACTCAATTGACATCAGACTTGGAAGGTAAATTACTGCAATTGACATGTCATATGAAAAAGATCTTTTGTACATACTGCAAGTTCTTAGTGATCCCGTTGATAAGGGTTTATGTGAGTAAAGTTATTGACTCTCTATAGTATGGCCTAGATGCAAATCCCCCCTCTAGATCATTAGTTTGGCCAAGACTAGAAGGGAGGATTGTGAGGCCTGTGTTAAATTTGCATCAAAGTCTTTCGATTCCCTATTTAAGGTATGAGTTGGGTCTGCAGTCAATGTGTTTTGTATGGACTGGAGACTTGTTTCTTTATATAGGCTAATTATAGGTCCTTATCGAAAGTCATTATATGAGGAAATAGTTCAGGTCCTGAACAAATCTAACAATGCATTTTCGAATCATCTCAAGTATGATGTGATGAAGATCCTGCAAATACGTGAATGCTCAGTAAAAGATCTAGCTGTAAATCACATGAGGGTTAAGGAATTCTTGAAAAGACAAGATTGGATCCACACAATATGTATTATGTGCAGCTCAGGAATTGCTGTTTCTCTGTCGCTGTTTGAAAAGCCAAGGGGCTCTCTTCCAACATATTTGAGGCGTTTTCCAAATGCTAAATGGCTTTCTGAATTTTTAAGATTTGGTTCAAACCTGTTATTGACAAGAGAGATACAATTCATAAGGCATAGTGAAGTGGAAGGGAATGATCTTTGCACTCTTTGCGTAAAATCAGAGCGTCAGACTTTGAGGAATTTAATGCTGAACTGTCAAGGTACTCTGGACTTGAGAATAAGACTCCCATCTCATTTTGTGGATACCATTTGGTGGATATCTTCAGACTCATTTTAGGAGATATTGGCCTCCGGGCATGAATTTCCTTTAACTTTGGAGGTATTAAAAGTTTTTATTTTCTAATGTTTAATGTCTGATTAACTTGACATTTTTATTTGTATGGTTATGTAAGTATTTTCACTTATTTGTATTTTTTTTCTTTCCTTCTTTTTTCTTTTTTCTTCCATGTTTTATCAATGTGATAGGCTGTATATCGTCTGTAACACAATAAAATAGAAACATTTTAAAAAGTAGGCTTAGCCTACACCAATCACTGGGGCCCTGTTTGCAATTAAAAGAGGGTCAAGCCCCTCTTTTGGGCAGATTATCTGAAGACTTTGCAAGGAGTAACAAGAAGAACTAATTTGGACTCTGGCTGAAGTTACAGTCTGCCTTATAGCTTCCACCAGTGAAGGAAGGCCAGGATTTCCAAGAGGGAAGCACGACCCCTCCCCTAAACAGCTCCCAGGGAACAGGGGGAGATAGTGAATCCAGAGGACCCTCAAGCAGCTCCCGAACCGGTACCCAGTCAGCACACAGCGTGCCCTGCTAGGCTCTGCAAGCAAGCTTCCTAGGTGGAAAGTGCCAGAGAGTCTCTGAACCAAACACTGTAACACTCTCCTCAGCTTTGGCCATCCTCCTTAAAGGATGACTCAAGCCCAGTGAAGAAGCTAGGAGGAGTGCATCAAAAAGCATCAACCAGCGTCTGCCTTAAAGGGCATTTTATTTGAGCCAGTCGAGCCCGTTGAGCTGCAACCAACTGCACCACTGCAGGGACGTCATTTCACCAAAATGCCACGGGTAGCGGAAGTGACATCATATGGCCCTTGACCACTGATGATGTCACAGGAAGTGATGTCATTTGACCACACCCCAGCGCGCCCCGGAAAACGATGGAACACGACCTTTCACCCTTTCACAAAACAGCAAGTGGCATCACATAGCATTGTTTCTAAGTACACTACAAAAAATATGGTTACGATATCACTGTAAAGTGATATACTTGTAGACAAGAATGGAGCTCCACATGTACCATTAATATCAGTGCGTATAAACCCATATTACCAAATTACTGTGAATGCAAGCAGACGTCCAAGGCCAAATGATGATGATGTATTATTATATAGCACTTACGCTTAAGCGCTTCATATAGGACAAATATACATACAATATTACCCAACCTGTGTTGGTACTCATTTATCAACCTCAGCAGGATAAAAGGCTGAGTTCACCTTGCCGGGAGTCGAACCTGTAGATCACACACATATTGCAGCAGCTAGCGCTCAACCAATGGAGCTATCCTAACGGCTATAGATATCAGAAAACCAGCCACCCCAGAAACAAAGAGCCCCATGCTGGTGGCCACAGCCCAGAAGCCCTGATTTAAAAAATGTTTAGGGCTAGCAAGGGAAACCACAGGGATAGCAAGGGGAACCTCAGGGGTTGCAGTTGCAACCCCTGGCGATCCCTAAATGACGTCCCTGCACCACTGATCGTTGTCATGCCGCAGCCATTAATGTCGTCCAAAACGCCTCGACCAGTGTTTTAGACCCACCAACTAGCACTGAGATAATTATTCCTGACCCTGAGGTGCCATGTAGGCCAGCCTGCCGTCTGTCCAGCTTTGCATGCTGAACTACCTGCCGCCTGATACCCACAGCTGTTTTGTCTCGTAACTGTCTCACACCTCTATTCTGGATTAGCTGAAGGGGTCGTAGAGTGGAAGAAAGAAGATTGAGGAGGAGGCTATTTGTCATGATTCCTGCCCGTCATGTCCCCAGCACTCCAACGAGCCCGCATCAATCAACGCGCCCCTGCGCTGAAAGCAGGACGAAGAGCACACTATCCAAGAAAACAAGGTGAGCTGTGGATCAAAGGAAAGGGTTGGACCCCGGGGAAGAAGGGGTTCAAGCACACAGAGACAATAGCGAGTTAAACTCTACCAATCCTGTGTTTCAGGCACAGTCTTCAGTCGAATAGCCTCCAGGGAAGGGTTTGAGGGCGTAAGAGGTCAGAACAGGCTGAGTGACGTCCCCGTGGATACCAGGTGAGCGTTACAGAATGCAAAGCCTCACATCAAAATCCACCTGGGCATCATGGAAACGTCAGAAACTGACCAGTTTGCCCACATGTTGGGGCAGCTACGTTCCGAAGTACATGCAGCCAGGCAGGAGACCAACACCCTGAGGAGAGGAGAGAGCTGATAGTAGCCAAAGAACGCACTGATGATTTAAGCCGGCAACTTCTCCAGTAACAAGCAGGGCATGCACCATTGCCGGGAAGCGTGCCCTCGATGCCAGCGCCATCAGCCAATCCCGTTCAGATAACCCTTCCTGGGGCAGTTCTCTTGGCCCCTCCAGAACGATTTACGGGGGATCCCAAGAGGTTTGCAACGTTCTTGAAACAGTGCTGCCTGCACTTCCTTTGTAGGCCAGGGGCCTTTCCGAATGACCAATCACGGGTCGCTTTTGTGCTATTCTTCCTGAGTGTTAGCGCCGCGGACTGGTCTGTACCCTTTGTGGCCCAAGACGATCCTTTGCTGCATGACTTCAGGGGCTTTCAGCAGGAGATGGAAAAGCTGTTCGCCCATCGTACTCATGGGCAGGCATTAGACAACAAACTTCTGTCCCTACGCCAAGGGAATCAAGACCTATTAACATACATAGCCACGTTCAATAGATTCGTAGTTGAAGCAGAATGGCCAGTGGAGAAGAGAACCACGTTATTTCCTCAGGGGTTGCGGGGGGAGCTCAAGGATGTTCTCGCACAAGTAGTGAACCCCCCGAAAGACTGCTCAGAATTCATTGACCTTGTTGTTCAACTGGATCTTAAGTTGCAGGACCGAAGAGCAGATCGAACCAGACTGGACCCTTGTCCTATGTATGTGCGTTCAAAGGACAATACTGCCCGAACAACGGAAGGTTCAGGAGAACCAATGCAAATCGGGGGGTCAGATCCCCCTTGACTAAAGCGGAAAGGGATAAAAGGAGACAGCAGCAGTTATGTCTGTTCTGTGGAAGGTCAGGTCATTTCCTTAAAGAGTGCCCTGTGAAGCCACCGAGGAGGACGGTAGGGGCCACGGACAAGGAAGAATCCATCAAGGAATCAGAAAACTCCCCAGCCCAGCAATTGTAGGGATCCAGTTGTCGAGCGAAGAAAGTGAACTACAGACCTCCCATTTTGCATCTGTGGTCTTGATCAATCACCAACAACCATCTCGGATGCACGCAGTAAGAGCGTACATAGACAGTGGAGCCATTGGGAATTACATCGACCAGGATCTTGTAGCAAAGATGGGGCTTCCGTTACGCCCTAAATCAACCACCGACACTGTTACCACTGTTGACGGCACGTAAATAGCTTCTGGTACAGTATCCCAATGCACTGCAGCTTTAACCCTTCTGTGCCAGGATGGGCACCAAATATCTATTGTTTTCGAACTCATTAAGGCACCACAGTTCCGGTTGATTTTGGGAATGCCATGGTTGGTAGCTCACAATCCTCGAATCGATTGGCGAGCAAAAGAATTGGCCTTTCCCAAGACTTGCACCCACACATGTTATCACCAAGAGAAACAACCAATAGACACCAGAACCTCCACGCTTGCGACTGTGGCAATCGGCACCCTACCAAGTAAATACCAGGACTTTCAAGAAGTCTTTCAGAAAGAACAGGCTAATACCCTGCTACCGCATAGACCATACGATTGCCAAATCGACCTGATACCCGATGCACAAATCCCTTCTGGGCGAATTTACGCACTCACGGAACCAGAAAGCCAGCACCTGAAAGCCTATCTTGACCAATACCTGGCCAACGGGTTCATCCGTCCCTCGAAGTCTCCAGCAGCCAGTCCTCTATTCTTCGTACCAAAAAAGGATGGGGACTTGAGAACGTGCATTGACTATCACGCACTGAACCAGATTACCGTAATAAATCGCTACCCCCTGCCACTGATCCCTGAATTGCTCGATCAAATCAAAGATGCCAAAATCTACACAGAGCTAAACCTGAGGGGGGTATGTCACCTTGTTCGCGTAAAACAGGGGGACGAATGGAAAACCGCTTTTCGCACCAAATACGGCTTGTACGAATATCAAGTAATGCCCTTTGGCCTTTGCAACGTGCCTGCTGCATTTCGATACTTCATGAATGATGTCCTACGGGAATTGATTGATGTCTGTGCTCTAGTGTACACCGACGATATCGTAGTATATTCCGCATCAAAGCAGGACCACGTTAAACATGTCCGATCCGTATTGGAGAAACTCCGTCAACACCAGCTCTACGCCAAGCTTGAAAAGTGCTCATTCCATGTCTCAGCCTGAATGGAATCTGAATGAATGTACACAAGGTAGATGTTATCCTGAACTGGCCATCCCCAAATTCATTCAAGGGGGTTCAAAGTATGCTGGGTTTGGAAACTTCTACCGCCGGTTCATTCCAGGATTTTTGCAAATCGTGCATCCCATCAGGTCATTACTAAGGAAAAGCAACAAAAAGTTGCAGTGGACAACAGAAGCTGAGGAGGCTTTCCAGGAACTCAAAGCAAGATTCACATCTGCCCCAATCTTACGCCACCCTCGCCCTGATCTCCCATAGCTGGTGGAAACGGATGACTCAAGCATGGCTATGGGAGCCGTCCTCTCACAAAAGGACCCCGAAACGGGCCAGTTACACCCTGTTGCCTTCTGGTCGTGTAAATTCACACCACCTGAACTCAATTACGCTATCACAGACAAAGAACTCCTGGCCATTAAGTCAGACTTTAATGCATGGCGGCACTATCTCTTGGGCGCCAGACACACAATCACCGTAATAACTGACCACCGGAACCTCCAGTACCTAAAAACAGCAGAGGCCCAATCCTCACGACAACTACGTTGGGCTCTTTTTTTTGCTGAATATGACTACGTGATTACATTTCGACCAGGGGTGAAAAACGGGAAGGCCGATGCCCTTTCCTGTATGGGGGTGGAACGATCCGTCAGTCCCATGTTAAGCGACCGGAGTCACATCGAGAATCAGGACTCGGAATTTTTCCTCTCCTCTGGTTGCTCACTTCATAGAGCACCTTCACAATTGTGAAGACCTACGATGGTGGTGCCTGGAACGTGTAATGGGCACAGACCAATATGCTATAGCCAACAGACTCTCTGTACGCGAACATTGGTGGATTTACAATACTCAAAGTCATATCCTGGGCTTGAATGTCCAGGAAGAATGGCAATCTGTATTCAATTAACAGTTTCACCCGAGCCTGGATCTACTTTTCATAGCTTGCCTGACCATCCATCCATCCGGTCAGTACATTTAATCTATTTTCCTATATAGGTTTTTGATCTTTTCTTTATATTTCCCCATTCTTCTGGTCTAATCTAGACGTCCATCTTGAGTGGATAACCATCGAGCCGTGGTGTACGGCGTGTTGTTGCTTTTCTGACGCGCACGCATGACCCGAGTTACGTTGCGCCTTTTCCACCCGGAACGTACATCTAGACCGAGAAACATTGTGCAGATGCGGTTCCGGCTCTTCCGGTTATAGCCGAGTACGAGACGTGAGCGATCAGGTAAGCCGGGGCTTTGTTTTTCTTTACGAATCACTACCTCGCGTAGTGCGAGACTCTGAGTGCATACAGCATTTTGCCTCTGTGACTCTGGTCGCTTAACATGGGACTGACGGATCGTTCCACGATCCCATCCTCAGGCTATTCATAGCCTGGATTAATATGCACGCGTACAGTCCGTACCTTTTTTGTTTCACTTTACTTCTATTTCTGTCTTTGTATCGGCTTGTTCATCCAGCCGTCTAATGAGTTAGTGGGCTGATTTATTCTCCGTTTTCTGTAAAGCCATTTGTACATTTTGCGCAGGCGAGATTAGATTGCCTACAATGTGTTTGATTCTCATTTCGCTTTCTGCACGCATCTAACAGAGTTTCCCCACTCATTTGTTTGTTCTATAGATGCGGTTCACTTTCCCACATGGATTAATCTAATCCAAGTTTACTCTCCAGCACTGCTTTCAACAGAGTTTCTGACACTATGAACTGCTGAAACGTTACATTCTTTAAAAGTTAATTGCCAGCACATGCACGATCAAGCACACCTGGAGGTGAGTCGTGTGCTTCCCTTTGGGTGTTTGATTGTGTAGTGGTCTGGTTCCTTTTTGAATATATATGGTTCTACTTCAACTGACTCATTTTCGGATCCTTTGGCGACATTCATTTTATTCTATTAATTCAATTTAATTTATCCTTTCAGATTAGTGGATTTTTCTTTAATTTTGTTATTAAGGTTTGACTACTGAAGACTCAAGGCAATTTGCAACTTGAATTGTGACGTGACACCTTACTTTACAGATCTGATTTGTATGAGATCTTTTCGTGATGTGGCTGAGCCGTTAGCTCCTGGACTTATCGACAGGTTTTTTGAGACCAGCCCCCGTTCAGGGTTGAGACTATGGTAATTACCTTTCTCCCCTCTATTCACATGACTTGTCTTAACCTAAATATATGGGCATAGCACTGCTTGTTCATTTTTTTTCGGATCACCCTGCTTTTAACAATTTTAATCTTGCTGTTGATTCATGATGATATTTTCTTTTTCCTTTGCCTATTTTCTGTTTTGTTCAACATCTTTTATATAGGCCCCCATTAACCTAATGTGTTCTATTACAGATGTGAATGTTCTTTCTTCAATCTGAGCATGTTTATTATGATGCGGCTTAATGACTCAGAAAAGATTCAATTTTTGGGAATGCTCTGTCCTGATGAAGATGGATTCCATCTGCACCTTTCTGCACGATGTACTTCTTCCATCTAAACTACCTAATCTTTCATGATGCCATGCTTCTCTGATTACCGTTTATTCTTTGCACGACATCGGAGTAGTTGACACACAGCATCCCTAACTTGTACTTTTATATGTATGTCCTTTAGATGTGTTTTTACTCTGGTATTGAGTTTTTTACAATTGGTCCTCTAATTTGATGATTATGACAATGATTCCATCTTGTTTCGCTGCATTGTTCAGCATGTGCCATTAACATAGTTTTGCTGTTTGCACATTAGAACTCCCTTAGAGTTTCTGTGGGCTTCCCCGATTGAGTGATCCCCTTCACTCACTCGGAGATACCCCCCAGTTACCCTGGTGTTCTCCGTTTGGGAATCTATTTAGATTGATGTACTTTCTGTCGCTATCCCTTTGAGGTTTACAATTGACATTGGCACTTTACCACAGTATGCACTTTATCTCTTAAATCATATGACCTAACCTTATGCATTGCACAAGTTTTTGGCTATCTAATTCTGTTTTTTAATATATTGAAATAAACGTATATAAAAAAACTCAATAAACATGTTATTTTTTATGATATATTGATTGATGTACGGTGATCGGTTCCATACAGATCCAAATTATACTACTTAGTAGACTGGAAGGGGTATGTTCCACAAGACAGGACATGGGAGCCTTGTGAGTACATCCATGTACCTCGCTTGCTTTGACGATTTCATCAAAGCCATCTAACCAAACCAGGACCAGACAGAAGAGCCATCTTGAGAGGGACATTGGGGGGAGTGCTGTCATGATTCCTGCCCCTCATGTCCCCAGCCCTCCAAGATGTCAGGCTGGAGCCAGGCCACGATCACCTACATGGCCCTCAAGGGCCTCTCCATCCCTCCAAAGACCCACTTGGAGTCAGACTTGTTGCTTCTGGCACCAGACTCACTCACTCCCATAGGATAACATTGGGGTCTAGTCTTTTGGGTGTGGTTCAGCCCAGAGACACCTGCACCTGCAGCGTGACACTCACCGTGACACTCATCGTGTTCGGATCGGTCTCCAGTAGGCCTGCATCTTTCTTCTGCGCTCAGTTCCTGAAAGAACAAGAACACTGTTAGGAACAGCCTTACCTTGCGGCACTTCTGCCCATCATTCATCGCTCCTTCTGTTCTGCGGGCATCTTTGGCGGTGTCATTCCCATCCCGGCACGCTGCTTCCTAAGGAAAAGGGAAAAGAACAGAAAAAAGGCATTAGTAAGCATTCTGCAAATCTTTGCTTATTTTTAAATACTGTACGAGCTTCAAACAGTTACCTGAATCCCAGCTTCTCTGGCGGAATTCTGCCTCCAGAACTTCTCATCCATCTGCAAGAGGGAAAAGACACTCCAGGTTAGCGTGGAAACATCTAGAGGCACTGCATACCACGCTTACCTACCGCATTTGTTCTTCATAACCGGCATCCACTCCGAAAACGTTGCGGCACCTAAAGGACACAGAAAAAGAACTCTGTTCAATATAAATACGAAAGGGGTGCATCGCGCATCGCGCTCTCACTCACCTTCAGCAATACTCATCTCAGCAGCACGCCGCCATCCCCGGACGCCGGCCATCATCTAAGGAAGGAAAGGAACGAAGTTAGAGAACTGTTCAAAAGACTCATTATACTTACCTGTCGGACTCTTGCCAGTGAAGTAACTAGGCAGCAACGAGCCTGCATCAATCAACGCGCCCCTGTGCTGAAAGCAGGACGGGGAGCACACTATCCAAGAAAACAAGGTGAGCTGTGGATTAAAGGGAAGGGTTGGACCCCGGGGAAGAAGGGGTTCAAGCACACAGAGACAATAGGGAATTAAACTCTACCAATCCTGTGTTTCAGACCCAGTCTCCAGTCAAATAGCCTCCACGGAAGGGTTCAAGGGCGTAAGAGGTCAGAACAGGCTGAGTGACGTCCCCGTGGATACCAGGTGAGCGTTACACTATTGCAATAGCCAATCCTTTGAGAAGGAAGCGTCGAAAGTGAGACTTCTTAGCAATGTCCTGAGTGTGAGGGAGGAAGGAGAGAGAGGAGTCAAAGATGACTCCAAGGTTTCTAGCTCCAGAAGAAGGAGCAGGGGTAGAGCCCATTGAAGGCCAGAGAGAAGGGACAAAGGAGGGAGCAGGGGTCCCAATCGGAAGGATATCGGTTTTGCTTGTATTGAGGCAGAGATCATTGGAAGGGCACCAAGTCTGGATGGCAGATAGGCAGTCAGGGATGAAGGAAGGCGCAAGTGAGTCAGTAGGAAGTCTGAAAAAGAGTTGAGTGGCACCTGCATAACACTGGAAGTTCGGGGGAGAAGGAGAAGATGAGGAGTGCCAGCTGAGCAAGGTTGATGCTAAAAAGCCAGGGGGAGAGGATAGAACCCTCGGGGACAACACATGTGGAGAAGGAAGTAGGAGAGGAGAAGGTGCCACGGATGACATGAGAAGAGCGGTCCGTTAGGAAGGAGGTCAGCCACTCCAGGGCCCGTACCGAGATACCCAGGGTAAGATGGAGCCTTTGTATGAGGATGGTCTGTTTGACAGTGTCAAAGGCAGAGGAGAGATCAAGTAGAATGAGGGCAGCTGGGAAGTTGAGTCCAGGGATGCAAGCAGTTCTTCACGGGTGTTCAGAAGAACAGTTTCTGTGCCTCTGGATTCTCGGAATCCAGACTGATGGAATCCAGACTGATTGATCCTTTTGTGCTGAAACCAAGTATCCTTGAGCTATTGCGATTAATTACTTTACCGACTACCCTCCTGTCAGTATCCAGAGTGCATCCCCTTTCCTTCTTGAAACTGTCTGTCCTCTGCATTCCTTTACAGGGTGGGTTGTATTTTGTAGTGTGCTAGAATTGTCTGTTGTGATAATAATAAAGTAGATATTTGAATACAACCTTGACTGGTCAGTCCCTTTTATCATTGGGTAATGATTGTATTTTGGCTGTGTTGCAACTAACCAACGATTCACTACCTTGCGGAGATAAGCCTGCCAGTCTGTTCACGTTACCAAAATTGGACAAAGAGATTTATAATTTGCTTGTGTTTCCAATCTGTTCAGATCCCTTCTGCAGTACTAGAGCTGGGGGACTGATTGATGGTTTAGAAACCGATATTAATCCCTGGACTACTGGTGCCCTGGAAGTTGATTTGTCACAGCTTGCTTGCAGGTTCTGTGTTGAACGCAATGAATATGGGTTCTTATGGTTTATATAAATAAATGTGCTGTTGCACATTTAGTTTGGTATGCCTGTTCTTTCCCAGTTATTGTTTGCTTTGTTATTTATCCCGTCAGTGCGGATGGTAATGAGAGGGGGTTCTTGGCTAACGCCAGCCTTACATACTGTAATTATCATTACCTACAACTCCTCTCTTGTCATTTTACCTACGCTTCATCTGTTTGACCCTTGGGGCAATGTCAAGTCTAGGACACGATTAAACTCAGGAGGGATTAGGGGCAAGCGTCATTCTTATTGGTAGCCTCTGAGGGACAGCCGTGTTGGATCAAAACGGAAAAAGGTT
Organism: Ambystoma mexicanum; assembly: GCF_040938575.1. Taxonomy (NCBI): domain Eukaryota; kingdom Metazoa; phylum Chordata; class Amphibia; order Caudata; family Ambystomatidae; genus Ambystoma; species Ambystoma mexicanum. Next base: position 955,841,190 of record NC_090941.1, read on the forward strand.
TGAGAGGTTCTGCATTGATATAAGAATATCTCTATTAGTGAGTAGGGTGACGACGTGGGAGGGTATATTGGTAATAGAAATTGTCATACGTAATGTTGGCAATGCATCTGTTCTCGAGTCCTGCTGCCAAGTCGGCAAGATGTGTGTAAGTTGCTGATAAATGGAATATAAACGTATTACTGTGTTAATATCTACTTCCTCAGCCCAGTGTATATAGCGCATACATGAATAATGGAGCTGTTGCAGTATGATATCCCCACATTGTGTAACTACAAAACACTCGCAATATGCAGAAAGAAAGGTTACTTTGCAAGTGAAGTTCCTAGTGGGCGTGCTCCCTGGTTCACCAAACCTTATTTCTTAGACTTTTACTTCCTGTTAACCTCGTTGGCACCAGTCCCATTATACACTTGGGTCCAGACCCTTAGGGCCGTTAAGCCTTTTCAATTGAAATGAGCTTCCGCGTCTTGATAGACCCCTATGACACTGACAAAGAATGCTTAATATCTTTTTGTAATTGTTCACTTAGTATTTCAGTGCTCCTGATGGCTACCTTTCTTTGTTATGCCATGCAAAGGCCAATACATTTGTACCTTGATAATCTGCAGCCACTGACCCCGTCCTGTCATTTATTTATCTACAATTTGTCCATAAGGTGGGTTGATTGTATGCACACATTCCCCAATGAAGTATATGTCTTCACAAACTAAGTTCAGAGGATCCAATTCATAGAAAAAGCAATGTCTGCGCAAACTACTTTGCACCATGAAGAACATTGCTTCTGCAAAATGTGTGCGAAATGTTTAGTGCTGTTCGCTGATTCATGGATTCCAAAGCGTAAAGTAACCCGCGGCACAAACAACAATGAGTTGCCCCTGAAACCCCCATAATAAGCCCCCATGCAAACAAAACTAGCACCAACAAACAACCTTTGCACTCTGCCTTTTCACCACCATCCGGCACCACGGCAAAACTGCAGACCGTCCCCCGTAACTGAAGTCAGCAACACAGCAAAACTGTAGACCATGCCCCATAACTGAAAGCAGCAACCCACCGAAACTGCAGACTGTCACACGTAATGCAAGGCAGCACCCTGGCGAATCTGCGGGACATCCCCTGTAACTGAAAGCAGCACCCTAGAAAAACTGCGACTGTTACTTCTGGGTTCAAGAAACCTAAATTGTGGGCCTACAACCCTAAGTCATAGCAGCCCCCTCAAGTACTCACACCTCCAACCACTCCCACTCATCCATGCCCACTACCCCAAACAGCCCCCTCTAGTCCTCACACCTCCCACCAGCCCCACTCACCTACACCCATTCCCCCAGGCTGCGCCCTCAAGTCCTCCCACCTCCCACCACCCCACTCACCTACACCCAATACTCCAGGCAGCCCCCTCAAGTGCTCACACCTCCCACCACCCCCACTCACCTCTGTCCATTCCCCAGGCAGCCCCCTCAAATCCTCCCACCTCCCACCACCCCCACTCACCTCCATCCATTCCCCCAGGCTGCCCCTCAAGTCCTCCCACCTCCCCCACTCACCTACATCCATTCTCTCAGGCTGCCCCATCAAGTCCTCCCACCTCTCACCACCCCCACTCACCTCCGTCCATTCCCCCAGGATGCCCCCTCAAGTCCTAACACCTCCCACTACCCCCACTCAACTCAGCCCATTCTCCCAGGCTGCCCCTTCAAGTCCTCACACCTCCCACCACACCCACTCACCTACCACCCTCACATATCTATGCCCACTACATTCCGCAGTGATAGACAATCGTTGGAATTTAGCCGTCCCGCACCACAGGAGGGGTCGCCGGCATGTACTATGTACTGTAAGCATGGCATTGGAAGTATAGTATTTAATGACATTTGGCACAGACAAACCAGACATGCCTCCGAACTTCAGTGGCCAATCAATGGTAGTTTTGAAATCCCTCGTATTGAGTATTTAGAGTCAATTTTATTAAAGAAAAAAGCTAGACCTGCAGCATTTGATGTTTTGCAGAATTGGAAAAAAGAAGCGTTGCAACAACTTAAAAGTAGAGAGAAACATGTACGCCGTCATAAAACGAACACTGAAAAAGCGTTGTTATATGATCAGGACAAACAGTCTGAGGCGACTAAAAATATGGATAGAGCTTTTTCACTCGGTATTCAGAAAATCTATCCTTCTAAAGATCTTCATATTTCTGATGAGTTTATTGACAAAATATTAAATGAACAAAGGCCTGGTGCCTCTGCGCCACCTCCGTATGTTCCTCTTCCTGCTGCTTTGCCTCTTCCTCCTGTTATTCCTGCTCCACCTGTTGTTGTTCCCATTGTTCTTGCTCCGCCTAATGTTCCCCTTCCTCCAGCTCTCGCACCTCTTTTTATCGCATCAGTTATAGTATCTCCATCAAATATGCCTGCTCCCTCTCTTCCAAGTGGTCCTGAGCCGCTTGTAATCGATCGAGGTACAGGAACAAAGGTTGTCACTCGCAATACTGTACCACTGGAGAAGAAACGTGAGTTAATTGCATGGGCTAAGCATTGTATGGAGAAGGATGATCAAGCTAGCGTTTTTGCCACACTTTGTAATGCGGATAATTTTCCTGAGAAAAATGTTTTTATTGAAGGTTTAGGGATTCAGTTATGTAAAATGTGGGGAAGATTAAATATTGAGGATCTTCCGCAAGGGTTAAGGGATCTAAATACTCTAGCGCTTTCTAGTGACACTGTGGAGAAGGTAAATGAGCATGTCGAGAGGTTGTTTGGGTATAGAAAGGAGTTATAAAAGTTACAGAATGAGGATGACGAAGAGGAAAATATCTATGTACAGAAACGGTTCCTTCCATGTCGTTAACCGATATCTGAGGAAATGCGAATTTGTAAGAAAGACGCGATTAGATGGATTTCAGACATATCGATAACTCCAGTTAAGGTATATGACACATATAGTCAATATACACTAGAAATGCAGAGGAAAGCGATACAGGTAATGGTAGAGTACCTGCAGGATGAGTGTGTAAAAAGGAAGATTAGTTGTCCCACAGAGTTATTGAGCATTTATTAGAGAGCTTTTTCACTTGACACTTCTTCGACTGCTTTAGTGCTCGACTTGGCTCTGTTGCTTAGTAAGCGTTCAGAGTCACCTACTTCTCAGTTGCCTATGAGAGAGGTTCCTCCGACATTTGTCCCGAAGGTTGAGATTGCGGCTGATCCTGCACATAATATAGTCGCTATGAACATTCCTGCGCATTATGTATCGCAGTTCATTCACGTCCCGTTCTCAAGACAGGAAGTGAATACTATTAGGCAATCTATTCCTGATATTAGGAAAAATCCGACAGGGTTCTATAAATAGATATTGGGCCTCATTACAACTCAGGCGGTAAGGGGTTTACGGCGCCGTAAACAGCGCCGACCCTTACCGCCTGAGTACGAGGTCCCTTAGCGCCATGGCGGATTTAACACCTGCAGGTGTTAAAATCCATGGCGCTAAGGGACCATGGAGTTAATTACGCCACCGTAATTTACGGTGGCGTAATTAACGCCTTCCCCACTCCCATTATGCCCTATGGGGCAAAAATGGGAATGGGGAAGGGTAAATGGGGATTGGGGACTTACCGCCCCGCCAACCTCGGAATGGGGCGGTAAGTCCGCCAACCACCATGGCGTAAACGTAGTTTACGCCATGGTGGTAAAGTCACGGCCCAGGCGGTAACTTACCGCCTGGGTCGTAATGAGGCCCATAGTCTGTTTTGCAGTCCTCAGTGTTCACCCTAGGTTACATTGATTTGTTGTTTCCTGTACTCCTGCCCGTAGATTTATGGAAACAAGTTAGAACTATTAACAACGTACCCGGGTTGGGAGATACATGGGTGAATATAACTAGACTTGATGGGGAAAGGCCAGCTGGTGAAAGACCGCCTCAGGTGATATTAACTTTGCCTGACAGAATCGTTGCTAAATTAAAAACCATAATTCCCAAAAAGAGATTTATTTGGGACAAGCTTACGGCCTGTGTCCAAGGAAAGTCTGAGGGTGCTACCGAGTTCTTTAATCGCTTCGAACAGGTATTCTCGGATTTCAGTGGACAAGACTTAGGCACAGAGTCTGGGAAAAGATTATTTGTGGACAAATGTGTACGTGGATTGCTGCCTGACATCCAGTCACAAATTATGTCTTCTGAGAGCGCTTGGCAGGCGAAATCACAATCAGAAGTACTGCACATGGCTCAGTACTATGAGAACCGTGTCAATAATGAAAAGGATAGGCTTGAAAAACGGAAAGGCGATTTAAAAACTAAAGTGCTATTGCAGAAAATTGTTAGGGGCCCCAGAGGGGGTAGTTCTCAGGTTAGAGGTCAGTATGTCCCGCAGGGGAATGTGCCCTTGGGTCCTGTGAACATTAACCAGTGCACTTATTGTCGTCGAGAGGGTCATTGGCGAGCACAATGCCCCGTCCTTCAACAAAGGTCAAATAATGCATTTGGTAATATGGGTAGGCAATCCAGAGGTCGCCCGGGTGTAGGGGGCCCTGGTAGAGGTCAGTTTACACAGGACCCTCAGCAACCTTTTTCGCAGGACAATCAGACTCCGAGTGTGGACACCAGGAACATATTTGATCATCCTTCCGCTGCATATTTATCTGAAGAGCTTTCTTTTGATGATATTCTGTTTCGATAGGATTGCTCGAAGCAGGGTTTGGAACCCACACCTATTCCCGTCAATCAGAAAGGTCCCTACATTGAAATGGTGGTGGGAAATAGGAAACATCCATTTTTGATAGACACTGGAGCACAGAAGTGTTCCATTGATCATTCACGGGTTCCGAACATTCCACCGTCAGGGCAAACCAATGTTTCTGTAGGGTTTTCTGGTACACCAGTTGTTTGTCCGGTTTCTATTGCTGGTACCTATTTCTTTGGGTCCCTTTATGGACCATTGTCCATTTCTGTTGACTTCGGATTGCGGAGAGAACTTGCTGGAGTTGAATCTGTTAAAGGAATTAAATCCAGTGATTTATTGTTCTTCTGATGGAGTGCGCTTGACGATTTCACCACAGCAATTTACTGCCTCGCAATTCTTGACTAGACCTTTGCCTCCAGAATTCTTTAATGTACCAGAGAGCTTGTGGGCTGTCGACGACAATGATGTCGGTGTTTTACAGATTGAGCCTGTCGAGATAGTTTTGAAAAATGGAATTGAGCTACCACGCATTCCTCAGTATAAGATTTCAGTTGAGGGCGAGCGAGCTTTGAAATGTATTGTTTCTGATTTTGTGCATTGCGGGGTGATTGAAGAAATTTCAGGAAGTTTGTGTAACAGTCTGATTTTACCCATGTACAAGAAAGGCGATAATTCAATTCCATTTCGTTTCATAATCGATTTACGTGCCATTAACAAAGTTGTGGCACCACAATTTCCAATTGTACCTGATGTAACGACAATCCTAACCATGATTCCAGCTACAGCTACTTACTTTAGTGTTGTGGACTTAAAGAATGTGTTCTTTAGTATTCCTATACACAAGGATAGCAGATATTTGTTTGTGTTCACCTTAGGGAGACGCTCGTTTACATTTACTCGTGCACCTCAAGGGTACACAGGGAGTCCTGGCATTTATAGTAGGGCTTTGAAAGAACAACTTGATACCCTTGAATTGCCCTCTACCTGTACCTTGCTTCAGTACGTTGATGATTTGCTTCTAGCTGCTGACTCTGAGAGTGCCTGTAAGGAGGGCACTGTGTTATTACTTATCCATTTAGCTAAGCATGGTCACAAAGCTTTGCTTAAAAAATTTCAATATTGTTGTCGGAGGTCGCCTATTTAGGCTATCTCCTGTCAAAGGAGGGAAGAAAATGTACACCTGAAAGAATAAAACACATTTCCGGTATGTCTGTCCCAAATACACAGAAGGAAGTTAGGGCCTTGATAGGTATGGCTTCTTACTGTAGGTTGTGGATCCCGAATTTTTCACTAGTGATCAAACTGATGTTGGCTTTGACAAAGCAGGGCATTTCTTCGCCATTGCCATGGAACGCGGTAGACCAGCAGTCGTTTGACTTGCTTAAGACTGCATTATGCTCTGCACCATTTTTGGGCACACCAAACTATGAAAAGGCCTTTGTGTTGTTTGTGCATGAATGTGATGGATGTGCTTTGGCTGTATTAACGCAGGAACATGGAGGGAAGAATAGGCTGTGGGGTTACTTTTCTACCGCCCTTGATCCTGTAGCATGCGCTTTGCCAAGATGTTTGCGAGCTGTCGCTGCTGCTGCCGCGTTTGTAAAACAGAGTGAGGGAATGGTCCTAGGCCATGATCTAACCCTGATGGTGCCTCACTCTGTAGATGTTCTTCTGAACCGAACTCAAACGCAACACCTCACTTCTGCACGGTTGACAAGATATGAATTGATCTTGTTTGCTCCTCACATTCAAATTAAGAGGTGTTGTGTCCTTAATCCGGCTG